>NC_133167.1:50474500-50784833 GCF_040802235.1 Manis javanica
AGATTAGAAAGGCTGCTAACATTATAATAAGATTTTACAGGAAACATCAGGAATTAAGATATTTACTTTGAAATAGTGGACTGAGGTTTTTATAATGTATATTACCTATCCAAAGTGTTACATATTTATATTAATATTTAACTGTATTAACATAAGAAAATTTTTATATAAATATCAATCACATAATTCTACTGTATCATCTATTAAATTTTATCATAAGCTTATAAAGACTCTATTTAATGATGGAGAAAGAGTATTTAAAAAGAAAATTCAGTAATTAATAATTTGGCCACTTTTCTTATGCCCAAGGATTTCACTTAAAAAGAGGATGCCCAAATGTTAAGATAGAACATTCATGTGTTTATATCACCGAGTAAAATCTAAAACTTTTCTACTAAATTTCACAAAGGAATTCCGGGTCCTTTAAAGCACGGTGCATACATTTCAAGGTAGGTGCTAAGAGTTTAAATCTAAAGGTTTGAGTTGGCTGTCTTGACTTCATTACCACATTCAAAACTAAGTTTAAGAGAGACACAATTACAACTTGTAAATCCTTCAGTACCTCACTTCCCACTTGTAGATGTGCGGGTGTTCACACGTTTATTAACCTTATAGACCATCTCTTCACTCTATTTTTCCAGAAAAAACACTTGAAACAGAAGCCCATGCTCGGTTTTCAATGTCTCTCCGCTCATTCGCTCTCAAATCCTTGCCATTTAGGCTTTCAACCCTCAGTGCTCCCCTCACACTACCCTTGTCAAGGGCATTGATGACATCTGGCTACAAAAGCCAAAGGCCCATTCTCATTTTCATTTTTACACAGCCTCATGGCAGCATTTTTTATGGTTCATGCTCCTAGTCTTGGCTTCCAAGATAACATACTTTATAGTTCAGCTGAGACCCCCTAACTCCTTTCTTCGGCCTGCTCTGCAGGTTCCCTCTCTTGCTCACTTCCTCATGCCCCAGAGCTGATTCTTCCCTTCTCCTCCTGCACTAATTGTAGTCATCTTATTCAGATGACTTTTAGTGCACAGCCACTACAGACACACAGGTTCCTGTTGAGAGTTTAATGCTGTGTCTATATCGAAATTCTTGTAAATTTATCTTTGAATTTGTGTTTTGTCAGTAAAGTCTGATGAAAAATGGAGCACATGCCAAACACTTGAAGCCACAGCTCACTTGGGTTCCATTCTCCCACTACCCCACTCTCCTTCCCAGGATGGGTCTTTTGCCTTCGGCCTTACTGCCCCACACAGCGACCTTTCTGCACATGGAGAGGGACCTGGGTACAGGTTGAGGAGGGCTGAAGTTGGGTGTCTTTGTCCTGGGTGCCAAGTTGAGAAGTAGGGCCTCGGGCATCTATGAGGATCTGCACTCGCTCCGTGAGCACCTCATGCTCAAGGAAGTACAACAGTAAAAGGAAAATTTAAAACACTGTGATAGGTTAGAAGAGAGACTGAAGAAGAAAAAGGAAAACTTTTTCCTGCTTTTCAAACATGATACCCCACACTATTTTTTGCCCTCGTCCCCACAAATGATCTAGCCAGTCCTGCCTTCCAAGATGTCTCCATTCCTCTAACTCCCAAAGATGATCTACATCTAAGGCTTATCTTCCTAATCAAGAATTTCTTAGCTAACTGACTCTTCAGCATTTCCATTTGGTAGTATAATATAAAATACTCAAAATAAAATTCTCAAAATGAGATTGGTCTTTCTCCAGAGACTTGATCCTCCAGCAGCTTTCTACATCTTAGGTGATAGCAATTCCATGCATCCAAATAATCAGGCCAAAAGTTATTAACATCATTTATTATTCTCTCACTTGGCAAGTCTATTTCATCAGGAAGTCCAATTTTTTTCTACTTTCCAGATACATCTACAATCTGGTGAATCCTCACCATTGCTATTGCAACCAGCTTACTCTTTAGTCTGGATAGCTACAATAGGTCCAGTGCAGTCTCTTCACCCACACTTTTATCCATCACCTCCATAGACTTTTCTAAACCACGTAGATAAAGTAAACAAGTAAAAGGAGTCTGTTCAAGTCAGTCCTTTATATAAAACTCTGCTGTCTTTCTGGCCATTTTCCTCACAGTAAAAGCCAGAGTCTCCTCAATGACCTGGCCCTGCTCTCTGACCTTATTTACTATAGTTCAAGACTTTGTTTCCTCTGCTCTGGCTGCACTGAACTTATGACTTCTTTGAACATGAGGTTTGTTCCTGCCACAGGGACTTTGTACTGGTTTGCCTTCACCCTATACCCACAAAGACAAAGCCTCACCACCTTCAAGTTTTGCTCAATGAAATCTCTCCTAGACATCCTATTATGTACTGCAACTTGCCTACCCTCTCCTCTGCACTTCGGATCTGTTTCATCTTGCTCTGTATTTTTACACTTTTCAGGGTATCTATCATCTAACATACCATCTGATTTGCTTCAAATTATATTTACTTGTTTACTGTCTCCCCGTGTTAGAATGTAATTTCTAAGGAGACAGACCTGCATTTCTTTGTCTACGAATGTATTCCAAATGCCCAGAACATCACCTGGAACACTGGAAATCAAGCAAACATTTGTGGGATGAATGAATATTCAAAATAGCAGATTAAAATTATTAATCCTCAAAACATGAATGGCTAGAAATTCATATTGTGATAACTGCAAGATAATTTTGAAATTAACATTAAGCAATAGTAAATAGTAAAGGGGATATCTATAAGACACATATAAGTATATGATTATCCTGGTGTATATATCTACATATACACACATGTGTCTGAATGTGAAGTTTCTCAGACAGTCACATGAACATTCAGTAGAACTGATTTTCCAGGTATATTCCTCAAGAATGTGTGTTGTAAACAATTTTTTAAATCTTTACTTATAGGAAACATTTGCTGATTTTTGTGATGTAAGTACTCTCACCCTGGCTAAGTTAAATCTACCAACATAGTGTCACTGCACTTGGAGCTGGGGAGAGATTCAGGCAATGAAGCTGGTTTCAGCATACCTCTGAATAAGTATGTGTGTATGTGTTTATGCGTGTCTGTGTGTATGTTCTTTGCACACATAGTTATCACTATCATAGCACTATGGGACCATTAATAAAATTCATGCAACTTGAAATCATACAGTGATCTTTTTTATTATTATTTTTATTTATTTATTTATATTTTTTTTTTACAAGTGATCTTAATAACAGGAAACAGTGCAACCACTATGGAAAACAGTATGGTTGTTCCTCCAAAAAATTAAAAATAGAGCTACCATATGCTCCACCCATCTGTTTCTGGTTATTTATCCAAAAGATTTGAAATCAGATCTCAAAGATATATTAGCACTCCAATGTTTTCAATATCGGAGCATTATTACAGCATTATTCACAGTAGCCAAAAAGTAGAAGAAACCCAATGTCCATCTACAGATGAATAGATAAACAAAATGTGGTAATATGTATACAAGGCAATATAATTCAATCTTAAAAAGGAAGGAAATCCTGTTACATGTTACAACGTGGATGTACCTTCAGGACATTCTGCTAGGTGAAATAAGCCAGTCACAAAAAGCAAATACTATATTGTTAATGTATATAATGCATCTAAAGTAGTCAAATTCACAGAAACAGAAAGTTGAATTTTGGTTATCATGGGCTGAGGAGAGGGAAATATGAGGACTTGCTTAATGAGCACAGAGTATCAGTTTTGCAAGATGAAAAATTCAGGAGATCTGTTGCACAACAATGTAAATATACTCAGCACTACTGAACTATACACTTAAAAATTTTTATGTATTTTTATCAATATTAAAAGCAAAAAAAAATTGTGTGGAAAATCATAATTATTCTATGACCTTTAAAATTTTTTGTAAAGTCATTAAAATCTGTTTGTTATATATGTATAGAAAAATGAAAATTCTAATAAAACTAATGTTACTTAGTACACTGTAGTTTAAAATTAGGTATCTTAAGAATTAGTTTGCTTCACAGTAAAATTAAAAAGAACTATAAAAAGTAATTCAAATAGTGTTTACCTCCTACTCATAATTCAACTTAGAGTACAGAGCAAGAATCTTTTTTATGCCATGGCAGTTGTCATAGTCCTTTCTAAGTATGGATCATTTTAAACATTTTATCCTTTATATTTTCAATGTCAGCAAATATCTAAGAGTTCCTTTAATGTACAGTATTTTTGGCATCAACACTTACTCTGGGATATCCTAATTATTTTTGTCATAACAATTTACATCAATAAGTTTATTTCATTAAGTACCTCTGGCAGCATATCTGCACTCTCTCAATGTTAGTGTTTATCCCAGCAATGGTGATATATCCCATTTATGGTGAATGCCTGTTTTTCGCTCAGTGAATCAGGGTGGGGATGGGCAGAAGGTGAAATGCTAGAGTCCGAATAGCTGAGTTAGTCATGCAGCATTGCATGTCTATGTGATTGATGCCCCAATAAAAACTCTGGGCACTAATGCTTGTGTAAGCTTCCCAGTTTAGCAAGACCTCACAGAGGTTGCTGTGTATTATTGCTAGGAGAATTAATCACACCCATCTATGATCCATTGGAAGGGTACCTGGAATCCTGTTCCTGGTTCTTCCTGGACTTGGCCTCATGCACCTTTTCCCTTTCCTGTGTTGATCTGTATCCTTTCATTGTGACAAACCATCATTTATGAGTATAGCAGCTTCTGAGACTTGTGTGTCCTTCTAGTAAATCATCAAGCCTAAGTGTGGTCTTGGGGACCCTCAAGACACCATGTGATAAGGTAATATATGGAAAATGATTATAGAGTGCTTGGAACACAGGGTTCCATATGCATTAGACACTGCCCCCACTTTTTATATTCTAATGGAAAAAAAAAGAAATCTGGAGGCAAGCAAGGGAGCCCGAAGATTGGTTTAATTCATCATTATATGATTGACTTCACATAGGTTATATGTTCATTATGTACAAATTATATGCACTGAGCTCTTTGAAAGAAATGTAATGCGTGCACAATATAGTATTATCATTGATCTTTAAGCAGAGTGATCCGAAAAGAACTTTCTTCAAGGTGCTGCTTCCAAATATTAAGTATTCCACTGAGAAAGCAGAGAAGTTTTTAAAAAGGAAATTTTTAAATAAAATTAAAGTAAGTTAAATTGCTTTAAGACCTACCTTGTGGTTTTTAAATGTCTGTAAGTATTAAAAACACTTTAGAATTTCAAATTACAATTTTCCTTAATAATCTTATGTTTTAAAATTAACACCTTTGTGGTGCAATTATAACAACATTATTATTAGAGGTGGGAGACTAGGTCACAAAAATATGCTAGGTTGCAGCAATTCACAACAATGTTTAGTTTCACAGTTCCAATGTGAGAAATTGCCATGATTTGTGGTCTACAGACCACAGCAGTAAATGTGGAGACTTAAGATTCTCAACATAGACATTCTATGAATTTGTTTTTTCTCATTACAGAGGAATACATATTCTTAGAATATTCTTTAATTTAGTAAGGAAAATTAAATGAAATCATTAAGCCTATCACATATATATATATATATATATACATATATAGATTTTTTTGAAGTACTAGATATATATATATGGTTTTAAAATTTTCTGTTTATTTTAACAAATGTATTATTAGTATCTCTTAAGCACTTAAGTATCAAAACAGTCTTTCAATTATTTACTGAAAATAGATCATTGCAGTTACTGTTTGCCTTATTTATGCCACTGAAAATTTAAATGTAGGCTCAGTATCTAAATCCATGGCAAAATGTCTAAATTAGTGTCTTTTCACAGCCCTAATTTTATTTATAAAGATTATATATTGATTTCAAAGTGAGTGTTTCTATAGATTATTATGCCTTTATTAAGTCAGGTAAGTTAGCAATTATTACATTTACCTACCCCTAAACATTCTCAAAACTGGAAAGAAGTAATAATAAAGGATAATTACAGATTGTCAAAAATGGCTAATGTTGGACTAACAGTTACCAAAGGGAAAGGGACTGAGGAGGGTGGGTGGGGAGGGAGGGCTAAGGGGACTAAGGGGCATTGTGATTAGCACACATGATGTAGTGGGGGCACAGGGAAAGAAGAAGAGCACAGAGAAGACAAGTGGTGACTCTGTAACATATTACTACCGTAGTGGGGTATGCGGTGGGACTTGATAATGGGGGAAATCTAGTAACCACATGTAGCTCATGTGATTGTTTATCAATGATACCTTAATATAAACAAACAAATAAATAAAATGGCTAATGTTAATAAACATCCAACTCTAGGCAGGTCTCTATCAAGACAGTGAAGGGCCTGAAATTTTACTGTATTTGCAAATTATTATGTTAGCCTTCCAGAGTTTCATGGAGGCTGGTAGAGACACAAAATTCCTGGGTCAGAGACAAACAACAGCTGTTTTGTTTTGTTTTGTTTTTCACTCCAAGCAATATCAATAGCCAGCATACCAGTATTTCCTAGCACTGGTCCCCTTCTCACAGTGTAACATGAACAGGACCAAATGACACACACCATGGGTTGAATTACAAAAAAGCTTCCTTAGAATGTCAGTTTTATATAAAACAAGTGTTTTATATAAACATGTTTCATAACACCTGAACTTTTCTCTGTAGTGAGACCTCATTATACTGAACTCTAAGCTCCCTTGCTCTTTGTGTTGGAAGTAAACACTATCTCTGTCTTCCAGGACGATAGACAAACTGTCACTTTGCCCCAGAGTTAGACAGTATCTCTATCTCCCAAGGCCATGCAGTCTACAAATATCCTTGAAAAGACAGTCCAAAACAAAGGGTAATCAGTGCCTTACTGGTAAAACGTGCCAAAATAAGAGTTATAAATGAAAAATTGCCTCCCAATAATCTAAAGCTATTATATTTTCTTTCAATTTTTAAAATATACTATTCTATAGTAATATGTAATATTACTCCATTAACTAACCAGTATAACTCATTAATATTAATATATTAATTTAGTATGATAAATTAATATTAATGTAAGTCCATTAATCTTATTTCAAAATTGTAGTAATTTATTTTCTCACAAGTCATATTTTCTTCCAATAGTTTCCTCTCTTGCATCCTCTTTCCTCCTTTATTTGCAGCAGACTGATGGATCTACTACGTCATGTGAGCCACTGTGATTCTGGTAATATCTGCCCCCTTTCCAATTACAGCAATCTTTTCATATTCAGAAAGGAAGAAACCATTTTTTCCTTTTTCTTCTAGTCACCAAACATCAAACCTTAACTCAATTTGCATTCATTAATTAATTTATTAGTTAACATACAATGACTACCAATGTACCTAACCTAGACAAAAGACTCAATAAATCATAGGTAGAATTACTGTGTGCCAGGAATTGTAGTAGTGCTTGAAAATAAAGATAAATTATTCAAAATCATGGACACTGAAGTGCTTTACAGTTTATAAAAAGGACATTCAAAATGCAAAGGCACATACAATATATTATGAACTAAATTTCTACATAGGAGAAAAGTTCAAATATAAAAGGCTGGAGTTTGGTAATTATGTTTTTTTAACATTCTTATTAAGGATATTAAATATAAGAATATCTTCCATTTTTAAAGTAGACTCAAACATGGTGATGATGATGTATTCTGATTAAGGTGGAAGGAAGGACACCAGGAGGCAAAAATGGCCTGATTTATATCCATAGCTCAAAGTCCTTCCTTTAGAAAAGTCACATAGAGTTGAGAGAGAAGACTGTACATTCTCAAGAATCACGTACAAATGTCTTCCTTTGTATTTCAGTTCAGAAAAAACTAAGAAAAATTTTCAACTAGAAATGTTTAATCGCAAAATCAGGATCACTTCAAAAATAAACTATTTTCAATTAGTAGTAAAAGATGATATAGAATTAGCACAGTGATGGATTGGAAGTTATGAATGACTAGCAACATGTTCTTTTAAAATTTTAATTCTAATACATTTAGAAGGGGGCATGTGCTCATCACTTCAGCATAGTAACCATCCCTCCCCATTATTTTTACCTGGCTACCTTATACATTCATGTAATATTTCTTGCCATATAGGTACCTGAGAATAAGTTAAATAATTATTTAGAAATAATAAGAAAAAAATTATTTGTTACACATCACTGATATAGTTTATTATGTCTATCATATGAAAGTTGAACAAGTCAGATACCATGAAGCTTCTACTTGAGAAAGATTTAAATTCAAATATAGATTTCTTTTTTCAAACGCCTTTCACTCTATAGAGAATAGAGATAATAGACACAAACATAATAGCATTTCACATTCATGATTAGGTAAGGAATGAAGATAATTTAGCCTTTTAAAGTTAGAGTAAGTACTTCCACCTAATTCCCCTAAATAATAACCTTGAAAATTACAGTATTTAAAGCTATCCTTGTGGCTTTCCTAAATGGTTGCTAAAGTTCTGAAACTTTTGTCTAATCAGAATTACAAGCATAAAATATAGGAATTAATTTAGCTGTTGAAAGTCAATGTTATTTTGTTGCTGATAAGCACATACCCTTTTTAAGAGCATGGAACTATTTCTGTAAACACAAGTACTTACAAGGGAGAAAATAAATGAACACATTATAAAACCAAGTTTCACTAATAAAGCAAAACTAAATAGAAGTAGTATTAGAAATATTATATAATTTAGGATTAGTTACATGATTTTCCTTTTTTTCATATATATGTGTATACCCATGTACCCTGATATTTGAGAATTTCATTCTTCAGTTAATAAGGAATTATGCAAAAATATAATACATGGCTGAATTAATTGGGCTCTGAGTCTCTTAGATGAAAATATTTTCTTCCCTTGAAAATTATTTAAATCACTGAAAAATGCCAACTATAGCAAAATACAGGAATATACTTCCATCTTTAGAAAGAGAAACATCTGTGGATTAAAGTTCATATTCATATTATAACTGTTTCAAGTTGCACCTAGATTTTAAAGTGGAACTCTAATGCAGCTCAATGTTGGAGGAATGATTCAAAAGATCCAATGCTCCATCACAAGGTGTAGAGAGTGGGGCAGTTTATGCCCCTTGTCCGCCTACTTTTCAAATATACATGTTAACAGTTATTAAAATGATTAGTGAGAAGTAAGAGAGACAGTGGTGCTGGAATGGAAGGTTGAAGCCAATCTGGCTATCTCCAAAACAACGACTTAAATATCCAGGAACCCTTTCAATACAAACTTTTGTTCTCCATTAAATGAATCAATAATTTCCACTCAGAAAGTTCCTGGTAGCAATAAATCAGCTATTTCATATCAGAAAAAAAAAATCATATGGAAAGGACAAGAGGAAAAAATTATTTCTTGCTTTTCTATTCAAAAATTATTTTAAGATCCATGGAAGAAAACAAATATGGAAGAAAACAGTTTTACTAAGTCATAAGCAAATTTCTGAATAACTACATAATAAGGAGTTAGCATATATTCCACTTCATATTTAGGACTCATTGGAGGTATCTAGCACACACATGACTCAGCATACTTGGCCAAGTAACAGTAGGGAGAATGTGGACCCTTCATTTTCCCACCATTTAGTCCTATCATTGTCTCCAAAATCTAGTCAAGTTCTGAGACCTTCCAAAAAGAGAACAAGAAAACAATTATTTTCCTACCATTTAGTAAATTCCAAACTGCTGGGAGAAAAAAAAAATGAGTAATTAGCCTTTTATCTATGGGATAATTGCATTGTAAACACTTTTGTAAGAATAGGAAGCATAGGTAAATATAAACAAATCTTAAAAAACAAAACAAAAACTGGTTACCTTCATTTTAAAATGGAAAGCGTTTAGCTAGCTATTTCTTCTTAAGGGGCCTAGGGAGTTTTTTTTTTTTTTTTTTTTTTTTTTAAGTAAGGCTCTTGTTACTCAAGGATTTTTACCAATGGCCCATTTCCAACTCCCTGCCAGACAGAGGGCCCATCTTCAGATCAATATGAGCTCAAGGGACGGGTTCCATGGGAGCAAAGGCCTTGTTTCCTGCTTCACTGTTGTGATCCTAGTCTCTAGGGTAGAAAGGTGTCTGGCAGGGAGGAAGTTCTCCATATCCTTGAATTAGTGAGTTTAATCTAGATTTCCTAGGTATTACAGTCATTTTTTCAACAAGGACTGGGTTTTTCCTGTCTGTTTGAGACATGCTAAAGGAGTAATGATCATGACAGAGTAATGACGAAGGAGTACTGCCATATAAGGTCAGATAGCTGCAGCAGACTTCAATTCACCACCCAATAAATGCCCTTATTTGGCATTTACTGCCCAAAAGTAAATTCCCCAGATCTCTGATGTGTTCATCTCCCGTCACAACCATCCTTACATTACCTTTGAATCATTGTCTCTAACCCAACCTCCCACTGCCGGCCACTTTCCAGTCTTTTATTTGGGCCATCTAGGAAAACACATTCTGTAAACCATTAATCTATGTAGTGTTTGTTCTATTTTTCCCATAAACGAATCCTGCCTCTTCTGAACTGGACTCCAACCCACTTCTATACCCAGGGACTTTCCACCTCAGGTGGGCTCAGTGTGCCCCTGACTCCTCCATACTACTTCCAGATCACTGACACTCCTTCAACATGGATAAAATATCCTCCTTTGAAACTTAGGTCAGTCCAATAAATAAGACACTCTCATATCATTTGAATCTGTCAATTTCTTGACTCCTCATCCTTGATATACTTCTTTTCTAACAAATTTTGCCATCATTACAGTGGTCTCTGGTAATGCAGAATGCATACCCAATTTACTAACTACTCACTCCCTTCACCTTTCTAACACCATTAACATCTGCTAGCCACTCCCATTCTGCCATCTCCCAAAAGTACTAATAAAATCTCAGTATTAACATCCATTCTTCCAGCTCTCCCATTATCCATTTGCTGTTTAACTGTACTGAAATTTTAGTCCTTCCATCTTTTTGCATTTTCCCCATTAATTACATCTAGTTTTCACCTCTTAACCTAAACATCTCAGACCTCATTGCCCATTGTTTCAACCAACTGTTCTTTTATCAATACTCTTAAATTCTTGGTCCCATTCTTATCTGTAGGTCGTCTGGGTAAAATTCCTGCACTGAGGCAATCCATTCATTAATGCTTCAAAAACTGATATGCTCATTTGATATATTCAAAAACTGATGGCATTTTGGCTCTACTAAGTCTCTAAAGAGCACCAAGTGTCCAGTTCCAGAAACATAAACAGCATTCTTGACTCCACCTCTCTCTAATTTCTATATCCAATAAATTAGCAAGTATTTTTTAAGTTTTAAACATTGATAGCCGTGGTAGATGTCTCTTTGGTTTGCAAGACTTGAAAACGTATGGTTTGGGTGATAAAACAAATAGCTCCTTTGAGATAGTATGGAAGGAGATTTATACTGGGGGAAAAAAGAAACCACCATTCTACCATAAGAGGATGGTAGTTTCCATTTTTCTCCTGTTAACCTTGGAGCCAAGAGAAGAACCCACAGCTTAAATAAGGGAAGATATGAGAGGAAAGCTTAGAAGCAGCAAACTGGACTAAGGAGTAGGATCACGGTCATGCCTTTGGAAGGTGGTAGCTCGTACAAGGTTCTCTACCGAGACCAGCTGTCTTTTCTAACACTCTGACATTTAGTTGGCAATTGTTCCTTTTTCTTTCCTTCAATTACTCTGTTTTCAAACCTTTAGTAAAAATATTTTCTGAGCCATGACCTTGTTTTGGAGTAGTTGTGCCATCCTATTACATAAAATGATTTTTGTATTCTTAGTTAATATCTGAAACTTAAAAGTGATACAATCAAGTTCAAGAGAAGGTAGATAAAATCTCACTGAAAGTGGATCAGTTAAACAGTGAAGCAAAATATGTACAGTAACCACAGATGACACTGGAAAATAAGTATTTATGAATATAAAATTTCATGTCAAGAAGACCACAAATTTTGTTTACATTTAATAAAGTGAAAAAGAAAAGAAGACCACAAATTTAATTGTCTGATAAAATAGGTTAAAAAGTAAGCAAATAAAAAAATAGATGTCAGTAAAAAAATATATGTCATTTGCTTTGTCTTATAAGACAGCAATACATTAAATGAGCATGAACTTAAAAGTGTCATTGGTTCATTATCTGGATAGCTATGTAACAGTACAGGCTTTAGAACTGTATTCCTGAGGAAACAATTCACCAATTACACACAGAAAAGAGATGTTTAACAAGAAAGAATATTAATTATCTTTTTCCTTCCCCAATAGAGAAATTCTGATTAGAGAAATAATGTTTAAAAAATATTTAAGAAGAATGTTATTCCATTCAATATTTCTCTCAGCTAACTTTGGATACAATTTTACCAAAGCAACCACAAAGAAGGAGAATAAGCTATAAAATTTTGAAAACTTCAACCCTAATACAGACAATAAAAAAGATGTTTACTTGGGATCCTAGAATAACAGAGTACTGATCTGGCTCGCAGAATCATAGTTTACTGACATCAAGATAATGTCTTCTATATTACAGGAGTAGGCAATGAAATCTCTCAAGCCCAGATCACGGTACTGAATAATCCCCTCCCATCCCCTCTGAGGTGACACCCAGAAGGAGCTGGGCATATTTCTCATCTTGCATGAATCTGCTCAACTCCAGTAGACCAGTGAAGATTTTTAAAAATATTAAATCTCAGAATATAACCTCAGAATATAAATATAATATTATCTAAGGGATACTCATATTAAAAATGAAAGTAAGCATTATTTGATATTAGTAAATATGAATCTTAAAAACTTGATGGCTGGAAATGAAAAAATAGCTAACTGAACAAAGAATAATTTGGGGAATTCTTCACACATTATTTAAGAGTTTTAACTTCCTAATATAAAGATTGGCTAAAATGTGGAGTACAGAAATGCTGTCCAGAATATGTTCTTAAAGGGTGGGCTAATGAATGGATAGGAGTTATTGGCAAATAGTTTATTCTACTAATTTTAATGATTAGTTGTAAATTAATAAATTCTTGGAATATTTGCCTTCTGGAACAATTTTAAGTCCTCCAACAAAATTAGACACATTATAAATAACGTAGAAATGTTATTAAAGAAAATAAGTATACATCATTCATAAACAACTTATGGTAAAAAAGTAAATATTTTAGATATTTGAAATATTTACATTCTGAATAGTGCAAACCAATTTTCCACACACTTTACCTTAATTATCCTGTATTCCAATTTGGGAAACTTTGATTAATGAGATTTTCACATAAATTATTTAGTAAGAAGCCATGATGAATAATGGCTGTTTTGAAATATGTCAGAGGGATGGTTATCAAACAAGAGTAAGAAAAGTTGTCCCTTTACTTGTAGGGACACTGTGCCATCAGTCCATTCCTCCTCACCCCTGACAAAACCAGCAAGAAATTGATCAAAATATCACTTCCAAGCATCCCTAGAACTGTTATATTCTAAGAAGAATCTGATCAATTTTCTCCATATCCTTACAACAGAGTGAAGTTAGAGTACCCAATTTCCCACTTACCCTGGGGTAAGTGGGAGATGATGAAACAGGCTTAGTATAAATTCAGACGTTCTAGACACATGCAGAGAATAAGGACATTTATCTTCCTTATGGCTAAGAATTTAAAAGCATTATATAAGTTTAATACTTATTTCTTTCTACTTTTCAAAATATTCTCCATACTAGGAAGTATAATGTAGTTGATTACTAGTGTAATGGATCTTTTAATTTCTTATTTGTTTTCTGTCCTAAATGAGTAACAGTAGAGCAGTGGTACTCAAAGGACATTTATGCCTAACATCTTGAAATACTGAGATGGAGAAAATTATATATAACTCTTGGATGCCCTCTTTGATGACTATGTTCCATTAGGCATAGGAAGAAGACCCAGAATATGTATTTTTAAATCTTCCTGGGTGATTTGGTAGAAGCCAGATTTTAGAACCTCTGATTTTGAATCTTTACAGTCATTTAGGATTCTTCTATAGAAATTTTGTTCTTTCAACTTCCTGGATTGTTTTGTTTTGTTTGTTTATTTACTGCCCCGTGTCATACAAGCAAAGATGAAATTTCTGTCATGAGTAGAGAGATAAACTTTTTATACTATATAATAACTTCTGTATTGATTCCTGAACCTGCTAAAGAAGTTATTTTCCTGCCAACTTAGAGAAAAATTGGTTTTCCACTTTCCAGGTGATTAGGGTCTAAAAAATGTCTGAGGCTTTGAGAGGAGTTACTGAAAAGAGTGATATTTCTATGTCATGGATAATCCTCTCTACCCCCTAATAAGGTACACTGGTCAGTAGATGAAAACTATAAGAACATAACTGGTTGTCTATCTACTCATGGATGTTTTAAAGCAATTTTGACATGGCAACTACAGATTTCTTGTGTATTTTTTTAATGAATTTCACAGTATTTCTCAAGAAAATTCATATACTAAGAAACAGTGGGATAACTTGACATTTTAAACTAATAAGAAAGAGTGATTCTAGAAATTCTTAGGGCATTACTATCTCCTTAATTTTACACAAATTTTATTCTTAGATTGGTGGAAAAAATGAAATGTTAGAGAAAAGGAAGCAGATGATTCACATAATTTACATATAGGAAAAATAATATTTTTGTATAGTATTCCATCATTTTGTTTTCAAATTAAGAAATAAATATGTGATAGCTGCTATACTTTAGCAACCAAACAATTGCAGATCTGTTTATTTAGCAGTCACTCAACAAGACTTAACTCTCTGCCATGGGCTAGTACTGGATATAATATATACAATGGCTGCCATCAAGAGGCTGAAATTTAGTTACCTGACATAGGAGCTATGTATAAGTTTTCACCACAACCCAAGTGTTCATATTCTATAGCAGAGCATCAACATGGAACAAGGTCAGTCTGTGGCGCCAGTGGGTCAAGACAAAATCAAGACCACTCTGTTAATCATCCCTGAGCAAAGACAAAACATGAACACTGTCCAAGTCACAAAATCCCAAACATCCCCAACTCCAGGCTAATATGATTGACTGTTGCCTATTCATCAATTAAGGTTTTAGTTTTGCTCTAGTTTGAACAATTTATAGTTAAGATTTACTTTGATATCCCATCATAAATTTTTTCCTGCTTTCTGAAAGGTCCCATTTCAGAGTAAATTCCAGCTTCATTGGATTGTCCCCAAAATCACGTTACGGAGGCCTGGATCCTGTAAATCCTGTCTAACATGCCTTTATTGAAATGCCCCCTGTTAGCCACTTGGGTGCATGCTCACTAACTGCAGTGAATAATAAAACCAACTTGTTAAACTATAGGTGTGTTCCTGGTAATCTCTGGTTGGAAAGCATTGGTAACAAATAGCAAATGATATTGGGGGCATGTGATAAACATGCTTCAGCTTAGTGAAGCTTTTGGGTAGAATAAGCTGTCCAGGCTAGCTATGTTATATCAGGTCATTTAAGAACATGTGTGACATATTTTAAGGTATGTCCATCTTGATATTTGGTACTACGTCTTAGTGGTTTAAGACTTTATAGACAATGTTAGTATTAGAATCTCAGTGAACACCTAACTTTTTAATTAAATTGCAACAATTAAAAAGTGACTTTTCTATGTAGTGCTATGTATTGTCAATCAAGACAAACATCCCAGTGAAGAGAGCTAAACCTCTCTCTCTGTCTGAGGTTCAGGGGAAGTTGATTCAGTAGGAGTGGGTTTAACAATAAGAGTTTTAGTCACTATATTCCTCAGTTTGGAATACAGATTAAGGATATTCAGCTCTGATTGCTAGACTACAAACTGAAGAATGAAGGACAAAATAAAGGATAGCTGCGAATGAATAAAAGGAAAGAAGATCTTAGAGTAGGACAGGAACTAACACACCAAAGCACACTTTTTTTAGTGTCACCTGTTTAAATTGTGTGCTTCCATTTCCTTCTCTTATTTCCATTCCCTTTTTCTTTCACACTTTCTTTTTCAAACAATATGAGCATTCAATATTTTTATCCAAAGGAACTTCCTAGTTCTTGCAAATAAAATCTGTTCTTCTATCATGATGTATATTTAATATGTATCCAAAGGAAAGCTCCATATTTTAAGTCATAAATGGAATAAAAACTATGATATGATACTTGTGATTATATAGGCAAACTATATATTTAGAAAGACTATAGGAAGCTATGAAATATTATTGGGGTTTTTTGTATTTTTTTTTTAAAAGAAAGATAATAGTTAAAACTAAAAACTATGAATACCTATTACTTATATAAAAAGTCATGTTTTTTATGCTGTCCAAATATTGGCTTATAAGTAAATTTGTTTCAGCTTGGTGAAAATAAATAAAACATTAATTATTATGTCCCTGATGCCTGAAACAATTTAGCTACTTTATCAATGTGCCTTTTGGGCAATTAACCCAAGTGATTCTTTGATTAACATAAATGCTGCACACAGGCAATTTTTGCCTGAACTTATAATTCCATATAGATTCTTCATGTTAAAATTAACCTACCAATGTTTTCTCATCTCTAACCAAGTTTTCAGGATTAATCAGCTCTCTGAAGCATCATGTTTAGTGACATGACAGTAATGTGTCTGCCATAACCAATCAGGCGAAACATCATTGTAAGGCAGGTGTTTCAAAGACAGGACTTTAAAAATTAATGAGCAAAGAGAGTAAAACATGTATACTTTCAACCTTTTTTTCTTTAGAGGATCTGAAGAGGACAGAAATGAAAACTCAGTTTTCTTCAAAGGCAGTTATTTAAATTTCAAATGGACTGTTTTACATGACTAAATTTTAGATAAAATTAAATATTATGTAGTCATGTATCAGTGTCATTAAAAGTAAAAAATATTCCTTCTCTAATCTATTTTTCATCTCAACCCCCTTAATCCTCAATGTAGTGTTTTTACATTTAATACACTCTTCATCCTACCAGCCCCTTAAAGACAGTATCATTAGATATATACTAACACAGCAACCGAATATATATTTGTTTTAGCATGCTATACTGTTTTCAAATTTTCTATTAACTGATTTGTATATTTATATTTGAAGTTCATTTTTCTGCAGGCAGCATATACTTGTACAGTACTTGCTTCTCCAATCACATAAACTCTGCCTTTTCATTTTTACACTTAGACCATTTACATTTCTTTTGATCATTGGAATGGCAAGACATGTATCTAATATTTTTCTATATGTTTTCTATGTATTTTTCTCATCTGGGTTTCTTTGTTCCATCTACTTTTCCTTGTTTTCTGGTCTTTCTTGAATTAATTGTCTTTCTTTGTTGTTTTTACTTACCTTTAGTGTTGGCTTACTAACTAAAACTTTGTGTGTGTGTGTGTGTGTGTGTGTGTGTGTGTGTGTGTGTGTGTGTTATTTTATTGGTTATTTTAGAGTCAATATTATATATCTTTAATGTATTATAATCTTCAAGTGATATTATGCTACATCATGTATAAAAACATTAAAATAGTATAATTTGTACTATTTCTCCATTATATAATTTCCCCCTTTTATACTGTGTCATATTCTTGTCACATATTTTATTTTACATGTTAGAAACCCCAAAATCATTATCACTATTTTGTTTAAGTTGCCAATGATCTTATTAATGAGATTTAAATGAAAAGAAAAAAAGAGTATATCCATATAATTACTATTTCTAATGATCTTCATTTTTTGCACAGATTCATACTTCCATGTGGCACAATTTTCCATCTTCCTTATGAACTTCATTATATATTTATTTTAATGTGGGTATGCTGGTGACAATGTTTTCAGCTTTTGTAGGTCCAAAAGAGTGTTTTACTGTTTTGTAAAAGACATTTGTTCTTGGTATAGAATTCTTTATAGATAGTATGTCTTAGTACTTTAAATATCTTAATCTTCAGTCTTTCAACTTGCATTGTGTGTCTGAAATCAGTTGTCATCCTCGTCCTTGTGTGTCTTTCTTTGGATGCTTTTAAGACTTCCCTTTTATCACTAGTGTGAAGCAATTTAACTAAGATATGCCCTGGTATAATTTTCTTTATTGTTTCATCAAATTTGGAAGTCATCATCCATTGTTTATTTAAATATTTCTTCTGTCCCCCCCTCTACTTTCTTTCAGATACTCCATTTATACACGTATTAAGCTGCCTGAGATTCATCTATTACTAGTGTTTCATCATTCTTTGTTATGTTCTTTTTCCCCTTGTTTCATTGTAGGTAATTTCTATTGCTATGACTTCTAATTGAGTATTTTCTTTCTTCAATATCTAATCTGATTTTAATCCCATCCAGGGTATTTTTCTTTACGTTCTTTTAGATTTTATCTTTATGTCTTATTAATTTCAGTGTACCTATTTGGATTGATAGACTCCTCTCTCCATTGTAGAGCACATTCTTCCTGTTTCTTTATGTGCCTTGCAATTTTAATCAGAAGTTAAACATTGTCAATTTTATCTTACTGTATACTGGATAGTTTTATTTTCCAAAAAATATTCTTGAGAGTTACTGTGGGATGCAGTTATGTAGAAATTTACTGTGTGTCTTGCTTTTAACTTTGTTAGGTGGAGTGAAGCAGTGCTCATTCAAGAGCTAATTATTACCACTACTGAGGGAAGACACTTTTGTATGTTCTACCCAAATCCTCATCAAACTTGAAGTTTTTCAGTCTAGCTGGTATGAAGATACATGATCCTCAGTCCTGAGTGCCAAACACTGTTACCTCTTATACGTTTAGGTGGCTTTCTGCCCCAGGTTAGTAGTTTTTTTCTCACACAAACATGGTAATCAGTACTGAGCCTAGTACTCAAAGGGGATTATCTGCAGATTTCCAGAATTCTCTCTCAGTGTATCTCCCTCCTCTCTGATATTCTGTCCTGTGGACTCTAATCACCTTATTCTTCCCCAGCTGACAGCTCCTTGCCCTCAACACAGGGAGTCCTCCGTGTCTCCACCTACATTCCAGCCCCTGACCCACTGCCTGGAAAACCTTTCAGGGCTCTAATCTGGGGTGACTTAGGGCTCCCCTTCTCTGTCTGCTGATCTTCAGGATCACTGTGTTTTATTGCCTGATTGCCAATATTTTTCACATTGTTGTTTCATATGCTTTGTTTTGTTCATTTGTTTGGTTGTTTCACATGGCAGAATAAAACTGTACTGTTATTCCTTACACTTCCCTGGAAATGGAAATCCCTGCAATCTATTATATAAATTGATAAACTGACTTTTGAATATAGAGAAATTCAAAGGGACTAAGATAACCAAAGGAAAAGAAATGTATGGTAGGAGGATTTATATTACCCTTTTCTGAGTTTTTCTTTAAAGCTACTTGAGTTAAGGCCATTTATCACTTGTGTAAGGAAATACAAATAAATGATGGGACAGAACAGAGTGTCTGGATACAGACTCATACCTATGTGGTCAATTGATTTTTGACGAAAGTGTAAAGGTAACTGAATCAGAAAGGCTGTGTTTTCATCAAATTCAGTTAAAATAACTAGATATCCATGTAGAAAAAAAATTGATCTTCAACCATTATTTTACACTGACCACAAAAACAAGCAAAAAAAATTATCTCAAAAGCTGTTATAGACCAGACATGAAAAAATATAAAACTTCTCAGAAAAAATAACCAATAGAAGTAATATCTGTGTCCATGGGGTAAGCAAAGTTATCTTAATACTCAAAAGGAAGGAAATTATGAAATTAAAAAATTGACAAATTGAACTTTTTAAAAAATAAGAATATTTGTTCTTCAAAAGACACTATTAAGAAAATGAAAATAGCAGAAAAATCATAGGATATCAAATTAAAATCATAATTATGTATTATTCATACCCAGTAATTTCTTAAATTGATAATGCCAAGGTTTAGGGAGGATGTGGAATAACTGGAAAACACACATTTTCCTACTTGAGGCTTATTGACATAGCCAATTTAGAAAATTATTTGTCAGTTTCTTATAACTCAGATGAGTTATAATTCACTGTTATTTATTTAGCTGAGAGAAATGAAAACTTAAGTCCTCAGAAGATTTGTATAAGCCTATAATATCAGCTTTACTCAGAATAGAAAAAAAATGGAAACTATGAACTCATCAATACGTGAATGCTAACAAATACAAATACATTTATACATGGGAACATTACAATACAAATAAACTATTGGCATAAGCACAACACAAGAGTACATATATATATGAAGTTTCTAAACAATAATAATAGAAATCAATGGCTTCCTAGGCTGTAGAATTCACTGTGAGTACTTATGAAGGAACTTTCTGGATGATGTCAATATTCCATATATTGATTTGGGTGATAGTTACATGAATGTCTATATTTATCAAAATTTCTCAACTATATACTTAACACTTGAGCACATTACTTTATCTAAGTTACACCTCATAGAGTTGATTAAAAATATTTAGCTGCAAAGTTTTCACTATAAATTTGGAGTTGCTGTAATGGTCACTATTATTGTTGATTTTTATTAGATATATGGCTTTTAAGTAATTTTAATCTTCAAAACATCCTGAAGAACTAATATGGCATTTTAAAAGAATGGAAATAGTATTTTTTAAACTATTCTCTGCCATGTATTACACATAAATATCAATAGAAGGTTATTTTCAAATCATCTATGATATAAAATTCAAACAAAACAGAAATGGCATATCAAAAAAATCACCAAATGCATTATTTCCAGGGACTTTTATTTTAATCTATATTTGACTGTTGGACACCTATCATCACTTTTCTTAGATCCATTCTCTTTCAAGTACCATGTTCAGAGCAGAATTATGTATTTCCTGTATTTTAGATTGTCCTCTAAGCATGTGTATGCCCTCACATTCTTTAGGATATAGCATTCTTCTGGAAAGACAACTAAAATGGGTGCTAATTTGACATAAATATATTTCCCATTGGGATTAAACATTTGGTATGTTATGTATTGCTCAACGTGAGATCAAAAGGTGAAATATTATTTACTTTTAATTTGAGATTAGCAATGAGAGCTAGATGCCTACCTCAATATTTGGAGATTTATGGAACCCTGAGATATAACCTGTCTTTTGATGTAGAGGCCAGCTTGCCCTGTGCTTTACAAAATGGGGAATAACTCTTCCTCTCTGATCCAGAGAAAGATGAGGAGGAAAGAAGGAAGGGAGAGTTGAAAGAAAATAATCATGCTTCTCGATTTACCTCAGAAAGATTCTTACACTGCTAGCTTAAAAAGCTAGAACCAGGAACAGATTCAGAACCATGTTAAAGATACATTTACCATAATTATAGGGTTATTAACTCTTTATGGCAAAGTTTTCTAGGCCTATGATTGGTTTTTCATCTTTGGGGTTAACAGATTACCAGGTTTTGAGTTCTTTTTTTCCCTCATTAATGCCTTATTGCAAAATGGCAATCAAACTGAAATTTAGGTCAAATATTAATAGCTAAGTAATATGTCAGTGGTTTAGGCAAATAGTCAACAACCAATTTTTTGTCAATTTCATCATCACTATAAACAATAAATATGAGTGCATTTGTTGTAGGAGCCATGTTTTATTCTCTTAAACTGTAGAGCTTCAGATATAGAGTAGAATTTAGAGATTCTCTTTTAATGTTTCCTGACTTGAGCGTTTATATATAGATTTCAAAACTGGCTGCAAATTTTCACCCCATTCTGCATCCTCTCACATTGCTCTGTGACTTCATAGTGTCCTGCCATTCTGATCATAGGCCTATTTATACAAACTCCTTTAAACAGTAGGATGTTAGCAAATGTACATGCAGAGGCTTGAAAGATGCCTACAGATTTGTGCTTGCCTTCTGATGCTCTTGTGTGTTGTTACACTTTTGTGAATATGTCAGAAATAGCCAAAACAGGTCAGGACTTATCTCAAAAGGAAATAAATTAGGGAGTAAAGGTGACCGTTTTAGTCACTTGGGACAAAGGCAACCTAGATCAGCCAAGACAGCTAACATCTAAAATTTTGATGGGCCCAAGCATCTTACCAATCCCCCAGCTAACTCCAAATGTGCAAGTAATCAATGCTTATTTTTCTATGCTAATGAGGTTTCGCTGTGGCTTGTTGCTCAGCGTTACTGTGGTAATCGATTACTCATACAGGCATGACAATATTCAGGTGTATTTTTTTCTTCTGATTGGAGAGAAAAAAGTGAGAGACTTTCTGATAAAAATTATAAAATACATCCATATTTTGAAAGGCTTATTTTCATTTAAAAGATAGATCTAACTTGATGTCTATATACTAATCTGCATTAGAGTATTTCCTGGGGTGTCAACAAAATAATATTGAAAATAGTGAAGAAACTGCAAATGCTTCAGATTGGACTGAGGGAAGAACAAAGGAATGGCAATCTAGCTAAAGAAGAAAAAACTTGGAGAGTAGCCAGGAGGTGTGTAATTTTCCAGAAGTAGACTGACGTAGAAAAGAATGTGTGTCTTTCCTCTGTTGCTTCAAAGAGCAGAATATGGGCAAACCCATGCAATATATCATAGGGGTATGTCATAGGGAGATAGATATCTGACAATAGAAGTACTAAATATTTTGAGCCCTAACAATAAAATGTTCTTAGGTATTAATCTTATAAGGTGCTTGCCAAAATCAAGAACAGCCTTGGTAACATAGGCCCATTTCTTTTTTAAATGATAAGCAATGAAGTAGAACTCTCAGGATACAGAGAGACTAAGAGAGAAGACAAAAGCTATACTCAAAATATAACTATGCAAAATTCAAATATTGCCACACTAGTATCAGTTATAGATGACCAGAAAGACTCAGGTTTTGCCTCAAATCAAACATTTGCTTCAAAGAGGAGAAAGCTGTTTTGTTCTTTAAAGTTTTCTCTCCTGGGACAAAAATGATTGGCAGTAGTGACATCTAATTCCAGTTCCTTTATTTCTTTCAAGGTAGATTCAAAGGCAATTAACTGCAAAAATAAAGACCTAGCTAGTATGATTTTTGAACAAATATTTTTCCAGGAATTTGTAATACTTGCAAAGTTCTATTTGTTATAATAATAGAAAATACACCTTTCTGAGAAAAGTACACACAGATGATGATGCTATGCACTGGATTACTGGAATTAACAGTCATATCTTCTTTTATATTTTTCCCTGAGGTAAAAGAAATATGCATTTTAATAGACTATAGGAGGTAATTTAACCAGAGGTATCCTAGAATCATGACTAATAATCTGTTAGGAAAATTTAAAATATGATTCTTCATTCAAGTAACAGGTAGGACTTAAACCATACCTAAAATTCTAAATTTATACTTTAAAATAGGTTAGAATAAACTTCATAGGAATCATATTTTACTAGTAAGAAATACCAAATAGAGGACTATGTACTTATGTGATCTATTTACCATGAAATAACTGCAAATTTGGATCTCTCTGAGATGTCCAAGTGAGAATAACCATGATACAGTCATGTTCTCCTTTCTTTATAGGCAGGGCTTAGTCATGGAGATCTAGTGGTGGTAGAAAGCATCTTCAAAATGTGTGCTGATCGTGAAGATTGGGATATGGCAGTAGGAAGAGAGGGAGGATAAATTCCGGTTTGAACTATCATTGGCAATTCTAATTCTTTGGAAACATGCATTTCATTTCAAGTGAATGTGTCTAGTAGTGGCAATGTTAATGCACTGGAAGTTTCAACTCAGCTGTATTTTAATAGTAAATGTCCATAATAAATAAGGATATTCATAATTTCTTTATATTGAAGTTTTCTAAATTTTTAGTAGCATCTGAGATATTTCTTCCTTTCTTAGACATCTGGATCTCAAAAAGGACAGGAGATAGCCTCCCTTATTTCTGGTCTGGAATAAGACCATTGTGTAAGAGATTAGAAACAGAGAAGACTTATTGATATCCTCAAATATCCTGCATGAAGGAAAGGCAGTAAACTGTCCCTTTGGGCCATAAGAAGAGTATAGGAGGCATTGACGGCAAGCCAACAACTCAAGTGGATTGGGAAATCATGTTAAGAAAATGTAGCTGATGATCACCAAGATAGATGATGGATCTATTGACAAGGCCGGTGTGAAGAGATGACAGTGACTAAAGTCCAAGGTGGGGTAATTTTATTTCTCATGAGATGCCACCACAGAATGAGCATGGATATTCATGAAATACACAATGCCATAAAAGCCACAGGAACAAAACCACTACAACAGGAAAAAAAGACGAAGAGGAAAAAGCCTGAATTTGACTAAACTTAACTTTCACTTCTAAGGAAATTCTCAAATGAATTTCCTTAGAAGTGAAATTTCTTTGAATAGATTAGAAAGCTTTTTCCTATTAAGTGGAGTAGGGCCCGAGATAAAGATTAAGCTTGGTATTCAGAAAAATTTAAAGAATAATATTTTTTTCATTACAGAGTTTATGGGATGTACAAATGTTCAAATGCTTTTTTTGTAATATTGTATTTTTTATTTAACAAAGTTCTGGGAAGTTATACACACATTTCTAGAAGATAATATGTATTTAATGTGATATGCACTTATTTTATTGTCCATTGATATGAAAAATAATAAAAATTCATTGCTTTTTATTCTTGATTTCTATAATGCTCTCCACAGAGTCAACACCATTAAACATAATTGCAGTAGAGTGTCACCATCACTCCACAGCCCTCCTTTCAACTTACCACCCTTTCCTTTTTAGTGCCTCTCATCTTCTCCATTTGCAGTAGGGATAAATGGAAATGAGAATGAAATTCTTAAAGTTTAAAAGAAGTTTTAGGGAAATAAATTTAAATGAAATGAAAGCTCCAAGCACGGGTGAATGACTAGGGCTAGAGACATTAAGGACTATATCCGTAAGATGAAGAGTTGAGTATTTCACCTTCAGTATCCGAAGATCTGAATCAAAATATCTTAAAACAATGCAGTGATTTATTATTTCACCAAACAGTAAATAATACAGTAGAGCTCTGTGGATGGTTAATGTGACAATGATGTCATCAAGATGCAGGTTAAATATCAACCATACTTCAATTAAAAAAAAAAAGATGCAGGTTCTTTCTTTCTCCCTTTCTCTCAGCATTCTGCCATAAGTTATTTCAGAACTGGAAGATGGCACTGCAGCTCAGAGCATTACCTCCAGAAATGATCACGTCCTGTGAGAACAAAGAACCCTTTCCTCCCAGTCAGCCGTTTTCTCTCTCTCTCCCCCACTTACCCTCTCCAATAGAAATCCTTGCCCTGAGCCTTTCAGTAAATTATGACACAGACTTGTGCCTAAACCACAAAAGGAAAGAAAGGAAATTGAACTCCCACAGTTGGTTGAAAAATGTTGGGGATGGGGAGGCAAATGAATGGATGTTCATTGGCTGATAAGGAACTAACACTGTTCTTTTCTTTGAACTTGAGGAACAGAGGCTATTGTAGGTGTCTGATGCATACACAAAGCCAAGCGACACTTCTCTAGGTTTAAAGATGCTTTGAGGTGGAACTGTAATATTGTGTGAAGTAGAAATTGAGTAAAGGGTCAAGAGGAAGTAGCAGTTTTGTGTTTGGATTTTCAAATGATAAACAAAAAGCACACTACACTGCCTTTGGAAAGTATATCAAAAGCAGTTATTTCATGTGGCTATAGGAAAATGGAGTACACAGTCATTTTCAACTGCTGCTCTCTAATAATGCAACAAAATTGGAGTTACAAATAAAAACTGACTCTCAGTAATCACATAAAAGAACAGAGACATTAACATATTGCTATAAGCTTGTTAACATACTTTCTACAGTGAATGATTAGATCTCAGTAAGTCATTAAATAACAAAAAAATTACTAAGACTTTTGGACCTACATTTTATATTTTAGTATGTCCATGTTGCATTATGAAAAGAGACTATAATTTTGCATTAATTTTCTTAGTTTAAGGCAAAGAGTTACTTTGTATATTTTAAAGTATTAGGGATGACACCTACAGAAAATGATACATCGATGATATACTGAATATCATCTCAGAAGTGACTACATTGTAAAATGAGATTTCTAATCTTTTGATTTGCTGTATCACATGTCAGGAGAAAGTGGTGGAAGAGAAAATGGGAGCCAAATTATCCAAGCAAAGGTCAATTACTATTCTTTTGCATTTTTTGTCGCCTGAAAAATAGTATTTGATTTGAAAAAAGAACAACAGAAAACTCAGTTGCACCATGGAAATAATATACTGCATATTTCACTTTAAAAAATTTCCTTACTCACTTTATATTTTTTGCCATGATACCCATGTAGAATCTAATTATATTTAAAGCCGATTAGCAAAAGTTATATTGTATGCTCCAATGCAGCATTCCTGAGTAACTAGGCATGAGATATAATTCCAGTGGTTCTTAAACAGCAGGAAAATAAATTAAGTTAGTATGTTGGAGAATCTCAGCTAAATTGAGCCATAATTATGAAATATATGTTATAATATTTTTATTTGCCTACATGTGGGAAACATATTTTCATAAGAAATTATTGTTTAAGCTAATGAATTCTGTTATAATACAGAAGAAAACTCCTTTATAGAGAAGGCAGGAGAAGGAGGCATATAAGCAGATAAAGTTATAAGCTTTAACTATTATGAGCACATTCTTTTAAAAAGTTCCTAGATCTGCTTCTATCACACAAGACTAGGTGAAAAAAAAAATGCCAATATCCTAGATACAAAATCAGTCTTTATACCAAGGAGAATAAAGATGAGAGGTAACTTTAAAAAATATATAGTAGAGCTGCTCAGAGAGATTTCTGGGGGACATTGATTTTTTTTTAAATGATAAATTCTGAAAATGCATGCCTGTGATCAATGACTAGTAATAAAGTGACAAATATCAAGAAAGCGAAACACTAAAGTTATATTTCCCAACAAAATAACAACATAAAATGTCAAAGCAAAAAATTTATTTTTATTTATTGTGTGAATATCCAAAAAAAGCAAAAGAATGTTCTGACTTCTTTTTGGGAACTGATGAATAGACTATAAAGAGGCCAAGAAGACTCACCATTTCTTACTACAGTAAGAGAGAAAGAACCAATGGCTGAGTTGTAAATGACAAGCAGAGGCATCTCAAAGAGGAACTGGGGGTTTTAGAGATTAGTGAATCTGCTGTCATCAAAGTGTTCAGTAATAGTATTAAATAAAAGGTGAATTGTTAAACTAGAGGGATTTTGGATTTCCTTCCAATGTTAAGAATCTTTGACCCTAGCATAATTGTTGACATGGTTTTATGAAACAATAGGAGTGTTATAATCTGCAAAAAGGAATATGGTTTCCAAACTCCACAGGTAAGCAAACATAATTCCAACTGTTCTTTCTTAAATTGGGAAATTATAAAGATCAAAGCTGTTCCTTTGAGTAATTTGATATTCTTAAAGCCTCACTTACTAAACATTGGCAAGGAAAATAGGTATTGAGCCCTAAGAACCACTTTAGTTACAGGAATAACAGAAACTACAAAACATAAATATCCCTGGAAAGATAGGAGGTAGAGAGTGTGAAGCTGCATATTCCTTCTAAATTATAAGTGGCCTGGATGTTGATTCTCATTCTTTTATAGATTCAAACTTGTTATTCCAGAAATACTGATCACTGTAAGTGGAAGGAGAATATACATGTAATTTTCAAGTGGCATCATCATTCTGTATTGAAAGAGGAGGTGTGATAGTATCTCTAAGGATAGACTTGCTTAGAGACATGATAGACTTGCTTTTCCTATTAACCAAAAAGGGATAGACTTAAAAACTGGTATGGGAACAGGAATAGGCTGAATCTATAAAATGCTTCTGAAATAACATTTTCCTAGTAATTTACGATTATTTCATCAAATCAATAAACCAAGAACACCTACATTCTGCAGAGCACATAATCACACCCATCTCTTTTTCTACATAATTCTAGGACTCCAGAACCTAAAAAAAGCACTGGCATATCAGATCTACTTTAACCTATATTCAAAAGCAGAACAATATTTGAATTTTTGAGACACATAACTGCTGCCAGCTGTTATTTACACTGTTCCCTATTTACACTTTTCCCTTCACATAGTAGCTGTTCTACTTAAATTAGAATCCTCTGCAAACTTTCCCTTTCTGTTCGATAGATAATTCTGCCAAGCACTATCAGCAGGGCCACACCTGGCTAATTAGTGCAAACACACAGGATCTTTGCAGTCATCATTTCATTTCATGTGTTCATGCTTTTCAAGAGCATATCATTTGCTGGCCTGCCATCATCCTGATTTTCCTCATCTAATTCCATTCTCCCTACTCCATAATAGTTCCTTCATAATATTCATGGTTTCCAGAGGATTTTAATTGGAATAAACTATGTCTTCTACTTTTAAATTCAGCAGCAAGTTAGAGAATCTATAGCTTACTATTGGTCAGATTCATTTTCTTTTGTTGTTATTTTTAACTTAAGTGTAATCTTAATGAGGACAGGAATTAGGTTTTATGCATTACTGCATGCCATAAATTATCCCAGTGCCTGGGCTACAGTAGTTATCAATGCATGTATGCTGGTTGGAAGGACAAATAAACAAACAGCCATATGAATGAATTGAACATAATCAGATAAATAAACCTGAAAATAATGAAAAATGAAAATAATGGAAGAGGATAATCTATACTACTTTCAACATTTCCCATGCTTTAAACCATCTGAGTATCACTTTATTGCTGTATAAAAACTGTGACTCTCCCCTAAAAGGAATTTGCATCTTGTTATGCTTTAGGATTCCCAGGAAATAGCAAAATCTGCAGTGTCTGAACTTTATTTTTTAATTTAGTCAAAATGTCATCATACAGGCCAATCTCATACTCAACATGTAAGAAATTATACTTTAGCTTATCCTTGCTTATAACCATTTACATTGTTCACTTAACAAATTATAAGGACAGGAAATATAATAAAATTATCACATCTTGTCACATCACAGCCAATGTCATTAAAAAAAAATTATTGAACACCTATTCTGAGTAGGCACTCTTCTAGGAGATAACTCCTCATTTCCTAGAATCTCATCTCATTTAATCCCTAGAACAACAATTCTCAAAACCCCTCAGGCAGGGTCTCAAATGCCTTTATACTCTTAGTAAATACTGAGAACCCCAAAGAAATTTTGTTTATGGGGATTTTATCTATCAGTATTTGTCATAATACAAATTAAAATTGGTAAATGCTTAAAATGTTTATTAATTCATTTAAAATCACCATAATAAGCTCATTAGTAGTTATTATCACAAAACATAATGGAAAAGACTTTTAAAAAATTGTAATAACAATGACATTAATTTACATTTTTACAACATCTTTAATTTCTTTCTGGTAACTAGAAGACATCTATCTGGGTTCTCATACCTACTTCCACTTTCAATCTGTTGTGATATCACATGTCACAGAGCCCCTAGAGAATTCCACTGAGAAAATGGTAGTGAAAAGAACAAATAATGTAGTGAGTTTTGATCTCATAGACCTTTGAAAATGTCTGTGACATCTGCGGAAGTTCCCAAATCATGCTTTGAGAATCTTTGCCCTAGAATAACCTTTTGAGATGTTATCACACTTAACCTGAGAGGAAACTGAACATAAATAAGATTAAATGACTTGCCAAATATGACAAAAGAATTAAATGATGGATACATAATTAAACACAAATCTCTTGATTCCAGGGCTAGAGTTAATTCCATTTACCACCTACACCCTGCCAATACTTATTATCACGAGTATCATTTTTATTTGTGATAGAGTATCCATTCATCACAGGATCAACAGCTAAATGTCAAACTGCTCTAGATGAGTCTTTGGTCCAATTAAATTGTGTATGTTGGAAAAAATGTAAAACTCACAGAGCAAGTTTTGTTAGAGGGTCCACAGGAAAAGAAGCCTGACATGATAGGTGTAAAGCTCTTAAGGTGTAAAGAAACAGAGACCAGGACACCAAGGAATAAACAAGAAAATATGACCAATACATTACATAAAAATAATCACTCCTTTTCTTGGGGAAATTGACAAAATTTATCCGCCTGCATATTGAATTTCCAAGTGGTTAAATGAAGCTATGTTGAAGTAGAAGATTCATTCCAGAAAGGCAGAAGAGATTTGCACTATATTTAGTCACTGAAAAGGAATAGAGAGACCCCTAAGAGATGAGAAACTTCGCAATATGTGGAGAGTTCTTAGTGTCATTTGGCAAGCACTAAATTAATGATATTTTATGGTAATTAATGTATTAATATAAATCTGTAGTGAGAGAACCTGTCTCTGAGCAGTATTTAATTATTCTCAAAAGTGCTGTAAAGGACAGTGATATGCAAACTCAGCAATATTCCTTCAAACTAATTACCAAGGGAAATTTTTCTAAAAACATAGTGACACAGATTTTACACAGTTGCATGTACCAAAATTTCCCTTAAATTTCTGAAGCTGAACTATTCATAGGAATGAAACTGGCCTTTTAAAAAGGCTATGCTTTCCTCCAAGAAATATCTAAATATATAATCATTTGATACTGATGTGTAGTAATAACATTAGGTATTAAGAAATTATCATATGTTAGTTCACTACATCTTTTATATGGATTAGTTTATTCGATTCTCATAACACATTATGAGGGTGGTCCTTGGGTAATCCCTATTTTATAGATGAGGAATAAGAAATTCAGAAGTAACCTGCCTTGTTTCCTTAGGGTAATAAATGACAAGGCTAAAAAGTTTATGACTTTAACTACCATGCTTTACTAATTTGATTACATTGAAGCAGAATAAGTAGCTATGATTTGATGAAATCAAGGTCACCTATTTGGATCCTATTTAGATCAATACCTGTCTTCCCACACATTCTCTGCTTGGAGACATCATTTTTTCTTGATGGAAACTGCTTTCTGACTTTTCATTTTCAGACTCTGATATACTACTTTTTCCAGTAGATTTAGGTTTTTTTAGAAAATCTAAAGACCATGACTTGTTCAGAACTCTAGGTGAGCATATGTGATTGTGTTTTGTCCTTTTAAAAGCCAAAAATAGAGAAAATGAAGAATACTTTAGATGTCTAACATCAAAAAAAAAAAAGTTTGAATCTAACCCCTAAAGAGGCTAGTTTCTCCTCTTCCTCCTCCTATTTTTCTTCAACAGAAATCTAGTTTCCTGATGTAGATGTTTAACCACTGACAGGTCACACTTCTGGCTCATTTGTAAAATAGTTTGATATAATCAGATGATTATAATAAGAATACAAATGATCATGATGATTATGAAAAAGCTAGTAGTTCTGTAATGAGTCACAAGCACCAGTTACATACTATATTTTCCTAAGTGTTGACATACAATGATGTAATTCCCATACCAATCTTATGAAATAAATACCATAAAGATATACAAATCACAGATGAAAAAACTGAGGGACAGAAAGGTTAAGAAAGTTGTCCAATACCAAACAATAAGTGGCAGAGCTACCGTTGGTGTCAACTTATTAATTCCAGGATCCATGATTTTAATGACTATGAAATACTGATTTAAGCCAACTCTCTATTATAGTTATGAAATAAAACTTCAGGCTACACCTTTGTAAATTTATGATTTTCCTTTCTTGAATAATGACTGATTTTTTCCACTGAAGAAAATGAGTAAAAAAAGAGTAATGTGTCTTAATAATCATTGAAATTATGACACACTATAATAATAACATGTATTCTTTAAATTTTACTGAGATATGTAACATTTTGCATTTGGGAAGAACAAATGATTGTATGGAAAAATACAACAAAATTGCATATTCATAGATAATAAAAGGGAACATAAAAATAGCATTGCCTGGCAAACCAACATTTTTGTTGCAAATTTTCTTTGAAATGAAAATGTCAGTTTTGATTCGATAACATGAATCAATACAAATGTTCTGTATCTAGTTTTTAGATGTATTAGAGGACTCTTACAAGGAAACTGGAATTCACTCTCATTGATCTCAGAGTAGAGTAAATCTCTAAGAATGGGTAAGATATTTTTAAATGTATTCCTCTTGTACAAAAATTCCAGTAACTAAACAATCATAAATCCAAATTAGGAGGCAGGGAAGTAACTATACAAGAAAATAAATGTTACATGCAGAGCCCAGAAACAGAAATAAAAAGGCACTGATTTCCTTTACTTTTACCATATTTTTCCTATTACAATTACATAAAATTTCCACCAGATGGTGCAATAAAACTAGACCCCAACTTCTCCATTTGCACTTTTTGACTACCATAACATTTAAGCTTTAAACACACATTTGTGGGTCATAGCAAAAAAAAGTGGCAGAGTAGGATGACAAGGAGAAAACCTCCTTCAACTACACACCAAGGAAGCAACTACAACCAATATAACTAATCATGAAAATGGCCTGAAGACTGTAGATCATATACACCTGGTGAAAAAGAGAAGCCCACATTGAGAAGGGTAAAGGAGCAGAGCCATGATAAACTGAGACCTAAGCCCTTCTCCAGTCCCAGCCCACAAGCAGAAGGGAGAGGAATGGAGTGGGGGGGAGATAGATGCTGAGGAATCTAACACACCTGGCCCAGGAGATCTGCTTGTGGAATACAAGTCTACATTGCATTGGGCTTTGATTATTAATGGTGGCTGGACACCAGGGAGAGTTGAAACACTGTGAGGTGGACACTCCTATCACTTGTGTAGGACAAGCACGTTCTGTTGGTCCCACTGAGATCCAACGTGATAGTTGAAAGATTTATCAGCAGTGGCAAGTATACCAGAGGGGTGGGGTTCAGAGGGAACTCTCTCTTGAGAAAGAATAGGTGGATGATGCTTCCCCAGCCCTACTTCAGTCCAACTGGTCAGGAATCTGTGAGAATCAGCTCTAAAACTCCCCATCTCCCTTGCTAGTGGCTCACCCTTATCACAGATCTTCCCTGCATACCTACCCATCTGGCCCACTTAGCCCAGCAGTGGTCCAAATTTACTGACTTGCAAGTGGAGGGTGACTATACTTTCCAGGCATCCTGGCCCTTACTCAGCTCAACTGGCCAGAAGCTTTCAGGAAACTCTAAAGTCTCCACCTGCTCCACTGGCTCAACCCCAGCAATCCACATTATAACCACCCCACCTGGCCCAGCAAGCATTCTACTATTGTTAAACCGAAGGCAGAGGATGGCTCCACCAATAACAAATCTCAGCAGAAGTGCTTCATGGCACACAAAGGGCATGCAGAGGTTAGCTGTGGTGATCAGCCATTGCTGGCAGACAAACAAATAAGTGAGCCTCACCCACAGCCTACCAATAGCAACTGTGATTCAGCTACAAAAGTGGACCAGGCATTGATGAGAAGTCTTGAGCTTCTGGTCACCACAGGATGTCCACTTCATAAAGCCATTACTTTCAAGACCAGGAGACATAGCTGAGAAATCTAACAGAAAGGAAGAAACACAGAAACCCAGAAAATATGGGGATGCAGAGGAATATGTTCCAAACAAAAAGAACAAGACACCAGAAAGAGGACTAAATGAAACGGAGATTAGTAATCTTCCTAATAAAGAATTCAAAGTAACAGTCATAAAGATGCTCACTGAAATGGGGAAATCAGGTCAGCAGCTCAGAGAGATTTTCAAAAAGAGAAAATATGACAAAGGGCCATTCAGAGCTGAAGCAATAACTGAAAGGAAAAATACAATAGAGGGAATGAATAGCAGACTGAAAGAAGCAGAGGAAATAATAACTATGATGGAAGATGGAGAGCTGCAAAGTACCCGAGGTGAGGAACAGAAAGAAAAAAGGGATTTCTAAAAATAATAAGATGCTAAGAGAGCTGTGTTACCAGTCCAAATGAAAAAGTATTCACATAATAGGGGTCCCAGAAGGAGAAGAGAGAAACAAAGAGGTTGAAGGTCTACTTAAAGAGATAATACCTGAAAACATCCCCAATCTGGGGATGAAAATAAGACACTCAGGTCCTGGAAGTACATAGAGCCCCTAACAAAAGGAACCCCAGGAAAGCAGCAATAAACACAATAATTAAAATGAAAAGATTAAATATAAAGAGAGAATCTTAAAAGTTGCAAAAATGAGGAAGATAGTTACTTATAAAGGGAACTCCATATGGCTATCAGCAGATTTTTGAGCAGAAACTTTACAGGCCAAAAGAGAGAGGCACAAAATATTCAAAGTATTGAAAGGGAAGTAACTATAACCAAGAATTCTCTACCCACCAAGGGTATCATTCATAATTGAAGGAATGATTAAGTTTCCTAGATTAACAAAGGTTAAAAGAATTCACCACTACTAAACCAGTTTTACAGGATATGTTAAAGGGACTTCCATAGATGAATATCCCTTAAGTGTAAATATTTTTCATCAGTAAAAATAAACCTATAGTAAATGTGGTAGACCAATTACTTACACAGCAAGTAGAAAGTTCAGCAAACAAAAGTAGTAAAATCAACTATACACAAGATTAGTCATGGAATATACAAAAATACAGATTATGACATCTTATACATAAAGTATAGAGGAAGAGGAAAAATAAAAAAATAGTACTTTTAGAATGTGTTTGCAATTAAGCAAACATCAACTTAATATAGACTGCTACATATTTAGAAACCAAAATATAAACCTTAGGGTAATCACAAACCTAAAGAATATAATGGATACACAAAAAGAAATTTTTAAAGGAATCTACACACAATACTAAAGAAAATCATCAAATCACAAGAGAGGTTTATAAGAGAGGAACTACAAAAACAACCATATAACAATTAATAAAATGGCAATAAGGTGATATCTATTAATTACAGTAAATGTAAATGGATTAAATGCACCAGTCAAAAGACATAGGGTGGCAGCATGGATAAAGAAATAAGACCTATATATATCCTGCGTACAAGACACACATTTCAAACCTAAAAATATATATAGACTGAAAGTGAAGGGATGGAAAAGATATTTCATGCAAATAAAATGGAGAAAAGAATAGGTATAATACTTAGATAAAATATTCTTCAAAACAAAGAAAGTAACAAGAGACAAAGAAGGATACTACATATAATTGGATCAGTGCAACAGGAAGATATAATAATTGTAAATATCTATGCACCCAACAAAAAAAATACCTAAATACATAAAGCAAATACTGACAGAACTAAAGGGAAAAATAGACGGCAACACAAATATGTTAGGGGATTCTTAACAGCCAACTTACATCAATGGATAGACCATCCAGACAGAAAATGAATAAGGAAACATTGGCATTGAAAGACATCAGACCAGATGGACTTAACAGATATATACAGAACATTCCACCCAAAAGCAGCAGGATACGCTTTTCTCAAGTGAACATGGAATGTTCTCCAGAACAAATCACATATTAGGACATTAACAGAGCCTCAATCAATTCAAAAAGATTAAAAGTATATCAAGCATAATTTCAGACAACAATGATATGAAACTTGACACTAATTATATGAAGAAAACAAATAAAAATATCCCACAAACACATGAAACCTAAACAATTTGCTTCTAATTAATCAATGAATCAATGACTAAATCAAAGAAGAAATCAAACGATAGATGGAGACAAATGAAAAGAGAAAAACAAGGTTCAAAATATGTTCGATGCAGCAAAAGTAGTTCTACAAGGTAAGTGCATAGCAATACAGGCCTGCCTCAAAGAAACAAGAACATTCCCAAATAAACAATCTAAACTCACAACTAAAGGAACAAGAAAAAGAAGAACAACAACAAAAAAAGCCTAAAGTTTGTAGGAGGGACATAATAAAGATCAGAGCAGAAATAAATAAAACAGAGAATAAGAAAATAGAAAAAAATCAATAAAATTATAGCTGGTTCTTTGAAAAGAAAAACAATATAGACAAAACCCTAGTCAGAATTATGAAGAAATAAAGATGACACAGATAAACAAAATCAGAAATGAAAAATGAAAAGCGACAACTGACACAACGGAAGTTCAAAGAATTACAATAGAATTCAATGAAAAACTGTATGCCAATAAATTGGACAACCTAGAAGAAATGGATAATAGAAACACACAGTCTTCCAAGACTAACAAAGAAACAGAAAATTTGAAAAGACCAATTGCCAGTAATGAAATTTAACTGGCAAAAAACTACCAACAAATAAAAGTCCAAGACCAGATGGCTCCACCGAACATGCAAAGAAGACCTAATATGCTTTCCTCTTAAAGTGGTCCAATAAACAGAAAAGGAGGGAATACTTCCAAACTCATTCTATGTGGCCAGCATTCCTCTAATACAAGAAACAAAGACACTACAAAAAAAGAATATTTTAGACTAAATCCCTGATGAACACCGATGCCTCAACAAAATATTAGCAAACTGAATTCAAAAATACATCAAAAGGATCATCCATCATGACAAAGTGAAATTAATTCCAGAGATACAAGGATGGTACAATATTCCTAATTCAACCAATGTGATATATATTAATAAAAGGAAGGATAAAAACCATATGATCATCTCAACAGATTGAATATCTATTCAAGATATAAACTCTCAACAAAATGGTCATAGAGTTAATATACCTCAACATAATAAAGACCAAATATGACAAACCCAGAACTAACATTATGTGCAATAGCAAAAACCTAAATGTTTTTACTCTAAGATCAGGAAAAAGACAAGGATACCCACTCTCACTGCTTTTATTCAACATAGACTGGAAGTCCTAGCCATGTCAATCAGACAAGAAAAAGAGGTAAAATGCATCCAAATTGGTAAGGAAGAAGTAAAATTGTCACTATTTATAGATAACATGATATTACATATAGAAAATCTTAAGGACCCCACCAAAAAACTGTAAGAATAACTGGACTCAGCAAAGTTGTAGGATACAAAATTATTTTACAGAAATCTGTTGTATTCCTATTTATTAACAACAAATTAGCAGAAAAATAAATAAAGAAAACAATTCCAGTTGCAACTGCATCAAACAAAATGAAATATCTAGAAATAAACCTAACCAAGGAGGTATAAAAGACCTGCACTCTAAATACTATAAGACACTGATAAAAGAAAATGAAGAAAGCACAAATCATTGGAAATTTATCCTATGCTAATGGATAAGAAGAATTAACATTGTCAAAATGGCCATCCTGCCTAAAGCAATTTATAGATTCAGTGTAATTCCTATTGAAATACCAATAGCATTTTTCAATGAACTAGAGCAAATAATCCTAAAATTCATAGAGAACCACAAAAGACCCCGAATAGCCAAAGCAATCCTGAGAAGGAAGAACAAAGAACAAAGCTGGGGATATTACACTCCCTGACTTCAAGCTATACTACAAAGCTACAGTAATCAATACAGTATGGTAATGGCACAAGAACAGACCCATAGATCAATGAAACAGAACAGGAAGCCTAAATATACACCCATGCATAAATGGGTGATTATTATGATAAAGAAGCCATGAATATACACTGAGAAAAAGATAGCCTCTTCAAAAAATGGTATTGGGAAAACTGGACAGCTACATGCAAGAAAATGAAAGTGAATTACTGTCTAACTACATGCACAAAAGTAAACTTTAAATGGATGAAAGGCTTAAATGTAAGATATAAAGCTATAAAATGCTTAGAAGGAAACATAGACAAAAATCTTTTGAACATAGGCATAAGCAATTCTTGTCTGGGTCCATCTCCCCAGGTAAACAAAAGCAAAAATAAACAGGTTGGACTATATCAAACTAAAAAGCTTCTGTAGATGAAAGGATACCATCAAAAAAACAAAAAGGTAGCCTATGGTATGAGAGAATATATTTGTAAATGATATATCTGATAAGGGATTAAATCCAAAATATATGAAGAACTCATATAACTCAACACCAAAAAAATAAATAACCCAATTAAAAGTGGGCAGAGGAACCAAATAGACATTTTTCCAAAGAATACATACAGATGGTCAACAGGCACATGAAAAGATGATCCATATCACTAATCATCAGGGAAATGCCAATCAAAATCACAGCGAGATATCACCTCACATCAAAGAATGGCCACTACCCAAAAGACTAGAAATAACATGTTGGTGAGGATGTGAAGAAAAGGGAACCCTCCTACACAGCTGAAAGGAATGTAGGAATGTAAATTGGTACAGACACTATGGAAAGCAGTACAGAGGTTCATCAAAAATTTAAAATAGAAATACCATATGACCGACTATTACACCTAAGAATTTATCTGAAGAAAAGAAAACCTGATTTGAAAACATATATGCACCCCTATGTTTATTGCTGCATAATTACAATAGCCAAGATATGGAAGCAACCAAAGTGTTCATTAATAGATGAATGGATAAAGAAGATGGAGCATATATACACAATGGAATATTATTCAGCCATTAAAAAAGAAAGAAATCCTGTCATTTGCAACAACATGGATGGATGTAGAGGATATTATGCTAAGTGAAACAAGCCAAGTGGAGAAAGACAAACATCATATGATTTCACTTGAATATAGAATCTAAAAACAAAACAAAAAACAAAGTGAACAAAATAGCAATAAGCTCATAGACACTGAGAAGTGACTGGTGGTTACCATGGGGGAGGGGTTGGTGTGGGTGGCAAAAATAGATGAAGGGCATAAAGAGGTACAAAATCTCAATCATAATATAAATTAGTCATGTAGATGAAAGTACAGCAAAGAGAGTACAGTCAATAGTTCTGTAATACCTGTGTTGATAATTACACCAGTTGTGGTGAGCATTTAATAATGTAACTAACTGTTGAATCCTTATGTTGTATACTTGAAACCAATATATTGTATATCAACACTTTTCAATTAAAAAATATCAAAAAATAGAATGAAGTAAACACACATTTAAAAAATCTAGCTCTGAATTGTCCATGACCAGCTTCAATTCATTTTTTTGGTTTGGTTTGTCTTTTTTTAGGTGTTCTAAGTCACACTTCTATGCTCAGCAGTTTTCTAAAACTTTTATGAAATATCATTAAATTATAGATAGTTAAGGGTCACAGTTTTCTTCTATCAAAAGCATGAGCTTAATTTTTGGTAAGGGCTTTATTCTGCTTTATAAATAAATACATATCACCATAAACATAAAATAAATCTAATGGAGTTCTAAATTTCAGTGCACTCCTTGTCATTAATTTATCTTTCCTGATTTTTATATTAATTCAGGAATTTATTACCTTGGTTGAACATTAATGTATTTATCAAAAGCAATGTCTCTTATAGATCATTACACACATATACATATGGATATATATACAGTACACCCTTTTATCTCTAATATATGAAAGCCTATACAAAAATTATGAAATGGCTATTTTATAAAAAACATCATTTGCTTTGCAGAAAGTTGTAAACTGGGTCCCATTATGTAGTAGGTCTCTTTGCAATTTAAATATAATGTGATATTTTTCAGTTATTTAACTGTAATATTTCAGAGCCATATTTACTTATTGAGATGAATGTTTTTGATTTTAAAAGTATTTTTAGTATACTGTACTTTCTTATGAAGATAAGGGTATATTTTCAGAAAAAAAAGGAAAATGGAGAAAAAATTATACTAAATCCCATCTGCCTACAGATAGCCAATTGTTATTTTTAATTTCTCATTCATGTCGAAATTGCATGTTTTCATTTCTGGATCCTCAAAATGACTACAGCTGTCATATATATATATATATATATATATATATATATATATATATATATATATATAAAATTGTAGTAAAAAATAGTAAAATACATATAAAATATATATATATAAAATAGAAGCAAAAAATAGTAAGAAGTATCCAACAGGTTAGGAGAGGCCCAGAGCAGTGTAATTTTTAAGTTTCTGTGATATTATTTGTAGATAATATTCAAAGCATAAATTTAGATTTCTTCATAAATATCAGCCCAATCTGTAGAGCCCTCCTCTCACAAATGAGCAAATGTGCCTATTACCATATTATAAGCATCTGTCCTTAATGTTCAATTTGACTGGAAGTACTTTATATTTAGAGTGTTTTCACTGACTGCTGTTAGGGCATATTCCATGGCTGTGCAACAAACTCCATCCTAATTAACCTATGGTCTTAATTCTGCTTTCTCAGCCACTGAGCTTTAGCAACTGAGCAAAGCATGCCTGAATTGAGTAGATGTTTATAAATTGAAACAATTTAAAAGGTTCACATAGGTAGGCATCAACTAGATAAAATGTATGTAGTAACAAGAACATCAGTAATCCCATATAAAAGGAGAATAAAAGCCGATCCTTTGGAAACTAAAGAACTTGATTCTTCTCTGCTGCAAATCTTATTTCATTTTATATCACCATCAAGGCATCTAAAATCATGTTTGTGTGTTTGTATTCATGTGTACACAGTTAAGTGTGTGTGTACTCCCATGCATACATGAGCCAGCTCTAGGACATCAACAAATATAAAATGTATGTCTATCTACCACTTCTAATTTACCCATGCAATAAAGTAAAACGTACACCAAGAATGGAGAGTCAAAACTGCAAAATCAATCAAAGATTTTATAATTTTGGTAAAGAGTCCTTGATATCATACAAGAGCAGTATAAGTATCTATAAAAGAGATAGAAAACAATGTTTGATTATAGCATTCCTCTTTATTACTACTGGAAAACAAATATAGAATGGATTAAAATGATAGCACCCAGAAAATAAGCTTTCTTGGTGTCTTTATTTTTTCCTTAAACTATGTATATGTGCTTGGGATAGACAACATTCTATGTTCACATGATAGAGAGACAAGGAATTGTTTTGCTATAAACACATCTCCAAAATGTTATTTTTATAATATTTTTTATTGAACTTAATTTTTATCAGGTCTTTTTAAGAATAGGGATTTGTACATGGTTATTGCAATTTATACAAAATAAAAATATAAAGAAAAGTAGAAGTAAAAATGCATATACTTAATGTGTAAAATGTAACAGTATTGTCTGTTTTCTTCAAGAACTTTCTATACATTTATGTAATTTCAGTTATTTTAATAGAAACTATATATATATTATTTTGGGCTTTTTCTTCTTAGAGGTAATAATATCTTTATAATCATGTATTTTTTTAGATTAAATTTAATAACAGTGAAATTTATCTAAGTTGTGGGTATGTATGTGTGTACCCTGTTTTATATATATTTCATATATATATCATATACATTTCATACCTATGTGTATATATGCATATGTGAAATGTACATAAGACATATGCACATAATCCAGGTTTTATTAAATGGTTTGTTTCTAGGTTGTATCCAGATCATTACTATAACAAACAATATTGAAATATCCTTCAAAATATTTTTATAAATAATTGTTTTGTACTTACAAAAATATATGAAAAGTACCATACTAGAAAATTGCTTAATGATACAAATTACTAATTGTGTTTTTTACTTTTCTGTTTCATGATTTGAAATTGTCTTCCAAAAGATCACTATGTATGAGAGTAACTGTTTTGCCCCACAGAGCCTATGAGGCTTTCATTTCATCAACCACATAACAAGTATGAGGACATTTTCCTGGGAGAGATTGTGTAATGCTTCTTCCATAATAACAGGCTTATTATATCTAACTGAATGATATGTGTACTGAAGTGTGACATTTCTGTCATCACCATGGTTATACATTTGATTTGTTCAGTTGTAGCTCGTTGGAAAAGAGGACAGATACTTACTGAATATATGTAAATAACTACATTTCCATGAAAAGTACAATGACTCAGCAAAGGTGCTTTGTATATTTGCCTTAGTCTAGCTTCTCCTAAAACGTAGAGCCTGAGAAGCAGAATTCCATATCCATATTATGAAGCTGGGTACAGCTGGGCCTCAATAGTGTTTTACTTGGTTCTGTTAAGAACACTGTACATTCAAAGATCAATTTTTTCTGAACTATTTTCATCTTTAAAATGTTTAAGTTTTCCTGATTTATAGCTTAAATATTTAATATATGCATATTTAGATATCTGAATAATTTAAGTGTTTAAAATATATTAACCTTTGTATACAACACAATGCCTATACTACAGGGAATTAATCATATGAACTTTCTAACATTTTACTTAATAACAGACAAAAACATATCCATTATTTGACTATTGCTGAACCTAGTATAATTTCAGCCCTAGTATGTAATTATGCTCAGACCCCTGCCCTGTGCCCTAGGACTCAAAATACCCACTCACCCCTCATTTTGAAGCACTCACCTCCCTCTACCTGGGCCCAGGAGAGGTTGGCTGTGTTGTTCAGGCAGACACCTCAAGGACAGATCTGCTCCTCCTTGGGATCCAGTCTCAGACTTTCCCTTTCAGAGCACTCCTGTATCTTCTACTTCATGAAATACCCTCTATTTCATGCATGTATTCTAGATCTCTAGAACATGATTTTATGGTGTTATCCTGTGGCTCAGCCCTGGCAGTAGACTCCCCACTGCAGACCAGTGCAGTATTTCATTCACAGTGATAAGTCTGACTAGACCGCCAGAATAGTGCTCACATTGAAGATGATGTTTGCAATAAATCTCACTAACATGGAACATGGGTCACATACATTACTCTGGGAGACGTACAGTCTGCTGTCAAGCCTTGGGTTCATGGGTTTACTTGTCAGTGTTCCCACTGTGCTAGCACCTCTTGTCCATAGCACCCGAGGGCAGCAGGGGTACAGGACGTGTCTTTTACCCTGTGTATCTACTCCTCCCCGTCATGTTATTGGCACTCAGATCAGGCATTCCTTCTCTTGCACATGCTTCTCAGCATGTCAGGAATCCCTCCAGGGTGGCTGCACTTGTTTCCAGTGAGGACTTAAGAACTTTTGAGACTGTTGGCCTGCAATGCCATGGGCTCTTTCCATTGATGTCCACTCTTGCCTTTATTCAAATGTTGATGTTGTGCTTTCCGAGGTCATCTTAAGCCAAACTTGAGGAGGAATAATCATTCCCTGCATGGATGGTACCAACTTCTTGCTCCACCCTAGTCTCTTTGCATAACTCTCTCACCAGGGGTGATATGCAGAAGGTGGACTGTGTGTGCAGTCAACACTGACAAAGACCACATTTCTGGTAATGCAGTGATCACAGCCTGAAGAGTTCAGAGAAGTCGGGAATGGACGATGTGCTGCTGTAAATTTAAACTATTAGACTCTGAACGATAAATTTAACATGACCCGAATGCAAAATACATTCACATTTTACTACATACTCTGGGCAAGTGTTGCATTTGTGGTCATTATTAATGAAGCACAATAACAATTGGAGAGAGAATCCAGCATTAATGGGAGGAGCAACGGACAATGGATGATGCAGCATCATGAGTAATGCTGTAACCAGCTTCAGATGAATGGCACTGGAGACCGGCACAGGCAAGATACATGTTATTTCAGCACAAAGTTTCCCAAGAGCCACTTTGAGTAGTATCAGCACAGCTACATTTTTCATGTGGTGGGAGATGGGGAGTTAGCTGTGATGCACCACTGATAATAAAGCACATGCAAAGAATGACTCTTGGATCTGAAGAGAAAGAGATGGTGCCTGAATAATATAAAGAATCTTTTGTATCCAGTGAACTGACAATCAGCAAATACTTACATATATTATCTCTATCACTCTAAGTGTTTGTTGATAAATCACAATATATTATACCTCACAGGGGCTCATGATTTTTGTAATTAATTTTCTAATTAAATTGTTTGTAGAGTTAGGAACCTTTAAAAAGATATATTCCCAGGTTCCACACCTCCTAGCAGTGACTGTATGAGCAAACTTTACACATCACCTTTATGTTTCTCAAAGTGAAAAAATAGTAATTTCTGTGTGAACATATTAGTTACCTATTTCTTTGTAGCAAATTACCCGAAAACTTACAACTTCAAACAACAAACATTTATTATCTCACACAGTTTCTAAGGGTCAGAAAACTAGGAATGACTTAGCTGATTGGTTCTGACTCAAGGTATCTAAAGAAAATACAGTCAAGCCGTCACCATGTGGCCCCTCCACAGGGCTGTTCACATAATACGGCAATTGGTTTCCCCCCAGTCCTAGAAAAGTGAGATGCTCTAGGAAGAGCCACTGCTTTCATACATCTTAACCTTGGAAGTGGCATCCCATCACTTTTGCCATATTCTGTTCTTTAAAAGTTAGTCATTAAATGCAGCTTATACTCAAGGGAAAGAGAATAAAGATCTACTTTTTGAGGGGCAGAGTATCACAGCACGTGTGTACATATTTTTTCCAGCCTTATTGAGGTATAATTAATAAAATTGAATATATTTAAAGTGTATATATGATGACTTGATATGCTTATACACTGTGAAAGGATTTCCACAGTAAAGTTAGCACATCCATCATGTCGTAGCTATTTTATTGTATGTGGTGAGAACGCTTAAAAAATGTCTTAGATAGTGGGCAATTAATAGTATACAAAAATAATATTATCTCCCCTGCAGGACAGTAGAGTATTTCCTTCACAGTGATAAGCATGACTGAACACCAGAATGGTGCTCACATTGAAGATAATGATGTTTGGAATGAATCTTACTAACATGGAATACGAGACAACTACAGTGCTCTGGTAGACATATAGTCCACTGTCAAACCTTGGGTTATAGCCATATGAATGGGGTTTTTTATTCTAAAAGAATAAAAATTTTGTTGAATATATATGTTTTCATATAATTGTCACTGTAAGTATTTTTTGGAAATGATTATTACTTAATAGAATCATAAAAATAGTGTAGGAAATTGGGAAGTTTAAACTAATTGGGATTTTTATGAAAAACAATCCAGACTTTGCATAAATTGTGTTACACTTTTGCACTGTGATAAAATCAAGATGACATAAAAATTAGCTAACCAGATTAATTTGTTCAAGTATTCACTCTGATTAGAAATATTACAGATAATATTTTAAACCTAAATTTTGTTGAATATTACCAAAGTTCTCAATTTTTTTTGTCAGTTTTAATTTCTTTGCTTCTTATGCTTTACCCTGGCAACCAGTCTTACCCACCACTTCATCATTTCTCTGAGCTATTTTTTTTTTAACTTTAAGAATCAGTACTTTTAAATTACTGGAACATTTTTTCTATTTTTTGGGTTATTGAGTTTTTTAAAGTTTTTATTTAGTTTTGATTAATGGTGAGTGCATATCAATCTCTGTAAGTCAATTAGAACAAGAGCTCCAGGAGACTTTATAATATAGTTTGTTAATTTCCCCACTGTTAAGCACAGGGTATCAATCCATATGTTCATGAAGCATTTTATACACACAATAGAAGTCTCTTAGCAAACTTTCAGAGTTATGGGAATCTTGAGATCACTGCTTTCCATAGGATGTAAGTCATTTATCATCAGTTTGAACCGAAAGTAGGGATCAACCTATGTAGGGTACATAGGTTTCATACCAGGATATCCCAGGATAAATATCTTATATTCAGTGGCTGTTGCTCCATTATTTTCTCTAGGTTTTGTCCAAACAGGCTGTAGATCAAGATGTGGGTTTAACTAATGTTAAATATTTATTAAATATCTTTTTACTAAAATTAATGTGAATTAATGCTAATTAATGTTTTTAGACAATATTAATACATTTTATTGTCAGCAAAGAAATAATTTATTCACATTTTTGTCTCATTTTTTAATGGACTTTTCTACTTTTTTACATAGGAAGAAGAGGAAAAATATCTTATGTTTAAGCCAACATCTTCAACGAGTCATCAGTGATATTTCAGGCAAAAAAAAAATTTAGTTGTAAAGAATATAAAAATATTATTTTGTGAGAAGAAAAAATATTTTTGTTTTCATTGATACACATCAAAAACTCAGATTGTTTTGCAAATTTTACTATGGATAGACACAGCAAACTGAACTTCTTCAACAAAAGTCACCTCTTGGTAGCTTCAACTGTGTGCTTCAACTTCAGTGAAGCACAAAGGGTATCTAAGAGGTATTTTTTATGATTGCCTTGGCCAAGTGATTGCTCTTCACTTCAGTCAGCACAAAGCTTTGGTTTTTCAGTTTGTTTTTTGTTTTCTTTAAACAATTTAAACTTTTAATGTTGCACTAACAAGTCAAGCAACAAGGAGTCATGTGATCAAAAGTCAGAAGATGAAACAGGCTCTCTATTGAAAACAAAAAGTAACCCAAGCACCTTTTCAACTTCACAATTATTACAGGTTAGTGGTCCTATTAAACCTGTGTCCGGCAAAGTCTCATAATCTGGTGGCAAAGATATGCATATTCCAAAAGAAAGGTCATAGAATCACCAAGACAAGAGACTAATGTAAATTGCAATACTAAGACGAGCCCACCCTTTCTGTCGTCTATTACCTGACAAAGACCAGTTAACCAGAACCTATAATCAGAACTAAACTCCCAGTGTTTTACCACTAACTGAAGTCATAAATTCACAGCCAGGTATAAAAAAGACCCAGGCCTCACCAAGAAACAGAGACATTCCAGAAACAGAAACAGACTCTGAAATAATAACACAGTCATCAACTTCCATCTCTGAATGATGAGATTTACTCCTGGAGTTGTAAAAGGCTGATCTGGGTATAAGCAGTCCACAGTTAGACATCTTGGTCAATATTTGTCCACTCAGCACCAGTGGTTGAAGTTATTAAAGAAGGTTTATGGTTCCTCCATCTTTGAAAGGAAAACCCATAGATAAAAACATTAAGAAAATAAAAATTTTATTTTTACCTACAAATGGTTTGAAGGAGTCCAGACATCAGAAGAACTGACTCCTTAATGACAACAGATATTTAAAAAATGAAACCATGATTACTGTCATTCCATTTACAGTGTAGAAAGTAAAAAGTTCCTCATGTCATCATATCTGAAGCTTATCTGTAAGAATAGCCACATATCTCTACATGCCAATATCTTTATGTTAGGAAGTTAGCAATTCACAGGAAAAGGCTCAAATCTACATTTATTTGGAGGCTACTGCTAGAGAGGATGTTACGTATTTTTAGTTCATCTTAGGATCTGGAAGTCCTGTTCTTCCCTTTCTGTGCTTTATTTCATACAAGTTCTATTTATGTTTAATTTTTATTTAAAATATATTTTAAATACTTCTCAATTATTTTATTATGCTGTTCAATTACAGATGTAATTTGCAGTTTTTTAAAAAGTCAAAAATGTGGGAGAAGTTTAAGAAAAATACAAAAGCAATTGGACTTTGTTTTTCACAAGCCAAAAAAAGAAAAACCTTATTATTAATAAATGCCAATAATAGAACAAATGTATTATTTAAACTGTTTCAACTGAACAAAAACTAAATTTTTGAAAGAAAATCCCCAACAGACTAAAAGAAAAGGTCTGTTGAATGAGCATATGCAAACTTTATAACATGCTATGCTATAAACCAATATATATGTCCAGAAATAGGAAAATCTTAAATGTCCCCCAAATAGGACAGCCTTTCCATCATACCTGTAACTTCCAGCTTTGCAACATGTGAAAATATGTCACAAACAAGACTAGATTCCTTTTCAACCAAGATGCACTATTAGCTCTATAATCATTTTCTGTCAGACATACATCCAATCCAATCTTCTCTGAAAAAGACCACTTTATCTGTGATTGCCTGCAATAGGCTGAAACATATGTTTTCCCACTGCAGCCAGGTCTTGCTTCTCACACGTCTACTCTTTCAATTCTATCAAATACCTCTATTACACTTTTCAGCACTATTAGCTATTCATTTCTGCAATAGGACTTATTGCCAGAGACAGAAACTGTAGGAATGGTGGGAGATTTATCCCATCAGGTGTTATCAAAATCACTTCAGAATTACACCCCAAGCACCTCATATGGAGACTTAATAGTAGACCTAATACAAATAATATAAATTTATTAGTGGCTTTTTACATGGATTAATGGCAGGAAAAGTAGAGTAGAACGAAAGTAAAAAATGGTACATAACAAACAAGAAACAAACAGAAGTTCCATTAGAAGTAAGGTACAAATTCAGAGTAGAACAAAGAAAAAAATTAACGATATTGAGATCACGGAGATAGTTGTCTAGGTCTTGCCGATTCTAAAACAGCAGCATGCATATTACCTAGAGAGTTGTTAGAGGTGCAGAGCTCCCAGGCCCTCCACAGACATGATGAATCCAATCTGCATTTCACCAAATCCCCCCAAGTTCCTTGTATTTATAGTACAGTGTGAGAGGTACTTGGCTGGCCCTGAAATTTCTAATGTGCTCCTTTTCTATAGGGTCCTCTAGCTGAAAGCAGCTTTAATACCCCTAAGATAAAAACTCTAATTACATATTCAGCCTCATTTTTAAAGATGGATAAAAACCAATAGCAGCATAACATTGCACTTATTTTTATTATGCAATACAGTTACGTTTTGTCATCAATGTATTTAAGACCAATAGGTTATTAGCCAAGTGAAAAAACAAATGCAAAAAGGGTCCATACTCATAACTCAAGTAATGTAAAATTATAAATACATACATGCATTTTAACAATCTTTAACAATCTAACAATGTGTAGTCAAGACCTTTTCTCTGAGTATGAGCCTGGTGATGAGAGCTTTTCATCATTTTTCTTATTTGAAATACACACACAATACATTGCTTTAATTTTTGGGTTTCTTTTGTTTTAAGAGGGGAGAGAACATAGAGTTTAAGTGAATCAATCAGGTTTGTAAATATTTTAAAGATTCTTTCATAATTAAAAAAATTATTGTTCAGTTATTTCTCCCATACCTGATATCACTGTAAACTTTCTGATGGAAAACAATATTCAGAAAGGTTCATTTTTCACACATACTTCATTCATTTATATACTCTTCAAATTATGTAAATACAAAAATAATTGCAATAAATAGAGAAAAAACACCTGTCAATGGGCAGAAACACAGTTAACTGGTAGTAACAAAGTGAATGGGCACACTTGAGAGTAGCCTGGTAGCCCTGAGGCTTCAGTACACGTGCAGGCTGTGTGCCCTGGGAAACAAACTGAGCTGGAAGTTAGCATGCGGAGGAGTTTTTAGGAGCTGTTCTGGGACCATCCTGTTATGGAAGGAACAGAGAAGGAAGGCTGATGCAGGGTTACGTGGTTGAAGAGTTGGTGCTATGAAGCTGTCTCTAGAAAAGCCTCAGCCAGCCCCCCAGGGAATTCTGGACTGAACTAACTGGTCAGGATTGTTCTGAATTGGGGGCAGTAAAAAATGGTGCATAACAAACAAGGAACAAACAGAAGTTCTATTGTGAGAAGCAAGGTACAAACTCAGAGTAGAACAAAGAAAAAACAATACTGAGATGATTGAGATTGTCTATATCCCCATATCAACCTGTCATTGGTTGGGAGTTGAGCCAGGAAGGCGGCCTTCTCCAGTCAAGGCACTGCCCATAGACAGCCATGAGCTGGTAGCACACACAGCAGTCAAGAGAAAAGTCTTTCACTGCTGGAGGGGGAATCTGGGTGGCATATCGCAGTGTCTATATAGTAGGAATGGACAACAGTTAATCTGTTATGAAACACCACAGCTAATTTTCCCCTATATATGAAGAAAATAAAGAAATTCACATAATCCAGAAAGTCCACTAGGTTGAGTTGGTTAGGAGCTATTTTACTGTGATTATAAAAAGTAAAAGAAAATTTAAAGTTCAGTCCAAGCATAGTATATTGTGGCATTTAAAATGAATTGAAAGACCCATTTAGAAGACATTGCTACCTACAAAAATATTTACTTTTCTAAGCTGTGAGGGGCTACTGATTTTTTCAAAGAGCACTGTATTTCACTGAAGCAGAGTTTTGTCACTTAAACATAACCCAATCTTTAATTTGCTTCTCATTCTTTTTCATAGACTAAGATCAAAGTGTTATTCTATTAGATCAGCAAGTTGCATATTTAATATACAGAAATGCATATATTAATCAGAAATCTGACAGTTCAAGGATTTCTAATTATTATGAATTTAAAATTTGAACACTTTAAATGTAATTATCTGAATTTATGTTCTGAATATCAGTATGTCCAAGATTCCCTGAACATTTCCTTGGAAACTATTGTTTACAATAAAATGAAACAGATACTATGATAAATATACATAATTCTATGTAAAAAATAGATGTTTATTATAATAAATTATACTATACCAAGGTTTACCCTCTTTAAAATGTCAATGGAATATTCACATACTTCCAACTTACTATCTTGTCTTACTATCAACACTGCTTCTAATAACAATGAAAACATCAGGAAAGAGAACTTTTATAGCTCTATAAGGTAATGAGTTTACATAGATTCCTCAGAGCTCCTGTAAATAAGAGGTAAATAAACATCTTGGGCATGCGAGTGTGTGTGTGTGTGCGTGTGTGTGTGTGTGTGTGTGTTTCCCAGAGATAAACTTTAGTGACAGTTTTCCTAAAAAATACTGTGTTATTTTCTCATGGTAAATAATTTAGAGGGTTTACCACCACTACACAAAATCAATCTTTCTCCCTTTTTCTCCTCAGTTATTTAAACAAACATTTAATCAATAGCAAGTAATATAAGCACTTATCACTATGTGAGGTAAAAACAATTTAGGAAGGACCTTTTCCTAGAACTCCTAAACATGTTTAATCTGTGTGAAAAAGTATAACCCAGATAAAACTCTTTGCTCTGAAACCCAGGCAAAAGATCTTTATCAGCTCAGGTTGAGGATGATTTGAAATTTAGCAGCCCTAAGAATAGCACTTCCTACTTTTCTCCAGTCACTTATAAGTTACTGTATTTCAATATCTGAATAATTATTGGGACTCAAGGAAACAAAAGTATTTTTAATAAGTGTGATAGTTTTGGTCCTTCAGACTGGATACCAATGATCAGAAATGTCATGAAGGAATTTACTTACAATGATTTTTTAAAACTGTTCTAAGTCCTTACAATGAACAAAGTTCTGAAGTTATTCTGTCCACTTTTTTGTGTTTTATCCCTGAAGTTAAATGATTTTCTTTTTCTCCTTCACAAAAACTGGCATTTAAATAAAAATAAAAGAAGCCTCAAGCATGGACCCAAATCAACTACGAGAAAATTCTCTTTGGAGAGTTTATAACTTTAATTTGGCCTTCTTTGCTCTTTTAAAGGTATTGGGAAGCCAACATATCCATTAGCATCCAATCTGCTCCTTTTTATTTCTCCTACATCCTTGGTAGGAAATAAGTTGGTACCTCACAATTAGATGGATGGTCCTAAGAATATAATGGGTAATGTATAATATGTCAATTTAATCCTCAAACAACCCTATGAGGTAGCTGCTAACACTTCTCCTGTTTCACATAAAGGAAACAGAAGCATAGTAAAGTTAAATGATAGACCCCAGGTGCCAAACTGGAAAAGTGGCAAAAGGAAGGATTCAAATCTTGGGAACCTGGCTCTACAGTCCATATTGTTAACCACTTTGCTATTATCTAGGCCCTTCTACCACTAGCCCCCAGTCTTTTCCTCTGCAGCATGCTTTATTTAAATACTAAAATGTGAACAATGAAAAATTACCTTCCTTGGTATCCGATAAATTTCATACAAACACTGAAGTCATGATGAGACACATGGACATGGAAATACCATTGTCACCAGTCAGCTAAAACAAACAAACAACAAAGTTGTTTTTAAAAGAATTGTGGTTCGTTTGGAGTTGCAGTGTGTTGTGAGCTGCTGAGGAACTGAAGCAAGGATTAAGTCAGAGCTCATAAAGTGATTTTTGTCACTGTGTGACGGGTTGATTCTCTTCTTTTTCTTGCTCCTCAAATGAGGATGAGCTCTTAGGTTTGTCCCTACTGCATTCCACAGTTCCATAATTTTGCAAGAAGAGCCACGTTCTCCATAAGCTGCCACCACAGTAGAACCATTTGCAGCACATTTATCTAGAATGTCCCCCCAAAAGCCTTTTGTGAGCTACTAAGTCTATAGCACCTTTAGAAAAGTAAGTTCCTGAAGGCATGAGGTCACAGGGCACCTAGTTCCTTAAACTGCTAAACAATGAAATTTTTAGTCTGTTCTCATGTGCGTTACCTCTAAGAGACTGGAACAGTGTGAAGGGCCAAAGTGGCACCAGTCAGCAGCAAATGACTGAGCTGTAACTGTGTCCAGGTGAGAGGAGAGAGAGCTGTGAATTAGTTCTCCTGAGCTCTGCATTTGTCCTCCACTGCATGACCTCACTGAAGAGAGCTGAAGGCCACTTAAGAGCTCAGATTTAGAATACGTTTTAAATCCCATACAAACTCCTGTTAGGTTTGGACAGTATAAAAACACACTCTTAATTTTAAATTTTGAACAGCAAAGGAAACAACCAACATCTTAGATGTTTGCAATTATTTATCTTTAAGTGGGTATTTACAAACCATGGAATCCAGGGTTTTATTTCCTTATAGAGTACTTTAATTAAATCCACAGATCTAAAGATTTAAATGTTCCAGTCAGCTGCCAACTCATAACTGACACAGAGAGAGACAAGAGTTTAAAATGGGACTGCATGGTCACAGCCAAAGCTTAATGTCTGTTGAGAAGCAGGATGCAGGATGCTGAATACTGCCAGCTCAGCAGACTATAGCTTAACTGCCAAAGCCTGACAGAAAGACTGATTTTCTTTAAAAGCAATTGAATGTTTTAGAGGATTGTACTGGCTAGAATTTGTAAAATATCTGCCGCATCTTTTCACTTAAATTATAGAGCTTTATATGAGAACTTCATCTTAAATACATTCCAGAAAAGGACTCAATATATATGCATACAACACATTAGAATTTAGCCTAAAGCACTGTTGTAGTGAATTTCTGGAAGCATCTAAATCTGCATGCACCATCTAAAAATACAGAGCTGTTAATAAACCCTAAATCAAATAGTGAGTGACCTTGTTTTATACATTTAAGAGCACTAAATTACTGTAGCTGAAATGACAAAAAGTTGTCTTGGTGGTATTTCAGAAATAATTTAAGGAGTGGATTTGGATACTCAGTTAAACTTGGCCTTTTTGTTGACCAACAGTGAAAATCTGCACAAAAATGCAAATAGGAACAATTACTTCAGTTCTTGGAGACAGCTGCTTATTACTTGGTAGACTTTTATAAAAAGGAAACGAAAAGAGAGGATTGAATATGAGAAAGCATGGCAGATATCTGTTCAAATCCTGTTTTAATATCTGTGTGACCTTGGAAAAAAAATAAGTCAACTCATATCTGAGGTTGTTAAATCATACTTACATCTCCAAACTATGATAGTTGAATTAAATATGAAAGCAATATGCATGGCGCATGGCACCCAGATGACAATTAACAGACAGTGGCTGAATCTTCTTGGCACATTTATCTTGTACTCGTCACATACTCTTAACAGAACATCGGTGGGTAGGAAGTTTCCTTTTTACAAGTGATCATAACAAACTTTCAAAGTTTTAAATAAAAGAACTATTGATGAATACTCACAAGAATAAGGAAATTCATATTAAAATAAAATGCCCAATACTATATTCACCACAGGCATGCCTCAGAGAGTGCAGGTTCATTCCAATTCCCCACAAAAACATGAATCATCACATTAAGGTGAGTCAAGTGACTTTTTGGTCTCCCAATGAATATGAATGTCATGCTTACACTACTGTAGTCCATTAAGTGTGCAATAGTACTATATCTTAAAAATGTATATACCTTAATTTAAAACATTAATTTTTTTAGCTTTATTGCTAAAAAATGCTAACCATTTTCTGAGCTTTCAGACAGTCATAAACTTTTTGCCTCCATGGGTCTTGCCTTGATATTGATGGCTACTGACCAATCAGAGTGAAGGTTGCAGTGGCTGTAGCAATTTCTGCATTTCTGCATCTATTGACTACCTTTCACAAATGATTTCTCTGTAGTGTGCAGTGCTGTTTGATAGCATTTTACCCATTATAGAATTTTTTCAAAATTAGAGTCGATCTTCTCAAAATCTTCCACTGGTTTATAAACTAAATGTATATAATATTCTAAGTCATTTACTGTCATTTCAACAATTTTCACAGCATATTCACCAGTAGTAGATTCCATCCCAAGAAACCACTTTCTTTACTAATACAGAGAAGAAACTCCTCTTCTGTCAAGTTTTTCATGAGATTGCAGCAATTCAGTCCGATCCTCAGGCTCCAATTCTAATTCTAGCTCTCTGGCTATTTCCACCATATCTGCCGTTCTCCTACACTGAAGTCTTGAACCCTCAAAGTCATCCATGACGGCTGGAATCAACTTCTTCCCAACTCCTGTTAGTGATGATATTTTGACCTCTTCCAATGAATCACAAATATTCTTAATGGCATCCAGAATGGTCAAGCCTTCCAGAAGGTTTTCAACTTACTTTGCCCAGATACATCAGAGGAATCATGGGCTATGGCAGATGTAGCCTTACAAAATGTATTTCTTCAATAGTAAGGCTAGAAAGTCAAAATTACTCCTTCATCCATGGGCTACAAAATGGGTGTTGTGTTAGTAGGTATGAAAACATTAATCTCATTGTACATCTCCATCAGAGCTATTGGGTGGCCCGGTACACTGTAAATGAGTGGAAATATATTGAAAGGAATCCTTTTTGCTTAGCAGTAGGTCTCAATAGTGGGCTTAAAATATTCATAAACCATGATGCAAACAGATGTGCTGCCATCGAGGATTTGTTGTTCTATTTATAAAGCATGGCAGAGTAGATGTAGCATAATTCTTAAAGATCCTAAAATTTTTAGAATGGTCAATAAGCACTGGCTTCAACTTAAAGTCACCAGCTGCTCTAGCCCCTAACTAGAGAGAGAGTATCCTTTGAAGCTTTGAAGCCAGGCATTGACCTCTCCTTTCTAGCTTTAAAGTCTTAGATGGCATCCTCTTCAATATAAGGCTATTTTGTTTACACTGAAAATCTGTTATTTAGTGTAGCCACCTTTACTGATTGTCTCAGCTAGATCTTCTGGATAACTCACTGCAGCTTCTCCATCAGCACTTGCTGCTTCCCCTTGCACTTTGATGTTATACAGGGAGCATCTCTCCTTAAACCTCATGAACCAACCTCTGCTAGCTTCAAACTCTTCTTCTGCAGCATCTTCACCTTGCTCAGCCTTCACAGAATTAAAAAGAGTTGGCCTTGCTCTGGAGAAGGGTTTGGTTTAAGGGAACATTATGGTTGGTTTGATCTTCTATCCACACCACTCAAACTTCCTCCATATTAGCAATAAGGTTGTTTTGCTTTCTTATCATTTGTGTCTCCACTGGAGTAACACTTTTAATTTCCTTGAAGAACTTTTCCTTTGTTTTCACAACTTGGCTATCTGTTTGGCACAAGACACCTAGTTTTTGGCCTGTCTTGGCTTTCTACGTGCCTTACTCACTAAGCTTAATCACTTCTAGCTTTTGATTTAGAGTGAGATATATGTGACTCTTCCTTTCATTTGAACACTTAGAGGCCATTGTAGGGTTATTAACTGATGAAATTTCAATATTGCTGTGTCTTAGGGAACAGTGAGGCTAAAGAGAGGAAAGGGATGGGGGGAATGGCTGCTTGGTGAGAGAGTCAGAACACACATAGCATTTATGGTTTAATTTTCCTGTCTTACATGGGCATGGTATGTGGCACCCAAAAACAACTACAGTAGTAATATCAGTGATATCATAGATCATAAATATAAATTTAATAATAAAAATTTTGAAATACTACAAGAATTACCAAAATGTGACAAAGAGACACAAAATACACAAATGCCATTAGAAAATGGTGCCTGTAGACTTGCTCAATGAAGGATTGTCATAAACCTTCAACCTGCAAAATTCACAGTTAACTGCCAAGTGCAATAAAGTGAAGCATAATAAATGTATGCCTGTATTTGTACCTCCATGGCCTCTTGCCCAACCACTTTCTTATGCTTTCTTCTGACAGACTATTCTATACACCATGCTCAGTTGTGTACTAACCACATTTCTCTGTCTTAAGGCATTTAGAGATCTGCTGTCTTTGCTTCTGATTCCTGTATGTTGGATTAATATGATGCAGTAGTCCTGGGCTCAGACTTTCACTGTAGGTGACCTGTCATAAGACCTAAACTGACAGGAGGAGACTGTTCACTATATACTTAAAATCATGCACTCCCCCAACCCAAGAAATAAGCTTTATTAGCAATGAAGCTGATGTGTTGATTACCATCAGGGTGATTCTCATCTGGTTCTGAATTCAGTAGGGGAGACAGATGCTATTTATTGATTCCCTAAATGCTCAGTGATGAAGGGTCAGTCTCAAGCTATAAGTGCACCTGTAAAAGTCTACTGAAAAACATTCATCCTACTAGATGCTGGAGCGAGGAAGGGGCCTCTAGTAAATACAATTCCCACATGGCACTCTGCGTATCTTCCCCTTTTCACATAAGATAGGCTTTATTGGTACATACTCATCTGCCTCTTCCATTATGCCTTATATTGCCGAGGGCCAGAGCAGATTATCAGTATAGTCCTTGGGTTAGAGTTTTGGCAAGTGTATAAAGGCCACATACTAAGGGTTTTGGCTTAAGTTGGAAAAGCTTATGACTCACAGCTATAAAAACTTATTACTTAATTAGTAGAGAGTTCCCTGCAGAGACTGGACAACCATTTCACAGGACGGAGACAAAGCAATGAAATACCAGATAGATGGCTAGTTTTTAAGCTTCCTTTCAAAGATGATATTTTATTATTGTAATTTTTTAATGAAAACTTATTTCTCTTGCCAGACTCATGACTGTCTTCTTCATTTCTCTTTAAATTAAATAAGTCATTCGATTCTAATATTTCAGGAAAGACAGACACTTGCTTGTTAATTCTGACATAAAATCCAAATACTAGCAAGTATAGTATATAAAGCAGAACTGAATTTCCTCAAGAAAGCTGAAGATGAGAGTGAATATACCAATTTCATTAAGATTTTGTGGAGAAAAATGGAAAATCAGACCTTTAAAAAGTGACAAGGTTTCTTAGAGCAGCACTTAAAATAATTGGTTAAATACATTTTTTAATAGTTCAGAGTCTTTTACTTATTAATATATATATCCCAAGGTGAAGACATAAGTCCATATATCTGCAGATTTCTGCCTCCCTGAAAGGAATGGTTTAAAATTGGAACAAATCTGATCAGTTCATCTGATGGTAGTAATTAACCATACAGAAGGAGAGAAATACTGGTACACTGTCACTAGACCACCACATATTATTGTATGTAGCCTTTTTAAACATTCATAGAGCAAAATCATCATTGCATGTGGCTGATGACTTACCAGAATCTTTACAGTTATTTGAATCAAAGTTAACAAGGCAGGGTAGACCCTTCTATTAAAACTCAAATTTGAGTTTACAAATATATATTCTTCCTGCTTTCTCCCTTTTTGTCTCTGACAGAAGACCTTTCTGTTTTGTACAATAAAGTATAAAGATGTACACACAAAAAACTGAAAATTCTATTCCATGACTCTGTCAAAGTACTTTTATAATACTTCATATTAATGAGCTAAAGCATCTCATATTTTTCTTTTGTTTAAATATAGATTCAATTGATTACCATCAGTATTAAAACTTACTTTTACGGCTTGATGAACACACCCCATAACAGTAGGACTGATAAAAATCTAAAATCTTAGAAAAATTTTCTGAAATATTGTCATTATGTTCACAATTATTAAGTTCAGCTGTGACTGTTGACCTGAGCAACTAGGCAAAGCCTCTCTGACCAGGTGGCCTCAAAGTAGTCATACTTCTTATGCAGTAGTTTACAGATCTCAGAAGACAGGAAGTAGAAACTGCTCCTCCTGTATGGCACATCACCATGTCTACCTCATATGCTCTTGATCAAAGCAGTCACTAAGCCTGCCTAAACTGAAGGAGAGGAAATGGAGACCTCACCATTCAGTGAAAGTATTAAAATAACATTGCCACCATCTTTAATCAGTCATATCATCCGCCATTTTTCCACAAATTATTTACATTTTTCTCCCTCCCTGACAAATATGTGCTCCCCACCACCCATGTCCCTGAAGGTCCCTTCCCATTATAACAGCATATGTTCAAACTCTTGTCAATGAAATGACATCCAGGTGGAAATGAGCCTCCTCAGGTTTGCTTCCTCAGTTTCAGCATCTCTTCTGGAATGATTCTTGACACCTCTGAGCTCTTGGTTCTCCCTCTGACTCATCTGTCTTTTCCATTAGAAAAGCTAAGTTTGCAACTGTGTAGGCATCTCTGCCCATTTTCTCATTGGAGAAATTTGGAATTCGAAAGCTCCCTTTCAGTTTGTACTGTCTCTGTCTCTTTCAGCCTAAACTGATAGAATTCCTTTAATACCATGAGAGTTCCTTGGGTATCAAATTATAATTCACTCAATTAAATAAAAATAACACACACTTTTCTTTCTGACACAGACCCCTTCTCTACGCTGAACTAATAAAATGCTACGGGAAAATGCCCGTAAGATCCTTGGAAGTCACTGGCTGTTGGAAGGATTCTAGGAGCCATGTCCTAAGATCCCTAGACACCCCCTCATCTCACAGAGCATCTAAGAGGTAGGTTCTGAGATTTTTGGAAGCCCCACCACGTAGGCCCTCAAATTTTTCTGGATCTCAGCAGAAATTCCCATAGTTACAGTCTTGTGATCCTCAATCTTAGGCTATGTTTACTAGCAACTGCTCTTTGCCCAGAGGCCAGTTATAACTACGAGTCCTTTGCTGAGAGATACCAAAGATAAGAAATAGTTTTATTTTCAAACCCAGCAAGCCCTGTTATATATGTTGTCTAATTTCTGCTTGAAAACTGAACAGCTCCTTCTGTGGTTCATTCCATCCTTCTTACATTATACCCTAGGTGAAAAGAAGTCAGATTCTTGCCCTCACCAGATCACATTTTTATTTCACATGTTACTGATGAAGACAGCTTTGAATGTTTTGCCAGTACATAAATCAAGTACCCTTTTCCAGCTTCTACTAGCATTTTTCTCACCCTTTCATATACCTAAGTTTCCCTGAGGTCCTTCCAGATTCTATTAACCATTCAGTCCCAAAGACAAAGCCACAAGTTTTTGATAGAACCCCCACCTTTAGGTACCAAATTCCATTCTGACTTTCTGTTATTGCATACAGAATACCCAAATGTTCAGAGGAATAAAACAGCTATTTTATCATATCTAATGATTTTTTGGTTCAACAATTTGGAAAGAGCAATTATTTTACTCTTTGTGTCATTGACTAGGGTCCCTCAGAAGAATTTAACTGCAGATGGACCAATCTAGACTATCCAAGAAAGTTCCCATACATATCTAGCACCTTCAAGAATGGCTGGAAGGCTGAGCTCACTTTGAACTGTCCACAGAGAGGCTACATGTAGCTTTCCCAGCACAGTGAATTTAGAATAGTCATACTTTTCTGATAGTAGCAGAGAGTTTGAACATGTCAGGTACCATCTACATACCACCATGTCTATTATATTCTTTTGGCCAAAGTACTCATGAGCCTGCTCACATGCAAGGAGATGAGATACAGGACCTTCTCTCATATGGAGAGTGCCAAAGAAATTTGTAGCCATCTCTAATATGTCACATTGATGCACATAGCTAATAGAGATTTTAAAAATATTTGTGTAGTTTATCTGTATTTCATCTTTTCTACTATAAGCATTTTTTGAAAAAAGAAAATTTTATTTTTATTTTCAACAAAAGTAAACAAGAACTGGAGGCCACAAACAAACAGCTGTCCACTACCATGCAAAAAGGAATTGGAAAAGCCCAGTACATTCTTGCCACTTGACCCAACAGTTAGGATGAATCTGCAGCTTTACTTTGTTTCTTCCTGATGACAAATTACTTGTCAAGGCTTTGAAATCATGTACTTGGTCAGCACCATTTAATGGTTGATACTTTCAGTTAGTACTGCTCAACGATGAACAAAAAGGAGACTCATTTTGTCTCAAGTGTCCTGTTTTTTTATATTATTTAATCACCCCATTCCTAATGAAAAATGAGTTACCTCAATAAAACCCAACTTTTGTTTCTTGTTATTAAGTGGAAAAACCATCAAGTAAGGCCTACTCATTTACTTTTATTTCTTTTTCTTAGTCTAACAGATAACTATTTCTATATGTTCAGTTATTTGCCTCTGCTTTTTTTATTTTACTATGCCGTGCCTGAGAAACTCTGTCCACAAAAAATTTTAATTATCCCATTCAGGCAATCTACAACATCCATAACAAAAATGTTTATATTTTGAAGTTATCCTTTTTACTATCAGTTAGATTACTAAGGTCACAACAATCTTATTTCCTCAAACAGCCTCCATCTTTACCTTTGTTCTTTTAGTCATTCTTTTATATAGCAAGCATTAAGTAAGTAGTATGTCTTGGCACTATTATAGGCACTGGAAAAACAATGAAGGGTAAACCAGATGTATTTTGTCTACTCTTAAAAAACTAGTTAGACACAATAGACTAATAAGCAATTGTAATCAATTGTGACAAATAGTAGAAGGCAACATAGAAGAAACTCAATGCAGAGCATAGTAGACACACCCAAATGAGTCTAGGGAATAGGGGAGATTTTACAGTAGAACTAACATCCTACCTGAGTTTAAAGATATTAGCCAGGCAAGGACAGCAAGAAAGAAAGGAAGCATCTGTAAAAGTAAGAGACAGCATAGAAATACCTAAGGAACTTGAGAAGTGTTGAGAGGGGAGAAAAGACGCTAGAAATATGGAAGGATTAGATTAGAAGTGGTCTTACAAAACATGGGACAAAATCTGGACTTTACAGTAAAGATTACAGTATAACCCAATAAAGAGTTTTAAGTCACATAAATGTCACCATCAACACTTTGTGCTAATAGAATTATTCTGGCTGTTGCAAAGTGGTGAATTATTTGGAAAAGGAAACCATTGCATACATGGGGTCTACATTTGAAGCTATTGCATGAATCCACTAGAGAGGCAAGATCAATAGTGAGATTAGACAATGGATGGGCTATAGAGCTATTTAGGAGGTAGTACTGAGTTCTGATGGAGTTAAAAGAATGATTACATAAAAGTACTAGTAGTTAATAACTGTAGAACAATTACAGTGTGTTACACAGTGTTTTAAGATGGCTAAATTAGGACTAGAATTGAATGGGGGAAGAAGAGTCTTATCAAATTTGATTTAAAAATATTTAGAAATAAAACAACTGCAAGTAAGGTATGGCTCTTGATTTAATCCTAGCACTAAAGGACATTTTTGCAACAGAAGATGTGAATATAGATGGTTTTCTAAGAAAACTTATTGATGTTTTAACAGTGGGTGTCACTATCTGACAAGGGAAGGCTACAAAAGAGCAGATACAATGTGACCTTTAGAGAAAAATATATATTTAGAGTTTATATAGCTACACAGATAAATATGTAGAAGAATATAATTTCATGTGTTAACGGTCATCTTTGGGTTACGGCTGATATATTTTCTTTTTATTTTACTATTTAATCTGTATTTTGTTTCCATAACATATCAAATTTTTTTTATCTTAAAAAACTAAAAATAAATAAAAATAATGGAAAGTAGAACTATATTTTTAAAAGACAACATGTGGGCTCAGGGCCAATTATGCTAAGTCAACTCTACATCAATACTTCCATAGGTACCAAAGGGAGATCTGTCCCCAGGTAAGCAATCAGTAGTGTTGTATCACTTTTATGATCAGTGGCTCTGTGTTAATAACCCCAAACCAAAACTCTAGTATACAATTAAGGTTGGAATCCCTAAGACACAGCCTCTGACACAGAGATCACATTGAAGAGATCCTATCAGGGAGTCCTGTCAGTATTAAAACCAGGAGAAATAACACAAAGGGAAAGAGTGGGGAGGGGAGGAGAGGAAAAAGGAAGAGAAAAGAAGTAGGGCTGAGCAGAAGTTGACTGTGACTCATTCTCAGGGAAAGAAAATCAACCATATGGTGAATTCTAAAGATGGAGAAACTGCTCAGAGCTGTCCTGACTTGAGTGGAGACAGCCAAGTCACTATAACCACTTATTAGTCACCAGGAATGGGTCACCCAAGGAAGTGAACATGATACTGAGCAAGGCAGCTGTCGTCAACTAAAGCAATTACCCATGAGGACAGATAGCTGAAGGTGGTCTACCAGCAACATTCCTTGATTCCTCAAGGAGGATATGGGCAGTCCACCACAGGGTCCACACAAAAGGACACTAATAGCACTAACCTCACCAAAGTAGTCTCCTGAGCACCAATTTCAACCTGGCAATTGAAAATAAACAAGTACACAGTTTGAAAACAATATTCAGAGTGCCAAAGGGCAGAATGATGAGCAGGAGAGAGTGCATCTACCCTAACACTCATTCTGTGACACATGAAAAAGTAAGAGTCCAGCCTGGCCCAAAAAAGATGTAAAATCAATATTCCTCTCTTTCTGCTTGGATGGAAGGCAGAGATGAGAGACTGTGCCCAAATGCACATTCATCCTTATCCCTTTTGAAGGCTCTGTTGCCTAAACAATAAAACTCAATTTGTACTTGTCTTTGATCATAACTCATTCACGGAAGTGTAAGAAATCTCTGAGGGCTGTCGGGGGGGTGAAGAAAAGGAAAGTTTCATTACATTTTCAAATCAATGGTTAAATTATATAAGACTTTTTGATCAAATGGATGAAGGTGTGAGGAAAAGAGGAATCTTAAGGACAATGTCAATATTTTTTACTGAACAGATGCAAATCAAAGAAGACATGAGAGATTATTCAACCACTGGTATTAGATTAATTGGTTATCTCTTCTGAAACAGTAGTAAATTCCTATCTCATATTACACACACATATGACTTTCATGTAAATAACACTAAAAATGTATAGGCAATTTAAAATTTTGGAGTAATCATATCACACACACACACACACACACACATACACACAACACCCTCCCTGCCACAAACATATTCTAAGTGCCTAAAAACGGCTGGAAAAACAGTACAGCAAAATAGATACTTAAAAAGCTGAAAGTGAGAATATGCACAACTAACCAAAAATATGTGAGTAGAGTTGCCAGGTAAAAGACAGGATGCACAATTAAATTTGAATTTCATACACTAACAAATGTCTTTTTAGTATAAGCAGGCTCCATGGAATATTTAGAACATACCTGTACAGAAAATTATTTTTAGCATTTACTATTTAGTATATTCAGTAATTTAGTGTGTTATTAATCTTTAGAGTATTTGTGTTAAATCTGGTAATCAAAATGAAGGATTTTTCAAAGAAAAGGAAAATAAGATTGGATTAAAGAAGGAAACTGCTTACAAAACAGGGACAGGGAGGTAGACTCATATAAAATCTATACTGCCATGTTGTCTTCTACTTCAGAGATGGCAAACAGCAGGGACAGGAACATAATGCACAGGAGGACTGTTGAGATACAGCAACAAGACTACACAGATAGCTGGCTTGTGGCACAGCCTCTTGCCCCTGAGACTTTGCCAGTAAGTTGATGGTCTGCATTAAGACAAATGTGGAGATGAGAGTTTGGGTAACAGGCAAAATTATGCAAAACTTCTGCATACCTTCCCTTCTCATTTAAGAAATGAACCCTACAAGTCACTGAATTCCATTTCATTTTTTATCCCACAAACAGTGGCAAAGACACAGGGTGAACAGTCTAATAAGAAATATTACATACAGATCTAGCCCCAAATCAAGAATCAGCAAATATTGCAGAAACTTAGGGCCCTTGGGAAAAGAAAAGAGTGCATTAGACAGAACTGGCACCTGTGGGGCAATGGATTTAACATAGAAGACGGAACAAAAAGGTAGATCATTATTTTTCTCAGAAGGATGTGAAACAATCTTGAATTTAAAAATATGAACTGACTAGCAGTTGCATTATTAAGACTAAAATTTAAAAAAAGAAAAAACTCGAAGGATGGACTGAACAGCAGCTTGACCAAAGCAGAAGAGAGGAACAAAGCCACATAATTTTCTGAAAATGAGAAACAGAGCAAAGAGATGAAAGATACAAAATGTGAGGTAAGAATGATGGGGGGAGGGGGGGGCATATCTAAAAGTTCCTAAAGTCCAAAGGTAAAAAGGGAGAGAATGAAGGCAAAAGAATAAAATAAATAATGTTTTTTTAAAATTCCAAAATCTGAAGACATAAGTGCTCAAAGTGCATTCCCAGAACCATTGTGCACACACAGATGCAGGAGCATGCACACCACTGCAGAAAATACTTTTCAGCTTATAATTTTATACTTAGCCAATAGCATTCAATGGATAGAGCAAATTAAAACATTTTAGATATTCAAACATTTAGTATTCAACAGATCTCTTCTGGAAAACTACCATAGGATATAATCCATCAAATGAAAAAAATGAATAAATTTTCATTAATGTAAAATGTTTCATTCAAACATTGCTAATCAAATTAATTAGTGAAGTATAAGCACAGGCGGAGCCAAGATGGCAGTGCAAGTAGGACAGTGGGAATCTCCTCCCAAAAACATACAGATTTTTAAAAATACAACAAATACAACTAGCCCTAAAAGAGAGACCAGAAGACACAGAACAACAGCCAGACTACAACCACACCTGCAAGAACCCAGCACCTTGCGAAGGGGGTAAGATACAAGTCACGGGCCAGCGGCACCCAAGCACCCCTCACCCCAGCTCCCGGCAGGAGGAGAGGAGTTGGAGATGGGAGGGAGAGGGAGCCCAGGACTGCTAAACACCCAGCCCCAGCCATCCGCACCAGAGCGCAGACACACAGTGCATGCATGGGGTGCTGGAAACTAGGGAAGCAGGACAGTAAGACCTGTGAGCGGGTCCCGAAGCTGGCGCCCCTTTGACAAAGAAAAGTGAGTGCTTTTTGAAAGTCTTAAAGGGACAGGGATCCTACAGCTGGACAGAAGCATCCCGGGTCACAGTCCAGCAGCTGGAAATTCCAGGGAACTCTGGGTGCACTAACCACCTGGGCAACAGATCTGAGACCCCTCATGGAGGTAAACAGCCAGACAGCACTGCGTCCATTACCCCTCCGGGGCCCCGCCACAACAGAGCAGCAGTCTGAGGCTGGCCGTGCCCACAAAAAGGGAGCTTCCTCCATACGGGCTGGGCAAGATACAGAGACCCAATCTACATGCAATTGCCCAACACAAGCCACTAGAGGTCGCAGTTGTCCCAGTAAAGAAAGGCCAAGAGCCAAGTGGAAAGAGTCTTGACTCTACTAGCTGACAGATGCATCAATAGCATACCACTGCACCTATCAACATGAAAAGGCAAAAAAAATTTGATCCAGACAAGAATAACCCAGATAGCTTTGACATCTTCTACATATTCCCCTGAGAAGGAACCTGGGGAGATAGATTTAACCAGTCTTCCTGAAAAAGAATTCAAAACAAAAGTCATAACCATGCTGATGGACTTGCAGAGAAATATGCAAGAACTAAGGAGGGAGAATACAGAAATAAAACAATCTCTGGAAGGACTTCAAAGCAGAATGAATGAGATGCAAGAGACCATTAATGGACTAGAAAACAGAGAAGAGGAACACAGAGAAGCTGATGCAGAGAGAGATAAAAGGAACTCCAGGAATGAAAGAATATTAAGAGAACCGAGTGACCAATTGAAATGGAACAATATCCACATTATAGGGGTACCAGAAGAAGAAGAGACAGAAAAAGGGATAGAAAGTGTCTTTGAAGAAATAATTGCTGAAAACTTCCCCAAACTAAGGGAAGAAATGGTCTCTCAGACCACAGAGGTACACAGAACTCCCATGACAAGGGATCCAAGGAGGGCAACACCAAGACAAACAAATAATTAAAATGGCAAAGATCAAAGACAAGGAGAAAGTATTAAAGGCAGCCAGAGAGAGAAAAAAGGTCACCTACAAAGGAAAACCCATCAGGCTATCATCATATTTCTCAACAGAAAACTTCCAGGCCAGAAGAGAATGGCATGATATACTTAAAGCAATGAAACAGAAGGGCCTAGAACCAAGAATACTGTATCCAGCACGATTATCATTTAAATATGAAGGAGGGATTAAAAATTCCCAGACAAGCAAAAGTTGAGGGAATTTGCCTCCCACAAACCACCTCTACAGGGCATCTTACAGGGACTGCTCTAGATAGGAGCACTCCTAAAAAGAGCACAGAACAAAACACCCAACATATGAAGAAGGGAGGAGGAGGAATAAGAAGGGAGAGAAATAAAGAATCATCAGACCGTGTTTATAATAGCTCAATAAGCAAGTTAAGGTAGACAGTAAGATAGTAAAGAAGCTAAACCTGGACCTTTGGTAACCACAGACTTAAAGCCTGCAATGGCAATAAGTACATACCTTTCAAAAATCACCCTAAATGTACCAATCAAAAGACAAAGAGTAAGAGAATGGATAAAAAAGCAAGAACCATCCATATACTGCTTACAAGAGACTCACCTCAAACCCAAAGACATGCACAGACTTAAAGTCAAGGGATGGAAAAAGATATTTCATGCAAACAACAGAGAGAAAAAAGCAGGTGTTGCAATACTAGTATCAGACAAAATACACTTCAAAATTAAGTAACAAAAGATAAAGAAGGACATTACATAATGATAAAGGGCTCAGTTCAACAAGAGGATATAACCATTATAAATATATATGCACCCAAAACAGGAGCACCAACATATGTGAAACAAATACTAACAGAATTAAAGGAGGAAATAGAATGCAATGCATTCATTTTGGGAGACTTCAACACACCACCCACTCCAAAGGACAGATCCACCAGACAGAAAATAAGTAAGGACACAGAGGCACTGAACAACACACTAGAACAGATGGACCTAATAGACATCTACAGAACTCTACACCCAAAAGCAACAGGATACACATTCTTCTCAAGTGCACATGGAACATTCTCCAGAATAGACCACATACTAGGCCACAAAAAGAGCCTCAGTAAATTCAAAATGATTGAAATCCTACCGACGAACTTCTCAGACCACAACGGCATAAAACTAGAAATAAATTGTACAAAGAAACAAAAAGGCTCACAAACACATGGAGGCTTAACAACATGCTCCTAAATAATCAGTGGATCAATGACCAAATTAAAATGGAGATCCAACAATATATGGAAACAAACGACAACAACAACACTAAGCCCCAACTACTGTGGGATACAGCAAAAGCAGTCTTAACAGGAAAGTATATAGCAATCCAGGCATATTTAAAGAAGGAAGAACAATCCCAAATGAATGATCTAATATCATAATTATTGAAATTGGAAAAAGAAAAACAAATGAGGCCTAAGGTCACCAGAAGGAGGGATATAATAAAGCTCAGAGAATAAATAAATAAAATTGAGAAGAATAAAACAATAGCAAAAATCAATGAAACCAAGAGCTGGTTCTTCAAGAAAATAAACAAAATAGATAAGCCTCTACCCAGACTTATTAAGAGGAAAAGAGAGTCAACACACATCAACAGAATCAGAAACGAGAAAGGAAAAATCACGACGGACCCCACAGAAATACAAAGAATTATTAGAGAGTACTATGAAAACCTATATGCTAACAAGCTGGGAAACCTAGGAGAAAGGGACAACTTCCTAGAAAAATACAACCTTCCAAGATTGACCCAGAAAGAAACAGAAAATCTAAACAGACCAATTACCAGCAATGAAATTGAAGCGGTAATCAAAAAACTACCAAAGAACAAAACCTCCGGGTGAGATGGATTTACCTCAGAATTTTATAAGACATACAGAGAAGACATAATACCCATTCTCCTTAAAGTCTTCCAAAAAATAGAAGAGGTGGGAATACTCCCAAACTCATTCTATGAAGCCAACATCACCCTAATACCAAAACCAGGCAAAGACCCCACCAAAGAAGAAAACTACACACCAATATCCCTGATGAACGTAGATGCAAAAATACTCAACAAAATATTAGCAAACCGAATTCAAAAATACATCAAAAGGATCATACACCATGACCAAGTGGGATTCATCCCAGGGATGCAAGGATGGTACAACATTCGAAAATCCATCAACATCACCTACCACATCAACAAAAAGAAAGATAAAAATCACATGATCATCTGCATAGATGCTGAAAAAGCATTTGACAAAATTCAACATCCGTTCATGATAAAAACTCGCAACAAAATGGGCATAGAGGGGAAGTACCTCAACTTAAACAAGGTCATATATGATAAACCCACAGCCAACATCATCCTGAACAGCAAGAAGCTGAAAGCTTTTCTTCTGCGATCCGGAACAAGACAGGGATGCCCACTCTCCCCACTGTTATTCAACATAGTACTGGAGGTCCTAGCCATGGCAATTAGACAAAACAAAGAAATACAAAAGACCCAGATTGGTAAAGAAGAAATTAAACTGTCACTATTTGCAGATGACATGATATTGTACATAAAAAACCCTAAAGACTCCACTCCAAAACTACTAGAGCTAATATCGGAATTCAGTAAAGTTGCAGGATACAAAATTAACACACAGAAATCTGTGGCTTTCCTATATACTAACAATAAACTAATAGAAAGAGAAATCAGGAAGACAATTCCATTTAAAACAGCATCAAAAAGAATAAAATACCTAGAAATAAACCTAATCAAGGAAGTGTAAGACCTATACCCTGAAAACTTTAAGACACTCTTAAGAGAAATTAAAGAGGTCACTAGCAAATGGAAACTCATCCCATGCTCCTGGCTAGGAAGAATTAATATTACCAAAATGACCATCATGCCCAAAACAATATACAGATTTGAGGAAATCCCTATCAAACTCCCAACAGCATTCTTCAATGAACTGGAACAAATAGTTCAAAAATTCATATGGAAACACCAAAGACCCCGGATAGCTAAAGCAATCCTGAGAAGGAAGAATAAAGTTGGGGGGATCTCACTCCCCAACTTCAAGCTCTACTACAAAGCCACAGTAATCAAGACAATTTGGTACTGGCATAAGAACAGAGCCACAGACCAATGGAACAGAATAGAGACTCCAAACATTTATCCAAATATATATGGTCAACTAATATTCGATAAAGGCACCACGGACATACAATGGGGAAATGACAGTCTCTTCAACAGATGGTGCTGGCAAAACTGGACAGCTACATGTAAGAGAATGAAACTGGATCACTGTCTAACCCCATACACAAAAGTAAATTCGAAATGGATCAAAGAATTAAATGTAAGTCATGAAACTATAAAACTCTTAGAAAGAAACATAGGCAAAAATCTCTTAGACATAAACGTGAGTGACCTCTTCTTGAACATATCTCCCCGGGCAAGGGAAACAAAAGCAAAAATGAACAAATGGGACTCTATCAAGTGGAAAAGCTTCTGTACAGCAAAGGACACCATCAATAGAACAAAAAGGTATCCTACAGTATGGTAGAATATATTCATAAATGACAGATCCGATAAAGGCTTGACATCCAAAATATATAAAGAGCTCACACACCTCAACAAACAAAAAGCAAATAATCCAATTAAAAAATGGACAGAGGAGCTGAATAGACAGTTCTCTGAAGAAATCCAGATGGCCAACAGGCACATGAAAAGATGCTCCACATCACTAATCATCAGAGAAATGCAAATTAAAACCACAATGAGATATCACCTCACACCAGTAAGGATCGCCATCATCGAAAAGACAAACAGCAACAAACGTTGGTGAGGGTGTGAACAAAGGGGAACCCTCCTACACTTCTGGTGGGAATGTAAATTAGTTCAACCATTGTGGAAAGCAGTATGGAGGTTCCTCAAAATGCTCAAAATAGAAACACCATTTGACCCAGGAATTCCACTTCTAGGAATTTACCCCAAGAATGCAGCACTCCAGTTTGAAAAAGACAGATGCACCCCTATGTTTATCGCTGCACTATTTACAATAGCCAAGATATGGAAGCAACCTAAATGTCCATCAGTAGATGACTAGATAAAGAAGATGTGGTACATATACACAATGGAATATTACTCAGCTATAAGAAAAAAACAGATCCTACCATTTGCAACAACATGGATGGAGCTAGAGTGTATTATGCTCAGTGAAATAAGCCAGGCAGAGAAAGACAAGTACTAAATGATTTCACTCATATGTGAAGTATAAGAACAAAGAAAAACTGAAGGAACAAAACAGCAGTAGAAGCACAGAACCCAAGAATGGACTAACAGTTACCAAAGGGAAAGGGACTGTGGAGGACGGGTGGGAAGGGGGGGATAAGGGTGGGAAAAAAGAAAGGAGGCATTACGATTAACATGTATAGTTTGGGGGGTTCACAGGGAGGGCTGTGCAGCACAGAGATGACAAGTAGTGATTTTACAGCATCTTACTATGTTGATGGACAATGACTGTGAACAGGTATGTGGGGGGGACTTGGTGAAGGGGGGAGCCTAGTAAACATAATGTCCTTCATGTAATTGTAGATTAATGATACCAAAGTAAAACTAATAAAAAAAATTTTTAAAAAGCATAAACACATATTTTGTCAATTTTTATTATCAATCTGTAAATAAAATTTCAGGTGATAAAACAATGATTCAAAACAATCAAAGACCTTAGGAGCAGAAGAGGATGAATATAAATACTGGTTAATTTTAAGTGTTGTTTAGAAAAAGGTTAATTAAACATGTTTACCATTTAAGTGCAAGCAATAAAAAACTAGATGCATATGTAACTTCAAGATATCTAGAGAGAAAGGCAATATGCATAACTTTCAGCCCAGAAGGAAATGAAAAGCCAGTCTGATAAAGCACAGGAAAGGAAAACAGAAAACATGTACATGCATAATTCACTTATTTTAAAAGCATGAGTTAAATAAAATCCATCTAATGTTAGAAGTATATGAAAATTAAATAACACACTGTAGCTGATGCTATTGATGTTCCCACTTTCTCTCATGTTGGTCTGCTCCTATGTTATCTGGCAGCTGAAGTGGACAGTTTCCGTAACTGACTGATGCCTTCTCATAACGAGTGCCTGGATTATTCTTCTCTCTCCCCAAAGAGTTTCTCCAGCACCACTGGAACTTGCTCAGACTGCATCCAGGGAAGCCCCAAAGAGCTGAGGAGTTCATATTTCCAGGGGCAACCTTCAGAAATGAGGGACTGGTTTGTTCTATAAATAGCCCCTACTTGTCACTCCCTTGTGGGATGACTCTGAGGTTCTTTACAGGGTTTCCAGCAGGACTGAGCACCAGTTGCACGCAGTGGTGAACTACTCCTCAATAGATCCTTTATTGGATTTTTCTCTTTGGGTACACATCCCTGAGACAATTGTATCTTTAGATTCCCATGAAAACTCCAGGCTTGCAGAAGCAGCCTGCTCCCCCTTCTATATTACTCTGTCCGTACTGCAAAGTGGGTCACAAAATGCCACAACTCAGGCAAATATATCATGAAATGATGCTCATCCTCCCTGACACATTCCTGGGTCTAGATCAATAATTAGAGATGGCTCAGCATAGCTCATTAGTTAACGTAGCTCAGCACAGCAGAGCCCTAATATAAGACAGAGAGAGAAAGAGAGAGAGAGAGAGAGAGAGAGAGAGAATATTTACAAAAGAAAAAAGAACTATAAGAACTGACTAATATATTCAGCAGGAGCTGGGGGAACACATATGTGAATACACTGTGAAGGTTAGATCTGAGAGAAAGAATAAATACTCACTAGCAGTTTGTTAGTAAGTGGGCTCTCTCCTTTGACCAGAATATAATGTTCTGATAAAGGTCACATGGAGCTGATCTTAATATGCTTTCAAGATGTCTCTTTTAAGCTCAGACTCAAATCCCTCAGCAAATTAGGTGACAATGGCTCAACAGCTTTGGCAGTGTTGATAACGGGCTCAGAAGACTCAGGAAGAGGAGCATGCTAAATGTCTGTCTGAGCATTTACTGTCTGAGAGCAGCAGACCCACTCTGAGGAAAGAAAGCAGAAAGCAAAAGGCAAGAAGGAAAACAAGCAAACACGTAGGAATGGAATACAGTACAGTCCCCAGAATATAAAAGAGGCTCAATAAATGTTTGGTGACAAACTGATTAAATGAGTATCTTAAAATCTAAAATATCAGTAGAAAAAAATAATATTATATGTTGAATATCGCAAGTTTAATCTTTACTATATGAAATTGCATGCTTGTTTTTTCTAAACGTTTTCCCTTAAAACATGTGTGGCATACTAATATTGACCATATATTAAACTACAGAAGAAATCTCAACAAATCCTAAGTCACTCATATCATATTGGCCTCATTCACTGACGACAATGCCATAAAACTCCTTTGACATCAGAATTCTATATATAGAGATCAAATATATACTAAATAATGCTGGTGATAATAAGGACATAAAAACAGAATTGTAAAGAATTTAGAACTGAATAGATGATGTAGGAAGATGTATTAAGGCTTCAGAATATAATCTGGGAGTCTTGAACATACTTATTAAGGAAGAAATAAACAAAATTATGTTTTTAAATAAATATAAAGAAAAAACTAGAAATAATAACCCCAAAGGAAATAGAAGGAAAAAATAACAGTCAGTCAAATAATCAAATAGTCTACAGTCAAGTAGAAGAGGAAAAAAAAATAAAAATAAAAGCTGTCTTTTTTTGGAGGGGCTGAAAAAAACCTATATAATAGCTAAAAGTATATAGGAACTATCAATAAGAGAAAAATGAGAGAATGAACAATTACAAATATTCGTAAAGCCATGTGAAATTAGTTATGTTTAAATACAATATATGGGGACACTATGAATACTATCTCAAACTCTAGAAATCTGTGATATAACCTGTGACTGAAGATCTACCAAACTCCCTCTTCTTATGGTTCCTTTGTCTCACTTGGGGACAAGGGGCACTTAGTTCCTTTTCTCCATGTAGGCCTCTCTTTCAAGTACTAAGGACTATTATTGGGCGAAGCAGAAGAAAAGAGATGCTTCTCCATTGCCTTCTCATATCCCAGGGCAATAATTCACTTCTGAGAATATCCAGATTTACTGATTACCATCTCCATGGAATCTTGTCCTACATAGCAATGATCTCCTTTGAAATTTTTCTCCATGACACAATGAAATCAAAATTACCCTTTAATATATTTCCCATGACAGCAAGTCTGGACCCAACAGCAAGAAGCTTAAACACATAACATAGAAGCAAAGGTTATATTGTCACATGCATTTTCTTATATCCACAGTGTTTGCTCATGATTAATAATAATAGCTACTTAAAGGTATTCTTTGGTCTGAGCAAGATGAATAATTTTGGTAAATGTGGGCTGACACTAATACATTTGGAAGTTGGTCAAGAAATCCTGCTAAGTTTGCTTATTAACAATCTTGAAATTCTCCTGGAGTCTACTATTCTTTCAGTCTGAGTTTTTCAAGGACTTCTTTTGCTGAGTCCATAAAAAAGTACAGGTTATACTATACACTTTCTTTAAAAGTCTGTGAGAGAGTGGGAGATCATGGGAAGATGGCAGCATGAGTAGTTCAGAGGAAATCTCCTCCCCAAAACATATGTATTTATGAAAATACAATAAATACAACTATTCCTAAAAGAGACACCAGTGGATGCAGTACAACAGCCAGGATACATCTACATCTGTGAGAACTCAGCATCACATGAAGGGGGTAAGATACAAGCCGTGGCCAGGCAGGACCCGAACACTCCCCCACCCCCAAAACCCAGCGGGAAGAAAGGAGTTGGAACGGGGAGGGAGTGAAAGCCCAGGGCTGCAAAACAACCAGCTCTAGAAATCTGCAACCGGAACTCAGACACAAGGTGCATGGGGTGCTGGATATTAGAGAAACAGAAAAGCAAAACCTATGGGCAGGTCCCCACAACCAGCGCCCCTGAGACAAAAGAAAAAGCAAGTTCTTTCTGCAAGTCTTAAAGAGACAGGGACCCCACAGCCGGATGAAATTGTCCCTCAGCTGGGAATACTGGGGAAACTTAGGTGCCCTAAACCCCGGGGAGGCAGTGCAGCTCTGAAGCCCCTCACTGCACTAAACAGCCTGCCAGTCATTCCTCCAACTGGCATGGACCCTGACACACCGGCCCAGTAGCGGAAGAGTGGCAGCGTGTGCTGGGGACGGCAGCGCCAGAAGAGACTGGGAGCAGATCCATGCGCCGCAGGAGAGGCTTGTGCAAGCCTGCAGCAGTGCGACTGAACAGCCCGGGTGTGGCTCGATGCACCAGCAGCAGTGAAGCCAGAGGAGCCCGGTAGAGGTCGGCGCAGAAGAGCCTGCATGCACCTGCAGCGGTACCAAAACCAGGCAAAGACCCCTCTGCAGTCGCCCAACACACAGCCATAAGGGTCCAGACCCAAAGGCTGCTGTTGCTACACAGCTGCCTGGCAGGGGTGCTGCTAGCACAGAGAAGCGCAACTGGCGTGCCTGCTACTCCCCGCAGGGCTCCGTGCTGCTCTGATGGAGACCTCGCCCACAGCAGTTTAGGGGAATAACCCGGTGGCTGCTCCAGGAGTGCGGGTAACTGTCACAGGCAGCGGAGAAGGACAAGGCATCCAGCAAGCAGGAAAGGACTTTCTTCTCCCAGCTGACACACCCGCAACCTGCCTACAGCCACTGCCTTCATCATGATAAGGCAAAAAAATTTATTCCAGTCCAAGATAGTTCAAACAACACCTGAGAAAGGATTTGCAGAGGCAGACCTAACCAGTCTCCCTGAAAAAGAATTCAAAATAAAAATAATAAACATGCTGACAGAGCTGCAGAGAAATATGCAAGAGCTAAGGGATGAAGTCTGGAGGGAGAATGCAGATGTCTGGAGGGAGATTACAGAAGTGAAACAAACTCTGGAAGGATTTATAAGCAGAATGTATAAGATGCAAGAGACCATTGATGGAATAGAAACCAGAGAACAGGAACACATAGAAGCTGATGCAGAGAGAGATAAAAGGATCTCCAGGAATGAAACAATATTAAGAGAACTGTGTGACCAATCCAAAAGGAACAATATCCGCATTATAGGGGTACCAAAGGAAGAAGAGAGAGAAAAACGGATAGAAAGTGTCTTTGAAGAAATAATTGCTGAGAAATTCCCCAAATAGGGGGAGGAAATAGTTGCTCAGACTACGGAGGCACACACAACTCCCAGGAGACAGGATCTAAAGAGGACAACACCAAGACATATAATAATTAAAATGGCAAAGATCAAGGACAAGGACAGAGTATTAGAGGCAGCCAGAGAGAGGAAAATGGTCACCTACAAAGGAAAACCCATCAGGCTATCATCAGACTTCTCAACAGAAACCTTACAGGCCAGAAGAGAATGACATGATATATTTAATGCACTTAAACGGAAGGGCCTTGAACCAAGGATACTGTATCCAGCATGATAATCATTTAAATATGAAGGAGGGATTAAACAATCCCCAGACAAGCAAAAGTTGAGGGTATTTACCTCCGACAAACCACCTCTACAGGGTATCTTAGAGGGTCTGCTCTAGATGGGAGCACTCCTAAAAAGAACAAAGAACAAAACACCCAACATATGAAGAATGGAGGAGGAGGAATAAGAAGGGAAAGAAATAATAATCAGACTGTGTTTATAACAGCTCAATAAGCAAGTTAAGTCAGACAGTAAGGTAGTAAACAAGCCAACCTTGAACCTTTGGTAACCATGAATCTAAAGCCTGCTATGGCAATAAGTACATATCTTTCAATAATCACCATAAATATAAATGGACTGAATGCACAAATCAAAAGACACAGAGTAATAGAATGGATAAAAAAGCAAGACCCATCCATATGCTGCTTACAAGAGACTCACCTCAAACCCAAAGACATGCACAGACTTAAAGTCAAGGGATGGAAAAAGATATTTCATGCAAACAATAGGGAGAAAAAAGCAGGTGTTGCAATACCAGTCTCAGAAAAAAATAGACTTCAAAATAAAAAAAGTAACAAAAGATAAAGAACGACATTACATAATGATAAAGGGCTCAGTTCAACAAGAGGATATAACCATTATAAATATATATGCACCCAATACAGGAGCACCAACATATGTGAAACAAATACTAACAGAATTAAAGGAGGAAATAGAATGCAATGCATTCATTTTGGGAGACTTCAACACACCACTCACTCCAAAGGACAGATCTACCAGACAGAAAATGAGTAAGGACACAGAGGCACTGAACAACACACTAGAACAGATGGACCTAATAGACATCTACAGAACTCTACACCCAAAAGCAACTGGATACACATTCTTCTCAAGTGCGCATGGAACATTATCCAGAACAGACCACATACTAGGCCACAAAAAGAGCCTCAGTAAATTCAAAAATATTGAAATCCTACCAATCAACTTCTCAGACCACAAAGGTATAAATCTAGAAATAAATTGTACAAAGAAAGCAAAAAGGCTCACAAACACATGGAGGCTTAACAACATGATCCTAAATAATCAATGGATCAATGAACAAATTAAAGTGGAGATCCAGCAATATATGGAAACAAATGACAACAACAACACAAAGCCCCAACTTCTGTGGGAAGCAGCAAAAGTAGTCTTAAGAGGAAAGTATATAGCAATCCAGGCATATTTAAAGAAGGAAGAACAAACCCAAATGAATAGTCTAATGTCACAATTATCAAAATTGGAAAAAGAAGAACAAATGAGGCCTAAGGTCAGCAGATGGAGGGACATAATAAAGATCAGAGAAGAAATAAATAAAATTGAGAAGAATAAAACAATAGAAAAAATCAATGAAACCAAGAGCTGGTTCTTTGAGAAAATAAACAAAATTGATAAGCCTATAGCCAGACTTATTAAGAGAAAAAGAGAGTCAACACACATTAACAGTATCAGAAACAAGAAAGGAAAAATCACAACGGACCCCACAGAAATACAAAGAATTATTAGAGAGTACTATGAAAACCTATATGCTAACAAGCTGGGAAACATAGGAGAAATGGACAACTTTCTAGAAAAATACAACCTTCCAAGACTGACCCAGAAAGAAACAGAAAATCTAAACAGACCAATTACCAGCAATGAAATTAAAGCAGTAATCAAAAAACTACCTGAGAATAAAACCCCTGGGCCAGATGGATTTACCTCAGAATTTTATCAGACATACAGAGAAGACATAATACCCATTCTCCTTAAAGTTTTCCAAAAAATAGAAGAGGAGGGAATACTCCCAAACTCATTCTATGAAGCCAACATCACTCTAATACCAAAACCAGGCAAAGACCCCACCAAAGAAGAAAACTACACACCAATATCCCTGATGAACTTAGATGCAAAAATACTCAACAAAATATTAGCAAACCAAATTCAAAAATACATCAAAAGGATCATACACCATGACCAAGTGGGATTCATCCCAGGGATGCAAGGATGGTACAACATTCGAAAATCCATCAACATCACCTACCACATCAACAAAAAGAAAGATAAAAACCACATGATCATCTGCATAGATGCTGAAAAAGCATTCGACAAAATTCAACATCCGTTCATGATAAAAACTCACAACAAAATGGGCATAGAGGGGATGTACCTCAACATAATAAAGGCCATATATGATAAACCCACAGCCAACATCATACTGAACAGGGAGAGGCTGAAAGCTTTTCCTCTGATATCGGGAACAAGACATGGATGCCCACTCTCCCCACTGCTATTTAACATAGTACTCGAGGTCCTAGCCATGGCAATCAGACTAACCAAAGAAATACAAGGAATACAAATTGGTAAAGAAGAAGTCAAACTGTCACTATTTGCAGTTGACATGATATTGTACATAAAAAAACCCTAAAGACCCCACTGCAAAACTACTAGAACTAATACCGGAATTTAGCAAAGTTGCAGGATACAAAATTAACACACAGAAATCTGTGGCTTTCCTATATACTAACAATGAACTAATAGAAAGAGAAATCAGGAAAACAATTCCATTCACAATACCATCAAAAAGAAAAAAATACCTAGGAATAAACCTAACCAAGGAAGTGTAAGACCTATACCCTGAAAACTATAAGACACTCTTAAGAGAAATTAAAGAGGTCACTAACAAATGGAAACTCATCCCATGCTCCTGGCTGGGAAGAATTAACATGGTCAAAATGGCCATCATGCCCAAAGCAATATACAGATTCGATGCAATTCCTATCAAATTACCAACAACATTTTTCAATGAACTGGACAAATAGTTCAAAAATTCATATGGAACTGCCAAAGACCCTGAATAGCCAAAGCAATCCTGAGAAGGAAGAATAAAGTGGGGGGGGATCTTGCTGCCCAACTTCACGCTCTACTACAAAGCCACAGTATTCAAGACAATTTGGTACTGGCACAAGAACAGATCCACAGACCAGTGGAACAGAATAGAGACTCCAGACATTAACCCAAACATATATGGCCAATTAATATACGATAAAGGAGCCATGGACATACAATGGGGAAATGACAGTCTCTTCAACAGATGGTGCTGGCAAAACTGGACAGCTACATGTAAGAGAATGAAACTGGATCAGTCTAATCTCATACACAAAAGTCAACTCCAAATGGATCAAAGACCTGAATGTAAGTCATGAAACCATAAAACTCTTAGAAAAAATCATAGGCAAAAATCTCATGGACATAAATATGAGTGACTTCATCATGAACATATATCCCAGGGCAAGGGAAACAAAGGCAAAAATGAACAAGTGGGACTATATCAAGCTGAAAAGCTTCTGTACAGCAAAGGACACCATCAATAGAACAAAAAGGTATCCTACAGTATGGTAGAATATATTCATAAATGACAGATCCGATAAAGGCTTGACATCCAAAATATATAAAGAGCTCACACACCTCAACAAGCGAAAAGCAAATAATCCAATTAAAAAATGGGCAGAGGAGCTAAATAGACAGTTCTCTAAAGAAGAAATCCAGATGGCCAACAGACACATGAAAAGATGCTCCACATCACTAATCATCAGAGAAATGCAAATTAAAACCACAATGAGATATCACCTCACACCAGTAAGGATCGCCATCATCGAAAAGACAGACAACAAATGTTGGTGAGGTTGTGGACAAAGGGGAACCCTCCTACACTGCTGGTGGGAATGTAAATTAGTTCAACCATTGTGGAAGGTAGTATGGAGGCTCCTCAGAATGCTCAAAATAGAAATACCATTTGACCCAGGAATTCCACTTCTAGGAATTTGCCCTAATAATGCAGCACTCCAGTTTGAAAAAGACAGATGCACCCCTATGTTTATGCTGCACTATTTACAATAGCCAAGATATGGAAGCAACCTAAATGTCCATCAGTAGATGAATAGATAAAGAAGATGTGATACATATACACAATGGAATATTATGCAGCCATAAGAAAAAAACAGATCCTACCATTCACAATAACATGGATGAAGCTATAGGGTATTATGCTCAGTGAAATAAGCCAGGCAGTGAAAGACAAGTACTAGATGATTTCACTCATATGTGAAGTATAAGAACAAAGGAAAACTGAAGGAACAACACAGCAGCAGAATCACAGAACCCAAGAATGGACTAATAGTTACCAAAGGGAAAAGGACTGGGGATGATGGGTGAGAATGGAGGGATAAGGGCAGGGAAAAAGAAAGAAGGCATTACGCTTAGCATGTATAGTGTGTGGGGAGCATGGGGAGGGCTGTGCAACACAGAAAAGACAAGTAGTGATTTTACAGCCTCTTACTATGCAGATGGATAGTGACTGTGAAGGCGTATGTGGGGTGACTTGGTGAAGGGGGGAACCTAGTAAACATAATGTTCTTTCTGTAATTGTAGATCAATGATGCCAAAATAAAAATAAATAAATAAGTAAATACATAGGCAAATAAATAAATGGATAAATGAATGAATGAATGAATAAATAAATTAATTAATTAATTAATGGATAAATGGATAAATATATAAAGTCTGCAAGAAAATAGGCCCGGGTCCTGGGACAAGACGTTTTTTTAATTCTAAGAACACTGTTAATTCTAAAAATATTATATCATCTCTCCTCTCATTACTTTCTTTCTGCTTTGTTTATAAGTGAATGCAAGTGGTTAATACTCTCTGTATTGTTCTTCTATGGTGTAATCATCGTGCCTATTTGAGGTGTGTGTTTACAGTAGTTTATTTTTATAACATCTTTAGGATCACTTCCTAAAATGAAGTCACTGAATTTTGAAATTCACAGGTTTTTCTCAAGGTCTCAATCCAACATCAGGACAAATTGTTGACTAAATATTTTAAATAAACTATCAAAAACTAGAGTAGCCTCTAAATTCTAAAAGCAATATTTAATATTACATGATTATACCCATAGACTAATAATGCTTCTCTAGGTATGGATGCCTGATGGATGAATCTAAATTTTGTCTTTATATGTTAACATGTTGGCAAAGTTTTCTATATGAGTATGTATTACTCATATTTTTAGAATATTATTTAGAAAAATAATTTAAGATTCATAAATTTCAAGTGTGTTTTCTTTTTACATTTTTAAGAATCTTATATTGAAACCACAGGTATTCACAATTATAGTTCATCAGAAAAATGAACTAATAATAATAAAAGCCAAATTTCAGAAATAAAAGAATCCATGGAAGTAGTATTTTTTTCTTTCATCTTTCAGATGAGGAAACTAAGAATCAGAAAGTTTATTAACTCATCTCATGTTACATCTTTAGATATTGGACATTTGAGAACCATTTCCTGAATTTCATAGACTGTTCTGTCCCTCATCCTCATGAATGGTTTATGTTTCCTACTTGTTTTTGCCCCATTATTCGCATCAGATAATGAGTTTTTCAAGAGAGAACCAAGTATTTTTTATTACAATCCCCTATACAGCAATAACCTGAACACTAAAAATTCAATTCATGTCAATTTACTGAATATCTGTAATCTGCAGAAAATAAATGTTGTTTTAAGAGGTAAAGTGCATAAAGACAAGAGTAGTGGTAGGAGGTTGGTTCAGAGATGACTACAAGTAATACAACATAAAACAATTTACAAAAGTAATTCTTAGGCATAAGAATTATTTAGAAGTAAAAATTTCCATAAATCTTAAGTATGGAGAGAAAAAGATAAGGTAATCTAACATGTCAAAAGTAGTCTCCAGAATGTGAATCCGGATGGACATTAGGGATTTTTTGTTTTCCAAATCTACCATTTCTATGTAAACTCAATGGCTAGAGAGGGTAGTTTGCTCAGTAAGATCTAGATAGGATACGTTTGCATCCCTATCTCATACTTATTTATATCCAATAGCATGGTTAAGATGTAATTCCCCCAAGCTTTTATTATCAATATATTAAACACAGCTAGAAATAAAGTTCATTCATGTGTATTGAGCCAAACTTTGAAAAATACCTCAGACAGTATGAAGACCTATCCCTTACCTATGACACTATATAGGATAATTAGAGATTCTCCAGAGCATTTTTGTCTGTCTCAATCATCAAATCCTAGAGCTGGAACTAAAGACTCTACCTAACTTGGACAGCATGAAGTAGTGGACTACAGTTGTATAATTGTGAAATGTGCCTTATTAATAGCATAAAAATTTGAATTGCAAACATGGAGAGTTCCTTGGGTTTTTTTCTTTTGATTCACTTTATTTTACAAAAACATTCTCATACTTTGTGCAAGTTAGAGGCAGTAGGATTCTAATAAATGTTGCTTAAATGATGAAACAGTGTCTTGGGCCAAAAGAAATCTAGTATTACCATAATTCTCAGTACATATTCAAGCGCAGCACTTCAAGTAAGCATCAATAGTGAAACCCGAAAGACCTGTGAATGACTTCCAGACAATCCAAATTTCCAAGTAAAACCACCAAAGCGTATTATGTTATATTTTTGGTCCACTGACCTCTCCCCACAAAATAGTAATCAATTATAAATAAATAAATTGGCCAATTAGATAATGAGCTGAGGAAAACATGCTTGTTGCTTCATGCTTTAAAGAAAAAGATGTCAAAGATGGCAATTAGATAGCCTCAAAAAAATAAATATTTAAAAAACAAAGTTTCACTTCCACACAAATTATTTTATCTCACCTAGGTTTTAATCACACAAAATTAAAATACCTTCCATATTTAATAGTCAATGTGATACTAAAAATTTATGGAACCAATATATTTAATGATAATTATTTATCTTGTTGCATTCCTCTTGTGATGTCACAATAGAAACAGTTTGACACCATCTTGAAACATCATCCACAGAACTAATGGGGTCAATAACACTGTTTTTACCTAATTAAGCTATTTCAGGTGAAATCTAGAATGTGTCAAAATAGAACTAAGAATTTGACACTTGGAGCACAAATGGACTTCTGCCCCCAAAGGCAGGTCTCTGGAATGATTTTCAATTCTAACCCATTCTGTTCCAAAAAAAGTTCTACTTTTCATGAACTTAACACTCCTCACCAAGTACTATGGATCCTTCCTTCCTGACATAGTGTAAGAGAAACCAAAGTAGATTAACAAATATTAAGGTCTGCACTGAATTTATCTTTCACTAAATGAGGAGTGCATTTTTACTTCTTTAGTTTCAACTGTATTATGGTTCTATATCATTCCAGCTAAAAGATCCAAACAAAACCACAAATTTATTAGTGATTTCTCTGAATCTGATTATACTTTGAATTTTTCAGGATGATCAGTTCAAAGTAACAGTCATAATTAATTTTCCTAATTGTAAAACATATGTTCATTATAGTAAACTAAAAAATGTATAGTGCACATAGGGGGAAAAAATGTAGATAAACACACCCAAAAAGTCTGAAGACCCAAACCCAAAAACAAAAGATAGTTCTTGCAAATACTGTCAGCCCGCTCTTCTTAATTTTAAGCACTTACATTTCTGAGACAAATGCATAGACCAACTATCACATTTCATCACTTTTGACATTTTTTCTTTTTACCTATGTGAAGTTTATAGGTAACACTCTATTTCTCTTACGGTATACTTGGATTAATTTACATTTCCAGACGAAACTTCAAGTCTCTATTTTTACCTAAACCTTTCAAATAGATTGATGATTATTAGAGCACAGGCATGCACATGTGTGCATGTACGTGTGTGTATGTGTGTGTGTGAATTTAATTCAGTCAATACACTTCTAATGCAGCTCTTACCACGAGAGCACTAACGAGAGAAGTTCCCTTGGTTTGTTTTGTACAACCCCTCACCTGTCTGTTTCTGAAAGAGGGCTGCGGATGGAAAGCGTTTACCAACGCCCAATCAGCCGATGCCAGCCAGCGAGTCCTCTACTTCTGAGAGCTTTCTGTGCAATTCAAGAGTTCGAGCTCCTGAGGAAAGCAGCCAGGAATTTCCATCTTTATAACCAACTACCCAACATAGATTTGGCAAGTTTTGTGTTTTATGAAATTAATTCTGTAAAAGATAGTATTCAGCTCACTCAGTGGTATAAACGAAACTATGCATATTCACCTAAGGAAGCAGAATGCTCTTTGCCTTATTGTCTCTAATATAAAATGCAATTTATTCTCCATAAAATACCATAATAGTTTAATGCACAGTGTTTAGTAGCTTGACGGTGTATCAACACAAATGGGCTGTACTATTTTAGCTTAACAAAAGGTCATTTTCTCTGGACTCCACCACAATGTCAATCAATCCAAAGAAACATTATTATTTTTAAAGTCATATTAAATGAAATACTGTATTTATTATTGTCTTTGATATCACAGAGGATATTGTCTTTGATATCACAGAGTATCATTTTATATCATGCACTGTCCAGAAGATTTCAGAGAATAAATATTACAGGCCTTAGTTCCAGAAATGCCTGTTCTCTCATTAACAGTACGTTTAAATTTATCTTGCTAATATGGTGAACTTCTATGGGATCATGATTTTCACTTTTATCTGGATTTAAATAAAGTAGAGCTAAATATGTGGCCCACCTCTAATAACTCTTTAGGCTCTAATATGTGCATCTCTGCCTGTTTTCTATGAATTCTGTTTTTCGTTATTTCCCTATCCTTAATTTCTCAACTGTTCATTTTAAACATTTTCATGGAACTCACTGTTTTAACCACCTTCAACAACTTTGTGAAAAGAAAAAACATTACAAATTAATAATGTTTATTGTACAAGCTTAATATTTTTAAAGGAAGCTTTGTTCCTGTTTTATCTATTTTTTATCTAAATCCTTTAACATACGTGTGTCTGCAGTGTCTGCACCAGTGTGAATCTTAATACTCATTGAATTTGGACCCGGAATAAAGACACACTTAAAACTTTTAATAGCATTTTCCTTATCTGCAATTTCTATTGAATTAAGCAACAAGAAAAATGTTAAAAATCCTTGCATTTTTCTTTTGGCTCAAAATTTCATGAGGATTTCTTAAACAAATGTAATAAATAAGATAAATAAGAAGATTCTAAAGGGAGTACAAATTAATAAAGCATAAGATCCTTTATTAATTCAGCACAGAAAATTAGTCTTTAAGAATCTTCTTTGTAATCCACTTCCAAACCTCTCCAGTTTGTTCAGTAACATTGTAAGTTTGTGTCAGTCCCAGAGTAAGCTCTATACCATGGTTTCACTGCTTAACTAATAATTAAGCACTTGAAATGCCTGAGAATTTACTTATCAGACATAATACTTTTTCTCTTTTCCTCAAATTAATATTATGAAGGTGTCAGCATTAGCCACAGAGTTGCATGATGCATTATGCATCGTGAGTTGGTCAGCAGTGTGTTCACTCTGTTCTGCTTAGGAGACAAAGTTGAGATTTTCTAAATTAAACCACTTTGTCATTTTTTTATTACCTTACATGGTTCTATATGCTTAAGAATGTGGTTACCTCTGCAGAAGTAAAATCAAGGACAGATTTTGTTCTATGAATACTATAAGCATCCATAAAATTATAAAGGTAAAATTTCATTTGTTTAGGATAGCAAGATATTTAAAGTGAGACTAATATAAGCAATATGCCAGAGTTTATAGCATTTTAAAGAGAGAGGCATCTTTTGAAGTGATTTAATGTGGCCCCCTTATTTGTAAATGATGCTGTTTCGCAAGAAGCTGAGTAATTTTCCCCAAAGTCACAAAGCATAAGAATTAAGTTAGAATACAGGCCTACTAATGGCCCAAATCTATAAATTATTAATCCCTCTTTGAGAAAAATGCTTTTATCACTTTCCATAATAACTTCTAATCACAGAAAATATTTGTTATGTAATTACATTTATATATTTTCTCAAAAAAGTTATTCATTGCTCTAAATATTCAGCATCCTGTAGCCACAAGAAAATTTTTACCCCATCTTGAGATAGTGGTTTACATGATTGATTTTTCACACGTAATTAGTGGCCCTCTTGAACTTTCCATTCTTATAGGAAACTTCAACAATTTAAATTACATTAGCAGGTGGGAGAAGGATGAGAATTAATTACAGAAAAAAACACTCAAAGAAATAGTCAACTTTGTAGGGAACTCCTTTCCCTCCCAGTCGTGTGCACCTTCATTTCCTACTGTAAGCACATGCTTTTGAAAGTTTTCCTATATAATATGAGCTACCTAAAATACAGATATTAATATTAGGTAATCAGGAAGACATTTGATAGTAATGATAGAGAACAACCAAAATTAATTGACCAAAACAATGAATTTCTTGCCTCTTTAACTTGTAAATCTAGGGACACTTCCAGGCATGTCTGGGTACAGAGAATAAAATAGTGTCCCAAAGATTGTTTTGCCATAACATTCTCCATATTGCTATTAGTTAAATTCTCAACTCCTTTCTACATTGTGAAAAGGTGGCTGCCTATACATTTCACCTTATGTGATATCCTAACAGCAACTCAAGTGGGGCACGTGGGAGATGCTTTCTTTCCAATAGTCTCAAAAAATGTACTAGAATATAGTCTCCAGGATTCTGGCTGGATCACCTGCTCACCCCAGAATTAATAATTGGGATAGGATGCTTTGATTGTTCAAGCCTGGTTCACATGGACGCAGAATGTGAATCAACCTCGCTCAGAACACACAGAATTTGAATGGGCAAAGAATCATTTTGCCAAAAGATGTGAAAATGAACGTGGGCATGCCAGAAACAACAGATGTCCTCCGCAGTGCAATTGTCAGGCAGAGAGAAATCTGGGGCCTCTTTATCTTCTGATTTATACCCCGAAGTAGTTGTTATGGATTATTTTCTATTACACTGACAGAAGTAGATTTAAACAATAGGTAGAATCACAATGTGATACTAGACTTTACATGGACAGGGTACTCTTACAATTCCCTAACTTGCTCTATCCATGGAGCAAAAATGCAAAGTGACAGATCTACAGATCTGCTTTCCAAGTGAAGGAATTTCTGCATTTCTCAGGATTTCTCTGACATCTCTTCATTTCTCCTGTGAAAGCTTAAGTTACAGTGGTAAGATCCAAGCCAAGATTTTGGTACAGTTGAGACAGAATATGGAAAGAGAGAGCAGTCCTTAACAACAGAGTTAGGCCTGAAGCTTTTTAGGTCAAACTAACGTAAGAGAGGAGAGTGCTCTATGTGATCCCCCTCTAACCTGGATTACTGCTATTAGCTCTCAACTCTGTCCCTATAATAGAACTATGCTCTCACATTCCTTTTTCATGTGATGTTGCAGTACCTTTCTCTGGGGATGGAGTATATTCCCATCCCTCCAACTTTGAGCTGAGCTATACTGTTTACTTTGACCAGAGCTATGGAAGCAAGTATGACATGTGCAACATCTAATCAGAGGCTTTAAACTAGCTTGCATGGTTTGGCTTGTGGATTTGTGATTCTGCCATCTGTCGTCAAAAGATTTTGCCTGGGTCTCAGAAGGAAAGATGTGTGGATCAGATATGAAGCTGACTTGCAGACTGGAGAACAACCATCTCAGCCAACTCCCAGCCCTGTGATCAAGACCACGTGTCTCATTTTAAGTCACTGGGATGGCAGGGCCATTTGTTAGGCAGATTTGTCATGCAAAACTGACTAAAAAACATATCACACAACTTGTTTGCTTTACAATTTATGACCAGAGAGAAATCTAAGATAAATGTTATTACAAAACATTACAGTGATGACTCACATGGTCTCTTTTCAGAGCACTGCTATGGTATTAAAGGAAAAAAATAGTAAATCTGAAAACCAAAGTAGGATCAAATTCACTCAAGATCTTTATTACCATATTTCCAACAGTTTGAGGTTGATACATTAATCACTGCAGGATTTTTAATAATACTCTCCCTCTTCTGTTTTCTTTCCTCAGATCACACAGCTAGCCCCACACTTCTCACACCAAATATTCTTCCCTGCACACTCACACACCTTTCCCTAAGCTAATGCTTTTAATGCTTACCCTGTGTTCTCTTTCTTTTCTAACTTAATTGACGGCAGCAAAGAACTGTTTTGGCAAACAAGGATTTACCTGGAGAACCAGGTGAGAGATATGTGGCCAAACCAGAATTCTCTGACACTGTCAGGAAAAGGATGCTGCCACACATCCCCATATGCTTTCTTTGGGAACAGCCTGGAAAGAAGTGATTGGTCAGAGCCAGTTCCCAACCCCCACGCCTTCCTGTTCATGTCAGGTACCAAATATCATCTTAATAAGAAACATTTCAAGGTACTCTCTTTTTGTTTGTAGGTTCCTGTATCTTATCATAAAAAGGAATGTAATTTCATTTTAAGTAATTAAACAATGAAAAGTTGTAAAAAGAAAACGTTAATCTTAACTCCTTTCTTCCAGTCCTGTTATCTAACCTGTGTCCAATGTTAACATATGTTCTTTGAAATATTTATCTCTATAAACCAATCATGATTTTCTATTTTTTCATTACATTGAATTGCATTATACACTCTCATCTCAGATGTGCTTTCTTTTCCCCTATAATACATGAATGACATCCTTTAGGTGAACATACATAGATCTAATTTTTAATCAAAAATAGCTTATACAACTCCATGTTATATATTTATCAAAAATTCTTCAACCAACTTTCTTAATTAATACTTAGGGTTTTTTTGGTCTTGTTTGTTGTTTATTTTACCACTACATGACAAAGCAAAATTAGTGAATGAGGATGTACAATCTTACAGGGAAGAGAGAACAAAGTATTTGAATAAATTATACAGTTTGCCACATATGGTCTGCATGTATGTGTATGTGTGTGTGTGTGTGTGTGTCCTGCTTTGATCTTTAATCTTTTGATTCTTTTCCTTTATCGTTTCCAAATTTCCTGACTCCCCATGCAAACCACTGTGACAAAATGAATACATGCTATTGAGCAGAATAGGCAACCACTCTGTGGTACCAATTCAGGGATCTGAGAAAAACTCAAGAATCACCTCAAATCCCTCTTAAATTGTTTGCTGATACCTGACATTTCTTTGTCTTAAAGTAATTGCTAATATCACTGAGAGAGCTAATACACTAAGTCTCATTAGACTTTGACATTCTTCTCAATACTTTTGTCAAGTCCTGCATGAGAGTAAGTTTGCGTGTAGAAAAAGGAAATGAATTAAATAGCAATCTTAAAAAACAATTTAAACTAAAATAAAAATTGAATAAAGGAAAATTGAGTAAATTAAAGACAAACTTCTAAACTATAGCTTTATGGGAGGGAAAACCTAAACAGAAGACTTTCTGTTGAACATACTTTGGAAATCAAATACAGTTTGACAGTCAAGGGCCTAAGGTAAATAAAATTTTTAAATCAGGTTTTATCCTTCAACCTCATATTAGATGCAGAATTTCTAAAGCAAAACAGTAGGGTATACTTTAATTTTTAAGATGCCCTCAAATTTCAAATTTGAGTGGCAAATTTTTTTTTTGTGTGTGTGTATGTGTGTGTGTGTGTGTGTATGTGTTTCCTACACGCAGGATGCCATTTTCCTTTCCAATGGTAAGAAAGTAGTAAAGTTTAGCAAAAAGCAGACCCAGGAATTCCACTTCTGGAAATTTACCCTAAGAATGCAGCAGCCCAGTTTGAAAAAGATGGATGCACCCCTATGTTTATCGCAGCACTATTTACAATAGCCAAGAAACGGAAGCAACCTAATTGTCCATCAGTAGATGAATGGATAAAGAAGATGTGGTACATATACACAATGGAATATTACTCAGCCATGAGAAGAAAACGAATCCTACCATTTGCAACAACATGGATGGAGCTAGAGGGTATTATACTCAGTGAAATAAGCCAGGCGGAGAGAGACAAGTACCAAATGATTTCACTCATCTGTGGCATATGAGAACAAAGAAAAACTGAAGGAACAAAACAGCAGCACAATCACAGAACCCAAGAATGGACTAACAGTTACCAAAGGGAAAGAGACTGAGGAGGATGGGTGGGAAGGGATGGATAAGGGCGGGGAAGAAGAAAGGGGGCATTACGATTAGCATGTGTAAGGTGGGGGGAGCACGGAGAAAGCTGTGCAACACAGAGAAGACAAGTAGTGATTCTACAGCATCTTACTATGCTGATGGACAGTGACTGTAATGGGATTTGTGGGGGGGACTTGGTGAAGGGGGGAACCTAGTAAACATAATATTCTTCATGTAATTGTAGATTAATGGTACCAAAATTTAAAAAAATTTAAAAAAAAAGCAGAACATCTGAGTTCCTTTCAGAACTGAGGTAAATTTCAAAATAACCAGTCTCTAATGAAACAAATCCAAATCCAACCAATGAATGTAAAATTGTTCTTTGCATCAGAAAGTACTTGAAAAATATAACTTGTTATCATTAACCATACTAAAAACACTCCTGTATTTTAATAAAATAAAAAGTATGTAAATGTGAAGAGTCCTTGATTCTGTGCAAAAGAATGGCTTGGAAAACTAACTCCTTAGCTTCACTTAAACAAAAATATTAGCTTTCTGAATTTTTGTACCTTTCAAACCATCCTCCTGAAGGGCCTGGAAGTGCCATGCGGAAAGACCGTAGTGGAACTAGCTAAACAACACTTTCTCCCACATTCAGTCAGAAACCTTTATAATTGTTTTTATAGTTTCACACTTGTCTTCCTGAGTTCAACTTTATTTTTCCAGAGATCTTTCTTTAACCTTAAAATAGTGTCTCTTAAAGATATAGGGCACTACTGTGGCCACTGATACTGTAAAATACGTTTGAGGGAAAGCCTACCACCTGCTACAGGATTTTAAAACACCTGATTGAAATATTATCCCCCAAAAGCAACAATAAAATGAATAAAACATGAAAAAAAAAGAATATTAAAAAGATGCTTTCTAATGTTTCATGTAGGATTAACATGTAACAAGCAAAGTAACCCTATTATACGGGGTATTGATTAAAATATGGGATATATTTGGTATTACAAGAGAGCCTGCAAGAGATTTAATGATTGACCAATGAAAGACCAGTTAGAAAGTCATCATTAAAGAGAACGGGGCAGGTTTTTAAATAACTTTTAAAAATGACTTATAAAAATAACTTTTAAAAATGAATGAGGTGGAACTGACAGCATAAAAGGACAACTTGATCCTTTTTCACCACCACCCTTTAAACTAGCACCACCCAATTATTTGTCTGGTAGTAAAAATCCAGTCTGATCTAATATCAAGGCTTTAGTTTTTCATTTATTTCTAAGCTGCCTTGCTCTCTCTATTTGGGTCTGTCTCAGGAGGGGAAATGTTTAGTCCTGGAAGAAAGGGCCTTGATTGGATTTTCACTGTCTCCCCGCTTTGTTCTCCCCCACCTCCCTGATTCATTTTGCTGTCTTCTGGGTTACAGTGAGGGAAAGAAGAGAAGTAGGAAAGCCACTTAATACTTCTAGTCCCTTCATTTTGTGATATGTTGAATAAAAGAAATCAAAGAGTTATCTATATTTGGTCACCTGCATAATTCTAACTTTTCCATCTTTTACACAAATAAAAAGAATGCATTAAAGGAGGTAAAGGTTCACATGCGAATTTCACTTATCTGTCATTTTTTCTAGGGCTCTCGTAATGACAGAAGCCTTCAGACCACTGAATACCACATGCATGCCACATATTCTGGCCTTCCATATAGTCTCCTGCTCAGAAAACTGATTTTCATAAAGATGGATAGATTAGAACCTCAAAGATCAAAGAAGTCTGAACGGCTAGCACTGTTTTCTTCTGGCCCTATGTGCTGGTCACTGCATAGTGTGTGCTATGTATCAGGCACTCTCCTAGTTTCACTATCATTTGAACAGACCAAGATCCCTGACCTCACAAAGCTTGTGTTCTCTTGAGTCATTAAAAAGCAATAAATACTAAATGTAAATAGTTACATACTGAGAGTATGTCCAAAGTTGTGAGATGTAACAGGGAAAAAAATTCATGCCAAAGAGGATATGGAATGTGAAGGTGGTGGGGAAGAGCTGGTTTACAGGCTGCAGTTTTAAACAGGGTGGTCATGGTAGGCCTTACTGAGACAGTACTATGTGAGAGAAAACCGCAAGCAGGTTAGGGAGTTAGCCAGAGGGATGAGGGAACAGTTGATGCAAAGTTCCTAAAGTAGGAACTTACTCACTGAAGAGCAGGAAGGCTGAGTACTTGCTGCTCAGTGATTGAGAGCAGAGTAGAAAATGCTGTTTGGGAAAGAAAAGGCAGGAACGAGGTGGCGCGGCAGGCAGGGTCTCTTCAGTCACTGGAAAACTCTGTTTTTTGTTCATGTGACTTAAGGCAACACTTCAGAGTTTAAATGGCATAAACTGCACCATCTGACTGACAATTTAAAAAAATTCACTCTGGCTACGGTGTTGAGAAACACTGAGTGCAGGGAGGGGTCATGAACCTGAGCAGACTAAATCACACTGTGGTAGCATGCAACACGAAAATGCCAGAGCCTTAAGAACAAAGAAATAACAGAGGTTTTTTCACACATTACATAGCCACTGTGGATCAGCTGTGGCTCTGCTCTGTGTTGCCTTTTTCTCTGAGGCCCAGGCTGATAGAACAGATGCTATCTGGGATATTGCCAGTCTCAAGGAAAAGGAAAAAAAATGACAGGCTAGATAAGGAGCTGGCTCTTAAAGCTTCAGTTCAAAAGTGACCTGAATTATTCCTAATCCCATTTCATGAACCACAGCAAGTCATGGGGTCAAAAAGGCCAGAATACATAATCCTCCCACAGGGAGGGGTGAACCCTCAAAAAAGGCATGCAAATATTTGGAATGATAATAGAACTCTCCAATGGATGGGAAGTGAAAAGAAGGGAAATTATTTAGAAGATATGGTATAGGGGAGAGATAATAATGGGCAGGCCCATATGCACAACTCAAACTATGGAATCTTGAGATTTTCAAGGGCATTAAATAGTAAGGAGCTAGGGAGGTGGCAAAGAGCCGAGGCTCACAAGAGAATAAAGAAAAGTGGCATGCAGGCCTATAATAGAAAAAAATATACCATCAAGAAAGGGATGGAAAGAACTTAGTAAGAAAAAAATCTCATAAAACAAAACATAAATTATAGAAATATGATGAATATTAATTTACTACATCCAAACATTTAAAAAATGTAATTTGGTTTCATCATTACTTACAGCCAAAATTCTCCAGAAGAAAAAGATTCCAAGTCAATTTAAATTCTAGAGAAGAGACTTTGATGACCTAAGTATCACTTTCTGCAGATTTATCTGACCTTGCAGTTCAAAAGGAACAGTTTGTTAATAGCATTCCAATTTTGCCTCCTTTATTCAATTTGCTCTGTTATCTTAACTTGATAGCAGGATCTCTCTGTTAAATCAAGTATTTCATTATTCCTGATGCTGCTAGATGTTGAGTGTGTGTAAAAAGGTGATAAGATTCAGTGTATAATTTCTGTTCCTACTCTTTCTATCTCTTTCCTTTATAGACTCTCTGGGCAATAGTGAACCCCAAAGCTTAATGTAATCATTCACATCATTTGTCTACCACAATCAGTTTATTCATTCATGTTTATTTCAAATATGTGTCAGAGAACATGCTAAATGCTAGGGATTTTGATATTAGTACCTAATATCAAAATACCTACTTCTGTGTATGAGATTCTTATAGTCCACAGATAAAGATAAATGGGATTTATTGAAGTAAGTGCTATTTTGGAGGAATCTGTGATATGCAAAGATAACAGAAAGGAGAGTCAAACTCCACCTGTGGCTTCTTAAGAAGAGATACTTTAGATGAGTCTGGATGAAGAACAGTGGTTTTTCATTCAAAACACAGATGACAGTGACAGGAATGCCAAGCAGAAGGAAAAGCACATTAAAAGACATGTGATAAAGTGAACAACATCTGAGTAACAGAAATATATGGATGACAAATAATATGTAAAGGAGCAGTGGGAGAAGATGCAACTGAACAGATAAAAGAAGAGCCCATCACAAAGGAAGCGTGCGACATGCCAACAAGTTCCAACATTAAGCAGTAACCAGGGAGCCACCGAAGAAATCCACGCAGTTGATGATGGCATGTTTATGGCCCTTGTTGGTTGTTTTAAATAAACGATCAGTGCTTTTTCACTTACCACTGTTGGTGACACACAAGAAGGCCTCTCCCCAGTGAGCAGTCAATCATGGAAATAGAATGTCATTCAAACATCAAATGGATTAAAGCCCATCAGCATCCTGGTCTTTGCCCATCTCGGAACTCAGGTCTTTCTATTGGCTTCTCCTGACTCAGGACTTCATGGCACACCTGCCAGATTCTCTCAGTTTTAGAACTCTAAGGCAAACGTTTTGGTCTCAGGATCCTTTTACGATCTTAAGTCAGTAAGGACTCCAAAGAGCTTTTGTTGCTATGAGTTATATCTATCAGCATTTACTATTTAGAAGTTAAAATGAAGAAAAACATAAATGCCTGTCTATCAATGCATTTAAATATCATTAATAATGCCATTGTATGTTAATATAACATAAAAATTATGTCTGGTAAAAACTTAAGGAATAGTGAAGTGTAGTGTTTTATATTTTTGCAAATTTTTTGATGAGTGCATTCTCATACTTGCTTCTTCATTCAGTCAGTGGTGATGTATTATTTTTGTTAAAGCACATGAAGGGAATCTGTCCTCACACAGATATGTAATTAGAAAATGAAAAAACCTTTTCAGACAATTGATTATTATTTTATAAGATGTCAAAACTGAACAAGTAGTTGTTTCATAGACTTTGTTGCAATGTGGAATCCAAAATCATATCAATGCAATTTTTGCATCCTGATGCATTAAAATATCTTGGTTTATCTTTCATTTTAGTGGGTTTTGACCTTTGCAAAGTTTTGTTACTTCATGTATTGCTCATTTGTAAGTTCACTGACTTATGCAAATCTTCCAGATTTTTGCATTTATTACACAATATAAAAAAACACACATCTGTTACTATCTCACCAGAAATTTCTAAGTATTGTAAGCTTTCAAGCTTACCAGGACAGATGCAAATTCTTAATTTTTCCTTGGAAGTTTAATATTTATGATTGACAACAAACACCTTGATTCGTTTCAAGAAAATATATACCAAATCTCTAATCTGCACTACTATAGTTTGTCTGTCAGTCATTTTTCAAATGAAATAGTTTTCACTGGGATTGGTAATCCAAACTGGGCAATGAGTCTTAAAGATCTGAGGGCTGTTCTGGAGCTAGATGTATCATAAAGGTTGTACTGGAATACATCTCCATCCTCTGAAAACAAAATGAAACAGCTATTTGTATGACTTGAAAGGGATGTCTTACTAAACTGTAAAGCTTTAGGGCCAAATAAACCTGTGCTCAGGATCTCCATTTCCCTCCCTACCCAATCCTTCTCTGACATTACCAGCAGTTCATCACTACCAACATCTCAATATGTATTTTTAACTGGAGTGAATCAGCAGGAATTAAGGAAAAAGGAAACACAGTCAGGCACATACATTCTTAGATACTGATAAGTCTGAGGATGCAATTCCTCAAGTTTGGGTCAAAGAATATGAATTTAAATTGTAATAAATATCACCAGGTTTTATTCCAAAAAGGTTTTAGCAATTCATTCTGATCTGCAATAAGAGACCATTTTTTTCTTATGTCCCACAGCATTTATGTTCTCAAATATTTTAATAGCTTTCCAATCTTGCAGCTGTTATCTCATTTTTGTTTTAAGTTGCATTTCCCTAAGTACTGAAATGTTGATCATGTTCTTATATATTTACTGTTCACATGCTTTTTTTCCTCTGTGAATTATCTATTTACATCTCTTTCCCATACTTATATTGAAACATATGCCTCTTTAACAATAGCTTTTAGAATTTCTTTATTAAAGACAGTAACCTTTTGTCATGTGGCTTTCCTTTGTTGGTTTTGTGAAGCCTTTGCTATTTAAGTAGAAATAAGTATACCTTTTCTATGTCTTCTGAGCATACAGACATTCTTGAGATCTTCCCACTCTTCAAGTACCAAAACAATCTCCTTAATTTTCTTTGACTACTTTATATTTTAAATTTTACAATAAAATCCTTAATACATTAGTATTCCATTTTTACCATGATTGGAGTAAATGATGAATGGTGATGTGGTTACTTAATGATTGAGAAGTCTAGGACTTAGAGGTCATATAAAGAGGCATATTATAAATGAAAAGATTGATGGTGGGAGAAAAGCTACACTGCAGGATTATTGTGTTTATCTCACTGTAATGGGTAGTTTAATTTTTTTCATAAATTTAGTTAGCAGTCTCTCCTGAGCCTGAAACTTGACCAAGTGAGAGTTTGTGAGGTTTATACACAGTTGAGACATGCATGTCCGACCCACATTGTGTCTGGATATTAAACGTCATGTTCCACTAGGGAGATTTTGGAGAAATGTTTGATGATGTGAGGAAGGTCAGCAGAGGTCAGGAACATCGTGGTGGAAGCCTCCTCTTTCTCAGTCATTTGGAAGGTGTAATCATAAAACTGTGATAAAAATAAGAGTTCTCCTGAGCTCTGCTGTAATGAACATGTGGGAATATTTGTCAGCTTAAATAACAGGAAAAAAAAAAAAGGTAATATGAACACCTTTACTAGATGTTGAAACCCATTCTAAGAAATCACTGTAGGGAAACATAGAGCAAATACAAAACTAATGTAAAATAGGTTTACTGAGGCATATGCTTAGACTGTTCAATTAATGAGAGATTTATAGAGGCTGAAAGGAGCAAAAAAGGACAAAGAAATTAATTAATCAGTATACCCAGTGGCAGCCAAATAACACGTAGACATATTCATTCAGATAATGGTTTTAGGACTTAGAGGGAAAAAGAAACTGATTTCTCACATATATATGTTTAGAACAGAAAACGTCAGTACCTGGTTAATCAATCACCAGATTCAAAGAATAAAAACAAACCAAAACTTCATTAATTTCCTATTGTTACATAACAAATTACTACAAACTTACTGGATTAAAACAATATACACTTCTTATCTCACTGTTTCTGTGGGTCAAGAGACCAGCCATGGCTTAAATGTGTCGTCTACTTAAGGTTTTCAAGGCTGTACTTAAGGTTCTTGCCAGGGCTGGGGTCTCAGAAGAGGCTACACTGGGGAGAAATCTGCTTCCAAACTCCCTCAGATTTTGGTAGAATTCATTTCCTTGCAATTGTATTGAAAGTTGCATTTTCAGAGCCATCGACAGAGAAAAACTCCAGCAATACAGGTACCACTATCTTATCTAATCATCTATACACAATCACCAGTTCCACTCATGGTCAAGGGGAGTTGGTGGACAAAAGCATGAATACCAGGAGACAGGGACCATAGGAGCTGCCTTAAAAGCATGATCACCACAAGAACAAAATTCATAGTTTTTGAAATTCTCTTGGGTATGATTTGCAATGTTCTTTTTAAATCTATATCTTTCTAAGATAAAAAATAAATTAAGTGATTTACAATACTTAACTTCATCACTCACTCAAAAAGTTTTAAGCCAAGCTCCCAATTTATCTAACATAGGAGTCAATCAAATGCAACTAACCATATGATATTATGGAGAATAGCACAGAATTAGGAGCCAAGTTTGAATTTTGGCTCAGTCTCTTACTAGCTATGTTTATCTGAGACAAGTTCATGAACTTTAAAGAGCTTTAATTTCTTTATCTATAAAATGGAATGAGTTTATACTTACAAGGTTATTTTATGTCAGTTAGGGAAAATATGTGTTGTATGCTGATTAAGTATGACACATAAGCATTCAGCAAAACACAAAATTCACTGGTATAATCACAGTATTTAAAGCCCACTTTATACATAATACATTTGGGGACATAGATTTTTTACGAGTTTAAGTAATATCCCCAACTTCTAAGGGAAATACAATTTATAAGGGGCAATGAGGCAGGCAAACTGACTCATCATGCACCAAACTGAGCAGTCAAAATGTATACATACATATATACATAAGTAAAATGTTCATGTTCATTTGAACACTTTATGTACATTGAATGTGAAATTGTTTCTTTTGTTTTTGAGTTTCATTTCCTCCACTAGGTTCCAAAGGTCCTTGAGTGTGTCTGAGTGGTCTCAATCAATAGTACTTGCAGTGACACTGAATTTGTAAATTCCCAGACAGTTTAGTTTTCTCTGAAGATGTAACTGAGTCTACATTTTAAATAAGGCCTCCTTATTTGGAAGACTAGAATTTTGTGCAGAATAAAAGTTTTAAGAACTGTTGGCTTATTGTTAGAAAGTAGGAATGAAAAGTAAATACTTATCTTCTAGATCTAGGGAGTTAGGACATAAATATTACCACTTCTGAATTTGATTCCACTTCTGCTCACCAACAAATGACACTGATCACCAATTCCAGTATGTGTGTGTGTGTGTGTTGATGGGGAGGGTGTTTCCCATATTACCAAGCAATTCTCAAACATCAACTCAGTGTCCTACAATTCAACTCAATTCTAACACTACCTACCTGGAGATAGCAACTAATTCTACATATTAAGAGCTCATTCACACAAGACAGCTCCCAGTCCCCTACTTCACAGGCCAATTGAAACTCTATGTTGTTACCTGGCTTCTGAGCAATCATCTGTACATCTCAGGCTCCAAAGACCTCCTACCTGGGCTAGATTATTGGTTTATTATAAAAGGCTATGACTCAGTACAGCCAAATGGAAGAGTTACATATGGCAAACTATAGGCAAAAAGCACCGAGCTGCCATGCTTTCTCCAAGCACACCACTCTCCCAGAATCTCCATATGTTCACCAACCAAGCTCTCTGACCCTGTCCTTTTTGGGGTTTTATGGAGATTTCATTACATGGGTGTAATTGATTAAATTGCGACCATTCTGGCTGAACTCAGTATCTAGCCTCTTATCTGCCCTGGAGGACTGGGGGTGGGACTGAAAATTCCAACCCTCTTATCACATGGTTGGCTCTATTGGCCAACCTGCTTAAATAGGGTTCAAAAGTCACTTCATTAATGACTAAAGATACCTTGATCTCTCTTATCACCAGAAATTCCAATGGTTTTAGGAGCTCTGTGCTGGAAACTGGGACAAAGACCAAATACATATTTCTTATTTAAATCATAGTATCACAAATATGTAAGTTCCTTTTCATTGGCTCATTTTCCTCTTTCTGATTCTAGGCACACATTAAAGTATCAATTAATATGCAGATGTGTGTGGTTGAATACCAGAAAATATAACTTAAGTAGTCAACAGAGAATTTAAGATCATTTAGAGAGGAAGGCTACATGGCATCATTAAGCATAAAGAGGGAAAGAGTTTGGATACTTAACAAATGCAGGACTGTAAGTAAAGTTCCACGTGAGAAAAAAGATGGAGTTGTAAAATAAAGTTGAATGAACTGCAGTGGATTTGTATTTAGAAAAATAATGAGCCATGACCTACACGTGGTACAATGGGTCCAATTGATAAGAAAGGCTTTTGATTAGGAAGATGTCTATTTTGCAAATGCTTTGTTCCTAACGACAAGAGACCACTTAGGCCTAGCCAAGTATTCATGCTCAATCTGATTCTAATGAGAGTAACTGTTTAAAGGAAATGTGTACCTATATATTATATATCGCCAAGGCTAAAAGCAAACCTAAAAAGAATCAAAGTTCTATTAGAACTGTTTCAAGAATCAACTCACAGTTCCTGAGAGAGAGAATGAATTTGCAGAGAAAGTTATTACAGAACTCTGGGATACAATATATAATCCAGATAGTAGGACGTCCAAAAACAAAGATCTGTAATGTCCTTGGTATATCTGTGGCAACCAACTGCAGGGGCCGGGATAGAACTTGTAGCTCTGAGACAGGAGAAAATGGCTAGATCAAAGTGATAAAGTGAAGGCAATAGCCATATCAGCTCAGTTATTTGTAAAGGTCAAAAAATCCCACATTTTAGATTGTGAGGTCTGAAAATGAAAATGAAAAGAATATCACAATACAGCATTTGAAAATATTAAGATTCACAGAGGAATTGCACAGAGTTAATGTGTGAGGGGAGTGGAAGTTTTAACAATTTATTCAACTTTTCAAATAGCCTTTATTTTTTATATTATTTATGTAACAAAGTTGGGAAGGAAAACTGGAAGACAGACTCAAATTATAATCAAACCTCATCACTGATCTGTCGCCTAGCCAAGTGAAGCAGAAGTTTTCAAATCTCTTCTCACATTAATCCATTTGTATTTTCAAACCTTCCTGCAATGTCTTTCTTTTTCAAACTTTAAAGTAAAATATAATTCTGACCAAAGTAGAGAGCATGGAATTGAGTTCTAGAGATTATCTTAGTCTTCTAATATCAATTCTCTGTACAAGTTATATTCTTTTTGAAGTCCAAGCAGGAAATGGGCATTTGGACTGTCCTGGGTACCAGGGAACCTTCCAGCTAACAAAACACAACCCAATGCCTTTACCGTGATTCTTGCTTAGTGTGCACAGTCTTTTTATCACACTAAATCAACCATCTATACTCTTGAGGAAATGAAATAATAATAATGTGATGTAGTCCACTGATAAGATTACTATGACCTAGAGTTAGGTGACCCATTGCATTACACAGAAATTATCAGGGTGGCAATTACTAAAAGCAGTTTGATTCTTAATTGGTTACTTGACGATATTTCATTATGAAACAAAGAAAAATGAATTTGAATAAAACTCACACCACTTTTTGGCAACTTATAATGAATTTTTGTGCCCTCTTTGTTTTTGTTTTTGGACCCCTTTTTTTATTATTCTCTTTAAAATTGAGGGTAATACATTCTTATTTCTTGCTCAACTTTTTTTTCAACAAAAAATGAACTTGTGTGGCAATTGTTTCTTGTTATTCTTGATTTTAAGGGTATATAATTACAAGCTGCATTCTGATTCCCAAGAAATTACATGGGGTAAAGTGTCAGAACAACCTATCGTTCAAATTTTTCCCCAAAAGTTCTTTTAGTTTTTGTTCTCTTAATGATCATGTATACATTGCAAAAACTTGTAAATATCTTAGAGAGTTAAGTGAATTGTACATATTGTATTTTAATCTCATAATTTCCATAGACATATTCAATCAAATGCTACCTATGGCTCAAATTAGAACTATTTTTCAGCAAATATATGACTAATTTTAATTATGTTTTAATTCCAATTTTTAAATTCCAATCATGTAAGTTTTTCATAAAATCTGTAAATATTTCAGTACACCTAAAATATCTTGAATTACTATAGCGACTCCAAAAGTGTTTAAACCTCCAAAAACAATTCTCCTTTAATGAGAAGAGTATCACAAACATACCACTTACATAAAAATGATTATCATAAAATAATAATGGCTTCTTTTTTTTTAAGTAAGACATTGAGAGAAGAGTCTAGCTACCACCACCTACAGCTAGGTAGGCTGCTGAGTGGTAGAGGTTGAGAAATTGACAACATAAATTATTTTTTATTTTAAGCAGGTAAAGGCAATGTAAAATAAACTTCCCAGAGAAGGTCACAGTAGGCTCGTTTGTGTAGACACTCCTGACAACAACCTGCTGAGAGCAGAATCAGCCTCCAAAGAGTGTCAACCTAAATAAGATCATTCTGGGAAAATCACTGGGTTTTTCAGAAATGGAGAAGAGTCAGATAAACACCACAGTAGGGATCTGAGCAAGCATAAGAGAGTTTAAACAGAGGCATTGCTGAGAAACTTGCTCTAATACTGTTACTTGATTAAACCGTTCAGCACTTTCATTGTGCCTTGAGGCTTAAATATAATTATATACCGTCATTGAAGCATCACAGTGGTATCTGATGTTTGCAATGCTGTTCAAAAAATGCAACTGATAAGAATCATTTCAAGCCTTTGGCATTCTCTTCTAAAATGCTTTTTAATCAGAAAGTCATTTTAGAGCTGTATTTCACAGATGTAAATGAAAACATTCTCCTAATGGTGTAATACATAAAATCATGAATGTATATGTACATACCTATATGTAACAACTGCTCACTTGGGCTTCCCTTTTGTATTCTTCATTTTATTCTGCATTACTGCCATAGGATCTTTGTCCTTCCTGAGTTCTCACTGTTCCTTTCAACTTCCCTGACAGTTATTTTTTCTCCTGAGAGCAATCAATGTTTACCGTACCTGGCTACACCTCATGTCTTCTACTGATAAACTGACTTAAACAGCAATGTTAAGCAATGTCATTCACCACATCTGTTGCATTAATGCAAATTGTGATGGCAATCTGAATCCTCCCCTCTGATTTCTTGTTGCATAACTACAGCACAAGCAAAGCATGAGGAACATATACATCAGAGATTACAGAACACCTTTTAAAAGCACCTTCATAATTTAGCTGTTTAACTGTAGCGGTGACTATAGGTAATATTATATTGCATATTTGAAAGTTGTTAAAAAGAAGTTTCCAGGTGAAAACAACACAGTTTTGCTTTAAAAATAAAATATTGTATTTTTATAATCTATAGATACTAAAATTAACAAAAGAATGTAATAGGTAATTTTATATGTAAACTCACTTTTATTCTCAAATATTTATTTGATCTGGTAAAGTCTGATGTTCTGATCTGCTTTTGGTGATTGGAACTTGGAAAAGCAGTCCCTAAAATTCAACTGGGCATCAGTAAATGTGAATCTGAGATTTTTTTTCCCACCCATGGATAAATCACTTCAAAGCCCAAGAGTGGAGAAAAAGATGAAATTGAAAACAAAGAACAATTTTTCATAGCTTTCTACAGCTTCCAGCATTACCCCTCACCTCTTTCAAAATTAATTCCCTGTACGAGGAAATACAGTTGATAGAGTTTTGCTGCACAATGTACCTGAAATCATTCATTGCTCTACATCTGAATGATTCTCTGTGTTATAGGGCATTTTGTTTGGATATTTACATTTAACACTCAGGTGGGGATGTTTCACATATGTAGATTACCAAGAGGAGTCGTTTAAAAAGTTAGACTCTAAATTCAAACTGGATATGAGAATTATTTTCCAATTAAAAAATAGGCTCTGCTCTTTTATTGTCACTCTTCTTGTAACAGATGTCACCATATAATTGTTGATTTTTCCTTCTTAAAAGTTTTCTAGCATTTTATTGTACTATTAGTCAATAACATCATTTATAAAATAATGAATTTAGTCATAACATAGGCTTAAAGCCTAATAACAGTGGGATATTGATGTTTACTGGTATGGATTTTTTTTTTGGCACTTGGAAAAACAACTTTGTATAAAAACAATTTTTCCAATTATTTTTCAGCACAGTGGATGCTGTTATCATTAAGCATTAATGGTATATTAATGTTAAAGGGCATGGTCCCAGAGTTCCTATTCAAGAGAAAGCCAGGCTACCAGAATATTTTCAGTGCACAAAAGAGAAATACATCATGTCCTCAAGTGCCACCTCATGACTTCCGGCAGTGAGGTGATTACAAGAACAGCAGATTTCCAACTCTTTTCTTTTTATCTCTTCTGAAAGAGGAATTCTTACCTTAAAATCATCCATATGATATTCCTTGATGTAGATTAAAAATGAAAGAAATATTCTAGTAAAGATCAATGGCATGTGACCTTGAATATTCCTTCAAGCTTTAGATTTTCATAGTAAAGACAAACTAATAACAGGGTTATCCTGAAGTTGGTAATTGCTAGGAAATGCCATGTATTTCACAGATAGATATAAAGATGTATATATTATAAGAAATTGTCTATGGGGTTCTATAACTCAAATGTACTGCCTTTTATGCAATCTTATATTACTTTTACAGAGAAGTATTACTATTCATGTATTCACTTTTGAAACAGTGAAAACAAATCGAGTGAAATCAAAGTCTTGTTCTGTATCTTTCTAAGGAGTTGTGACTGGAAAAGAGCCATCACCCAACATTCCTAAATTCCTCTCTGCTTAACTCAGTGGGAGAGAATGTAGCTACCTTTGAAAATCAGATTAAATTTGATATATGTGGCAATTTCTTCCATGAACTTGAAATAGCTTTTCTTGTATGCTATTTATCAATTTAAAAAGTGAATACATGGAACACTAACAGTAGGTTTTGACCTAGTGTCAGTTTTAAAGTATATGAAACAACCATGGTTTAAAGATAGCTTAGGGACAGTTTCATCTAAAGTGGGAGGAGGGGGTCCTTCCTGTCCCCTGTAGCCTTCTAGTCTCAGTCTCTCAGTCTTTCTCTAAGTGTGTGTGTGGATCTCTGCATCTCTCAATCTCCTTTGAAACAGCTCTCACAGACTAATAATAAAAGCATATTTTAAAAGTCACTTCCTTCTATCTCAATCCATAACACTAAAGGGGCTCTAGAAACATCTGTAACACCTATGCTTTGAATTGGGAGGAAGGAAAACTGATTATTTTCTGTGGAATCAAAATAGTCATCCTAAGAGTTGATATTATTTTATATTCTTCCAATGTTGTAATAATTGGACAAAAAGTCTATATAGGAATCATCTATTAGAATCATCAGTATAGTTATCACCTATATAGCTATTTTTGATTTTCTTTTTTTGGCCAACTGGCATATTAAAATCCAAAGGAGAAGATAAGAAATAAGCTATCTCTACCAAATAGCTATGTCACTTTTGTAAAATAGATGTCTCTATTGTCCTTAAAGCATGACAGTATGGGAGGGCACAGGGAAGACCCCCCCAGGGCATGGTTACTTTGGTACCATGGTCCCTTTTCCTCTCCTGGAGCTGGAGTAACCAACCTGGTAAAGGCAAGGGCTGTGCTCTCACACACCTTAGGAACGAGGGAACACCCGACCCAGGCAGACATATTGCTTTTTTGCCATCTACAATTTACACTCCCTGCAGAACTCAAGAAGGTTATTTTGGGGTGAGCAAACATAGAGTGTGATAGTTAGCTGACCTGGCTATGAGGTCTGTCTATTCTAAATTAAATCAAATAGTATAGGGAGTTGAGGCAGAACATTTGACCCTTCCCACACTTCCCAATTAACTCTATCCTCAAATCAAGGTAATAAAAAAAAATCCAAGTTTCCTTTCAATGGGCATAAAAACAAGAACAAAATTGAAACTCTGTTCTTAGAACATACTCTAAAATTTCTGAAGATATACCTTAAGGATTATTCTCATATATTCCTACTTATTTTATGACTTTTAATGATTCAAAGACTTACAATTCCTAAGTTCTTCTATAAAATGGAACACTTTGGGAAACTGAAATACTTGGTTTTAGGTTGCTAATGCCTTATTTAATGACCTGCTGCATTCAAAACCTGAAGTCATTTACGTTTCCAACATTTATACAAGTCAAACGTTCATGCTACCAAAATTCATGAGATATTTATTGAATTACATGGTGATGTTTTGTAAAGTTTTCAAGAAACAAGGTCTCCTAACTTAATTCCAATAATTTTGGTGAGGCATCCTCCATTTTAACTATAGTCACTTAGGAAGACACACGCACACGCACACACCAGCCTCAAACAGTGTTAACTCTCCATATGCTTATGATTAACTTACAGGCAGAGAGTCATTTTGAAAGACTCACTTAAAAATAAAAATGACAGAATTCTTTTATTCCTATGTTGAGAAGTATGTTGAAAGAAAGATGGCAATAATGCCTTAAATATGAGGTAGATGGGCCTGCCTTGAAACACAGGTTCTCAAAGAATAAAATAATTATACACAGTACTCAAGCTGTGAAGCTACTGAATAAATAGAAATTGCTGGTGATTGTAAAGATGGCAAAGTAAGTGTTTCACATTTTGAAAAGGTTAGCTTCAAATATGAAATGGTACCTAAGCAACCTCCTTGACACAGAAGCAGAAATACAGTTCCTGCTGGGGAACCTGCCTCATAGCTAAGTGAATTCATTTAGACATTCACTGAAACTACATGGAGTGAAGAATCTAAGCAACACCTCTTTGGAATGACCCAACCTTGAAATATGTGCCAGCATGGGGGCTACTTATCCTGCCAGGCAGTATAGTACAACAGCATACTGCTCCAATATGTTTGCATCTAAGAAAAGGAATCATTTATTTTAGGAATAATTCTCCTTAATATTCTGCCTTTAAGAAATTGACCAGGCATTTCTTTAAATGGTTGACTCCATTCATTTTTTCTTCACTTCATTCGAAAATATTTATTGAGTAGCTCCCATGTTTCAGATGCTATTCTAGGTGCTTGATTTGCAACAGTTTGATTCACATATCATAGCATTATGGTAATATTCTATCATGGTTCCTAATGGAGTGGATGTTAAGATTATTTATTGATTACATAGTATGAATTCAAAATCAAATCTGATAAACACTTTGATGACAATAAGCTCTTGAACACAACAATTGGCAAACTAAATCCTTTACTTTCTGAGCTACAGTTCAGTTTGGAAAATATGGCAAAGTCCTTTTGTGAGCAGAAAGAACATTTACTTTTTTTCTCTAAATATTACCATTATCCCTATTTTATTTTTCTCAGAATTTCTTTTTGAAAATGCACATATATATTTCCTAGCTTTTACTATTCTGTCTACTATAGAAAATTATATTAATGAAGCAGTCTTAAGAAGTCATATTTTCCACTACCTACAAACCTTCAAAGTTTGAATACCTTTTAATTCAGTGAACTTCTATAGATCCATGACATACCATTATCCAGCATTTCACCTCTAACTTAGCCCCAAAAGCTTAATTTTCTTTTCTTTTTAATAAACTTCTGTGACTAAAATGGTAGATAGATAACAGACAAGAACTTATATTTGGAGAAGTCTGAATTTTACCTTTGCTACCACAAAATAGAAGTGAGAGGTATACAACTCTTAATCCTCTTGAATTACAAGAAAGCAGTAAGAGGGGTACAGGCTGTGTTTTATGTCCTGGCAATGTATGAAGCTCTAGATCAGGGGCTCACAATGTGTAGTATCCCAAACCAGTAGTATGAGCATCACCTGGCACCTTGTTAGAAATCAACCTGGGAGACCCAGCCATCTGTATTTTAACAAATCCTCCTAGTGAATCTGATACATTAAAAGTTTGATAATTTCTGTTTTTCATATTGGCATGTAATCTCCCTTGGTGGCCCTGCTGCATTATTTGCTCTCTAGTTTAAGGAATTATCATATATACAGGTTAAAAAAAGAGCCATTACCTTCATTAATAATCTGTATTTAAATGCATTTTTCAATCACTCAGCAAAAATCTGCAGACAAGGATATCTAGAAAGGTAAGATTTGGTTGGTGCCAGACAAGTCCTAAGGAGGAGGTCCCTGGGGAGTCTGGAGGTGTGCTGTGCAGTTTCTGAAGCAAAGAGGATGATCAGTGGACATCACTGAATCCACCAATAACAAGACATTCATCATTGGTAAGGAGACTCCAAACACATGGTAAATCAACACAGCCTCAGATTTGGGTTTTTATCACAATCCAAGGCCCTATTGTGAATTCAGAATGATCTAATAGAACACAGGAGAGGCAATCATTTAATTTCAGAAAGTCAAAATTATGCCCTATTGAAAGTGATGAAGTACTCTCGTTGGTTAATTAAGGAATATAGAAGTCACAAATTGAGTCTCTCTTTTTCTGTCTAATGTAAACCTCCAATGTTTGACAATAGTGTTGAAAGATTTAAACCCTGCTTTTCCCATCAATTCAGAGTTGACAGCAAGTATCTCAACAAAGAAACACCTGATTACAAGATCAACATACCACCTTTCTAGTCTGTTTTCCAAAAATTGTATTTGATGTAGTAGCAATGTAGCATAGTGGTTAAGAACCAAGAGTCTGTAACCAAACTGATAGCATTTGATTCCTGAATCCTTTACTTACCACGTACATGACCTTAAGCAATTATTTCACTTCTGTGTGCCTCAGTTTCCTCATCTACAAATTAATATTTGCTGCTTCTTAGGGTTACTATTTCAATTTAAAAAGTTCAGATTTATATTTTAACAAATGTTTTAAAACCAAGACTAGTATCTGGAACACAGTGGGAATTATGAAAATGTTTATTAACAAATATCTGCCCTGTTGATATTTTAATTATAGTTTCAAGGCAATATGTGTGTGAGCATATCCTTACAGTTAAAAATAAAACTATACATAAAATTAAGACATATATAAAATTAAGACATATTTTAGATATAAAAATCTTACATATAGCATTATTTTTATTGATTAATCATCCCAACAAATTTTTTTCCAGGTAGCTTCTGTTGAGATGATGCAATTTGCTCAAGCCATTCTCTCTTTTGCAAAATGTTACACATTGACTTTGAAAAGGGCAAAGAATGAAGGTGTACTTATACTAATTAACAATTAACAGAAGACAGGTCAAAGTGATCACTGTTTCATAGAGATGAAAATGAACTTATTACTAGTAGGCTTCAAATCACTAATATATAACACTACAATGTAAATAGATAAATTCTTATTAAATAAGTACGTTGTTTGTATAAATTATTGAGGTATATTCTTTCTGATTACAATAACCAATTTCATGATAATTGAGAATCACTAAATGAGAAAAGTTCATGGAAGAAAGTATTTTTAAGATAAGCATATATAAAAAATTATATTTGGCTAAAATTTTAAAATTTCTTCTCAGTTTCCATATGAAGTACTGCCCAAGGGAAATACAAGAAATGTCATGATGTTATTAAAGAAGTGACATAAGTACGGACTATTAGTAGGTAAAACCCAACCTATGTCCACACAAGGCAAAGCAATGTTTATTAATATTGAAAAAGTTGACCATTCAACCTTCAATTCAACCTCCATTTTCCACCTTTAAAACACCCTGTTTAGCTCTACAGATTTTCACATGTCCATTTTACTCATTTCATCTTGCAACAGCCAAAACTCTTAGCCTTTTTCTGCATGAGAATCAACAACTTATGACCAAACATCCTGTCAACTGATTTGCTGATCCACCTACAGCAGCTAAGGAAAAGTCACACCTTTTGTCTTTCTTGTGGATAATTTGGATCCCTCCTTGAAAGACTATCATCAATCATGTCCCGAATGAGGCTCCAGTTATTCCTTTGCTACAGTTAAAGCATCATCCTCAAAAAATAGCCCTCTCCCCCTTAGGAGTCTAACATAGTATCATTGCCAGAAAAATCCAGAATAAAAAATAAGCAACATTGCCACTTATAGACGACAAAGAGAAAATTCTGCTTTCTACTCACTGTGAGATCTGTTCTTTGTCTCTCCATCTTCCCTCTCCTTCTTTGTTTCTGAAAAATAAAAGGCATTAAAATCTTAAAATGAAGAAAAACATAGTTCAAAATATTTTACATGATCTGTCTCTGCAGACTATTTTATTATAAACATGAAATGATTAAATAGTAAAATACCCCCTGTACACAGGGGGATGTAAAGACGTCCATGCTTCTACAATATGAGTGAGTTCACTTTAAGAGCAGGTACAGCTAAAATGTTACTCCTTCCATGCGAAAGGAAAGTATACAGGGAACTACTGCAAAGGGGACAAAGCTCTGAATAAACAGGAAAAAAAAAAAGAGGAAACATTCAAAGAATAATCAGATCAAAGACACAAAAACTAAAGGGCTGAACCTTAATTTGGAAAGAATTCACTAATAAATAATTAGTAATTAGTATTAGGCATTTTGAGAAAGCATTGTTAGTGGAAGTAACCCTACTCATTAACAGAATTAAAACATTGTTATAAAAAATATGCACTCTGTGTAGCAATACAGACATTAAGAATGTTGCATAACTGGAAAAATGATCAAAATGGTGATATAACACAAATGATAAAACCTTTAGAGCATGTCAGACATTGTGGTAGGCAATTTATAGACATTGTGTCAGTCAGTCCTCAAATGTTTAAGCTCATTCTGTTGTCCCTTTCTGCAAAAACCTAGGCTTACAATGGGTGAGTGACTTGCCCAAGATAACCACACCAGTTAGGCAGAGTCAGTACTGGGACCACATCTGTCTTGACACCAAAGCTTGGACTCTTAAATCACTGAACAACAAAGGCACCAGTTTACTGAAGGATACCTTGGGCTACAAAATATTGCATAATCAAAGTCTGAACAATGAGGGAAATGGTTATCAACACGATAAAAACAGAAACCACCTTTTTAACTATATCCATATTTTTTCCAAGAAGAAATTGGAAATCAGTATAAAAATGCCAGGTATACTATTTACAATTTGTCAAACAAATAATCATGTAATGTAAGTGGCATACTATTCTCCTTCCATGCAGTTGATTTATTCATTTTATTAATCCTTTTACTAATTTGTAAAATCTTGAATTAGAGGTATTGCTTTATACAGTCATCTGGGCCTGAAAAACTCCAATTTACTCTTGCCTTCAAAATTCCAGTACACAGAGTGGAGAGAAGGGTACTACCGGTTTTAGAATGTTGTCTGAGGTTTGAGAAAGATGCTTACAATTCATTACCATTATAGAACATGCATTTTATATTTTCTGAATTTTATTAAATTTTAACTCCTTGAGGGTAATTTATGTGTATCGAAGGCAATATTCATCAAAGATATTAAATGCTATCTAGAGATAATAAGCTCACTTGCCTATTTTCTATCTGGACTGGTGTTAGTAATGCAACTCTATTTCTCTTTTCCTTTAAACCTCGATAGAAGAAAATAAGCTCTGAAGAGTGCTTACAGTAACAATCACCTTTCCAAGGCAGTCAAATAGTAAAATAAGCTTTGCCTAGTTTATTTGCTTATTTTTGCTTTGTACACTTTAAGTCCCATAGGAAAGTGGCAAGAGAAGTAATAGGGAATGCAGAAGAATATTATCAGAGAAATATTCTCCATTGTCTTACCTCCTCTTCAGAGGATCATGAAATGCACTATCAATAATTACCACATGAAACCACACCAATATATTTATACTGGTCCTTAGATGGCTTGGGATATTTATTCAAATTGACAGATCTTTTCTCTTCTGACACTAGTGTTTTCTCCCTAAGTGTGTACATCGTCATGTTAGCAGGGAATATTTTTTGTCTCTCTGACAAGCTAAAGTGAGCTGGATTAGCCTCCACTTCTCCAAAACTAAACTAAAATGGATTTCTAAGTTGTGTATTTTGAAAATCACTTTATACTATGAGTTTACTCAATGAGAAAAAGTGTAAGAAAATAACCACCTTTCTCTACTTACAAGTCAGAGCAGATGGAGGCTGCCTGCTCTAAACACTGGAATGATTGACCAGCTATTCCTAATAATAATACTGGGAAACATTTGTTGACTGCTTATCATGTATCAAGCATTGTGCTTTATTTTACTAGTTCTGCAACTCTCAGACTCAGAAAGATAAAAATCACTTATCATGATACCATGCCCAAGATCATACTCCTAGTGAATTATAATTGGAGCCAAGATTTGAATCCAGGCAGTCTGTCACTAGGGTTCATGTTCTCATCCATTCTGCTCTCCTGCCTCTCATTTGCAGCTCTCTTTTCTACTGATTCCTAGGACATTGCTTGCTCATGGTTCTCATCATAGTTTTATGAAGCAAATTCTCCACCACTGGTTTAACTGTCTGTACCTATTAAAAGTTACATTTTGTTGGTCACTTCTCTGCTCTATTACATATCCTAACTAACTGATCACACAAACTTCCATCAATAATCATCTGTATTTCAGTGACCTTCAAATTAAGATACCCACTCTCATATCCATCCTCAGATACAAGATTAAATTCCTGTCTTCCTACATATCTGTTTACTTGTATAGACTGCTCAAACTAAACATGTCCAAATATGAACTCATTTCACCCTTCCAACTCTCAGGGTTCCATTTATTGGTTACTAACACCTGCCATTCTAATATGGCATAATTATACCCTGTGTATAAAATTAGAAATCATCCTAGACACTTTGCCTTCTGGTGCACATACCGACACTTGATTTTTCCCATCCAATTTATGACCAAACTCTCTTCATACTGTCTCCTGATATCTCTTTTATCCCGTCTCTTTCTCTGAGTTAAGACTTCTTTAGAAGGCCTCTTTATATCTCAAGTTGGGTGACTAAAACTTTGTCCTCTGTTTCTCCTTGTTTCCATTCTTTGTTCTTTCTAATACATATTAAGGTTCCAGAATAATCTTAAACTCAAATCTTAGCCATTCAACTACTGCAAAACATTTAACATCTTTAACAAATACAAGATAAGTCTAAGTTTCCAGGTTTGGCAAACAAAGCATTTCTGTACTTCAACAGTCTTAATTATTTATTATGCCTTCTCATATTTCAATGTCTTTACACCGAGTGTTGCATATATCTAGATTCCTTTTGGTCCCTTTCTTTAGCTAGGAATTCATTCATTACAAATAGCTATAATCACACATGGTCATTCCATATTGTTATTTCTTCCATTTTAACCATTACACATATTATTTTTATGTCACTTCTCAAAATGAATTGTAATGATGGTTTGTTTACATTACTGGTATAAAGTACCTTCCAATCATAGACTGAGATTCATCTACATTTAAGCAGTGCCTGCACATGCCATACTAAGTACACAATAAATATTTATTGAATAAAGAAATGGATGACAAGATGGATGAGAAGTGCCATAATTTCTGGACTTCAATATATAGGCCGGAAGAAATCAAATCTGTGCCTGTTATACTATCAAATAACTATGTGTATTTTTTCCTAGTCTTTAAAATAAAATAATAATACTTACCTTTAATAACAAGAACTTTATTCTAATTTTACTGCATATTCCTTAAATTCATTGAGGATATGTCTATTTAAATAACTGTAATTAACGTATTTAGATTATAAGTATATATCAAAGATATTACAGGTTCCATTCCAGACCACCACTGAAGTATCACACTAAAGCAAATCAGATGAATTTTTTTGTTTCCCAGTGCATATAAAAGTTATGTTCACACTATACTGTACTCTATTAAGTGTGCCATACATAGCATTATGTTAAATCAAATGTACATACCTTAAATAATAAACACTTTATTACTAAAATGCTAAGCATCATCTGTGCTTTCAGCAAGTTATCATCACTGACTGCAGATCACCATAAAAAATATAATAATAATGGAAAAGTTATAAATATAGTGAAAATTACTGAAATGTGACAGAGACACAAAGAGAGTAAATGCTATGAGAAAAATGGTGCTGACAGACTTCATGACACAGGGTTGCCACAAATTTGTAAAAAAAAAAAAGCTATAACTACAAAACAGTCAGTCAAAGCACAATAAAACAAGACATGCCTGTATGATTAAATAATTGGCATAATACTTATGTATTTTAGCACATAACCTCTCAAAAATAGAGTTGAGTGATATCAACTAAAAAGATACATTGGATACTTTAATTTTTAAAATTATTCATTGAGTTCAGGCTTATTTCTTTTTCAGTGAAATGTAATCAGTGGCATACTTTAAAAATTTTGTAACAAACTTAGACCAGATATAAAGGAAATCACTTATTTTCAGTCACTCCTTCAATTATCTAAATATAGCATCTGCAATATAGCACACAGAATAATTCTAATAACCAACTTGTCTAATCCTCTAATAACTGAAACAAACTGAGTATGGAGGGTTTAGGTCATTAAGTAGACATATACTACACCATCAAATGTCACTTTCAAATGTAATTTGGTGAATTTTATCAAAAGGAACATAAACCATACTTATAAAATATTCCAGAAAGGCAGTCTCTTTCAACTCCTGCTGAAATAACAAAATAGTAGGACCAAATGCTATTGTCTAATAGATACTAAATAAAATACTGTCAAACTCTTCTAGAATGAAGCCAGGTCTGTATTGATGGAACACAAAAGTATAGCAGAATAATACCCATTATCTTTATGAAAATGATTGGATTTTCAATTGCATTTAAAATGAGTATTCAAATCAATAGCCTATTATGTCAGAAGACACAGTCTATTTCATAAGTAGAGGGCATAATAATTAAAAGTGCTGTTGTCAATAGGTTAGAGGTTAATTGAAAAACCAGCTGGAAGGCCAGCGTTGTTTGAGTAATATTCAAAATTAATAGTCAAATGTAATGAACATTTATGCATCTGCAAGAAATGTTTCAAAATCTATCTTGCATTAAATGAAAGCTATTATGTTTTCACAAATGCTATGGACAAATATTAAATGATATCTGGGAAGCTATAGCAACTTATCACTCAAAAGCTCAAAAACAATAATACTTCTTACTTTAAGTATGACTATGCAAATTTCAATATTTCCCAATGCACTCTACAATTAGGTAAATGGTCTTCCCCATGTTTGTTGTTATTCTTAACAATTTATAATATTCACTTAAACCTTTATATAATTTGGATAATTTGGGGATTACCTGGTATTCATTTAGAAATATATATTTATGAAAGCCAAAGAAAGGGAACTATGAAAATTAAAAGAAGGAACATAATTTAATTATAAGATTACTTTTACTTATTGATTTTTCTATGTTTATAATAAGTTCTTAGGTTTAAACTTGCTTCATTGACATTTGAACTATGAAAATAATGTACTCGGATCCACATAATACAGTGGCACAAAGGAAAAAATAATTTTTCTTTCCTCTCCTTCAAATTCTGTATCCTCTTAAATGTAACCATCACAACTATGTATTTCTCTCTTTACATGTAAATATATGAAAATATATGCATATATATTTTTTATTTTTCTATAAACACTGGTAAAATTATACATATAGCTCTACTACTTTCTGTCTTAAAATATAAAATGCACATCACTGCAAGTGAATAAATATAGATCTCATCAGTGTTAATGACTAGATAATATTTTACCTTACAGCTGTATCATAATTTATCCAAGTGTTCCCCTATTTACAGACATTCAGATTATCTTCCATAGGTCCTTTTGGCTTTAAAAATAATGTAGTAAAAAACACACCTAACTTATGCCCCTAAGTGCCAATGTACATACTTATTTACGTCTTCAAGATTTTCAAAGGTAAAATCCCTGTTAAAGGCTATGTGTGTTTTAAAAAATTATTGGAAAATATTGTCAAATACTCCCCAAAAGTTTATAAAAATCTATATATATATTTTTTTTATTATTTATTTGATTTTTATACTTGATTTATATGTGGATCCCACATTTCTCCCTTATTCTTTTTTTAATAAAATGCTGAAGTGGTAGGTAGATGCAAGATAAAGGTAGAAAACATAATTTAGTGCTGTAAGAGGGCAAATGTAGATGATTAGGTCTGTGCCTATAGCCTAAGTATTAATCCAAGCTAGACAAGGGCAACAAAACATCCACGGATGCAGAAGATTTCTCTCAAAACAGGGGGGAGGGGGGTGAGGTTCTAAGCCTCACCTCTGTTGATCCCCAATAATATATATCATGTCTTTAACTATTATTCAAGTATTATTCATTATGTAGATTTCAGTTTTCATAAGCTAGAAAATAGAGTAAAAAATACGTAAAAAGAAAATTGTTTAATATTTAGTGATATTATTCCATCATTTTTTGTATATCTAGTAACCCAAGAGATTCTACTAAAAATATTAGAAGTAATAATTGAATTGGTAAACTGTGCACTAAATGAATATGCAAAAATAAGCTGTTTGTCATTACATTAGCAAAAGTCAGCTGAAAATGGCATTGGAAAAACAACCCATTCATCATAAAAATCAAAATTTGAAAACACCCAAGAATATATTTAACAATAATGATGTGAACTGTATGAAGAAAAAAATGAACATAATTATACTGAAGACACAAATGCGAAATAAATAGAGAAATCATGTTCTCATATGGACCATATATACATCAGTCTTTCTTCAAATAGTATTCATTCATGACAATTTTTATCTGAATCTATGTTATATTTAAATTGGACAAAATGATTGGAATGTTATAATAAATATGGGAATATTATCAAATTTTTCAGAATGATGATAGATGCTACACCAGCTATTACAAGGTACTATAAGGCACTGCAGTAATGAAGTTACTATATTGCTTTTCTTCAAGGATTAGATCCTTGTCCGTGCCAAGTGAGATGATTTAAAACCAGAAGATAGAGTTCAGACAACTACAGCAGCAAGAAAATGAGGGTAGAAGTCCCAGAAAAGAGATTTTGAGTGGAAACGTCCAATTCTAAGTGTAAACTCTACCCAAATTTCTGACTAACTCCTGATTTCACATACATGAGACAGAAACCAGGCAGCCAAGTTAAAGTTTATTGAAATAAACAGATATTTCTTCTGCTACCAGGTGCAGGTTCAGCTTTATTAATTGCTTGATAAAACAAATATTAGTACACCTCTGAAACAGAATCCTGAATCTTATAATATGTCATAAAATTAAGAATACAGTCCAAAATGACTAGGCTTAAGAAGAAAAAAAGAGAATGTAAGAACTACTCTGAGTTGACCAAGATGTTGAAATCGGAACACAAGAATTTGAAACAGCCATTGTAACTATGTTCAAAGATACAGAACAATATATGCTAACAAACCAATAAGAGATCTTAGCTAAGAAATAGAAATTATAAAAAGGAATCAGATGAAATCATGAAACAGATAAATAATTAAAAAAGTGAATTTTTAAAATCACAGAATAATCATGAAAACAGATTGGACATGTTTTTAAATGCAGGCAAACTGCTACATAAGTCAATAGAAACTATGTAACAGGGAAAATAGAATGAAAATATATTGTTTTGAAATGAAAAGATACTTCGGAACTGTGGGACTACATAAACAGGTCTAACAAAAATATCATTAGAGTCCCTAAAAGAGAAAGGAGCAGAAGGGGAAAGAAAAAAAAATGAAGACATAATATCTGATAAAACCTGAAATTTTGCAAAAGACACAATACAGACTCAGAAAGTTCAATGAACTTAATTATGATAAATATAAATACAAAGGAAACCATTCCTAAGCATATTTTATAGTCAAATGGCTGAAAACCAAATATAAACAGACAAATCTTGAAAGCAGCTAGAGGAAAATATTATAAGCAGTGGAATGACATGTCTAAAGTATTGGACAAAACCTTACTTCAAGAATGACAGTGAAATTAAAACAAAATACAAAATACAGATAAGAGAAAATGAAGAGATTTTTCACCAGCAAGTGTAATGTACAAGAAATGGAAAATGAATTTAGGGTGAAGTAAAATTTTATCAAATGGGAGCAGGCATTTTGAAGGAAGAAATAAATACAACTAGAAATTGTACTCTGAAGACAAATATAAATGAATATTTTTACTCTCAATATCTTTAAAATACATAAAATATAAAAATCTTACATATATTAAAATTTTAACACCATCAGGTGGGGTCTATAGATGCACTCACATAACAAAACTAATGTAAGGATGGAGCTGGGGAAGGATGGTTTCAAGCTTCTTATATTTTATAAGGTGTCACTACTAGCTTCAGGTAAGATTGGGAAAAATTAAAGATGTATGTTATAATCTCTAAAGCAAACACTAAAAAATAATTCAGAGATATATAGCTAAAAAGCCAATAGATGTTTTAAAAATCTTAACAATATTTGACAAGCTCAAAGAAGGCAGGAAAAAGAGAAAAAAATTGAGTGACAAACAACAAAAAGTAAAATGGCAGGCTGAAGTCAGATAATAAATCAGTTATGTTAGATATTACATTGTCTTATACCAATTGAAAAGCAATGATTATCAGAATGAAAAAATAGCAGGATCCAACTTATTTTGTCATAAGAGACTGGCTTTGAATATAAAGACAAAGATATGTTAGAAATAAATTGATAGGAAATATATACAAATAGAATACATAAGCACTAGACGGATTTTATTAATATCAGATAAAATAGGTTTTAAGACAAATTATATACCAAAGAGGGACATTGCAATAAAAATTTAATTGATCCAGAAAACATGACAATTATAAATGTCTATGTGCCTAATGACAAATATCCAAAATTCCTAAAACAAAAGTTGACAGAATAAATGAGAAAAATACATAATTCCACAAAAATAGTGTATTTTAATATTCCCTTCTCAGTAATTGATAGAATGGTTAGAAAAATACATAAAATCAGGATAGATAAGATGAACAATGCTATCAATCACTCTGAAATAATTGATATTTATAGATATACATGGCAACTGAAAAAAAATGTTTTTACAAATATATATAACACATTCATCTAGATGGACCATATGCTGAGCCATAAAATAAGTTTCAATACATTTTAAAGGATTAAAATTTTGAAGAATAATTTCTCTGACCAAGTAGACCAAATGCAATTTGGAAATGAAAACAATTTCTAAATAAACCATGGATCAAGTTAAAAATTACAATGGAAACTTTTAAATGTTTGGAACCAAATTATAAAAAAAATAAAAACAGCAAAATTTGTGGGATCAGATAAAGCAGTGCTTTGAGGAATTATAGCTGCAAATTCACCTATTAATAAAGATGATTATGGGGGTGGAGGGGAGATGGCAGTGTGAGAAGTGAGGCAGAAATCTACTCCCAGAACCACATATAACATGAAAACACAGCAAATACAACTAATCCTGAATGAGTAACCAGAAAGAAAACTGCAGCAGATGGCCTACATCTGGGGAAAAGAGATCTCATGAAAAATAGTGAAGTAGCAAAGCCATGAACTGATGGGACCCAAGCCCTCACCCCACCCCAACCTATAGGAAGAAGAGAAACAGAGCAGATAGGGAGTAGAAGAGCAGGACAGCTAAATACCCAGCCCTAGAGATCTACTCTTGGAGCACAAACCCACATTACATGGTGCTCTGGAAATTAGAGGAGTTATAAAGCAAAGACAGGCAGAATACTTGGAGAGACTGAGATTCCAGCTGCTTGTGGAGAACAGGTACCAACTACCTGCCACTCTGGGACAAAAGAAAGCCATGTACTTTTGAAAGATTTCCCAACTGTGAGAGGGCTGCTAAAGGGGCAAGGGTTACACAGAGCTGGATGCTCAAGAGAAAGGACAGGTGGATGGACAAAATCATTGCAGCACACTCAGCCCAGCAGGTAGAGAACTTTCAGGAGCTTCAAGTGCTCCATCCCCCTGACTGGCAATGCAGACCCAAGCTCCCCACCATGATATGAAGCCTGCTGCTCCTTCCTCCTGGCCAGCAATGGCTCACAAACCTGCTGCCCCCACCATCATGCCAAGCCAGTAGGAGGACAGCCCAGCCTGTGATAGCTACAGAGGCAAAAGGCAGAGGCTGCTCCCTGCATGTTTGGGTCATGGGCCCTGCAGTGGAGGCAGGCATGGCTGTCGGGAGGCAGGAAAGAGCTCTTTCCTTCCAGCAGGCAATGGCACCACTCACCTGAGACCTCCACCATTGATCTAGTTGCTGGGCACCTCCAGACAGTAGAGCTTCTGGGCACTAGAGGGTGCCACCTACACAAAGCTATTATTCAACACTATTCAGTAGGATTATGAAAAGGAAGAAGAACCTTGTTCAGTCAAAATCCCTCAAACACAAGAAAGTTCAGTGAAACTGAAATAACCAATCTTCCTGAAAAAGATTTCAAAATAAAAATCATAAACATGCTCACGGAGCTACAGAAAAATATTCAACATCTCTGGGATGAATTCAAGAAAGAGATAGAACCTCTGAAAACTACAGTAGCTGAAATGAAACAGACAATGGAGGGATTTAAAAGCAGACTGGAAGAGGTAGAGCAGATAGTAAATGAAATACAAATTGGGGAACAGGAACACAGCGAAGCTGAGGCACAGAGAAAAAAAAGAACCTCTAGGAATGAAAGAATAATAAGACAATTCTAGGACCACTCCAAATGAACCAATATTTGCATTGTAAGTGTACCAGAAGAAGAAGAAGGGAAAAAATGGATAGAAAGTGTCTTTGAAGAAATAATCACTGAAAACTTCCCCAATCAGGCAAAGCAAACAGTCTCTCAGGCCATGGAATTGTGCAGATATCCCAAAACAAGGGACACAGGACGAGTACACCAAGACATATAATAATTGAAATGGAAAAGATCAAGGAAAATAACAGAGTATTAAATGCAGCCAGGGAAAGAAAAAAGATCACATACAAAGGAAAACCCATCACACTATAGCAGACTACTCAACAGAAGGCTTACATGCCAGAAGGGAGTGGCATGATATGTTTAATGCCATGAAACAGAAGGGCTATAAACCAAGAATACTCTGCCCAGAAAGATTAAAATTTACATTTGAAGCAGGGGCTAAACAATTCTCAGATAAGTAGAAGTTGGGAGAATTTACCTCCCACAACTCTCTACAGTGTATTTTAAAGGACTTGCTCTAAATAGAAGTACTCCTAAAGCTAGATAACTGTCACCAAAGAAAATAAAACCACAGTAAAGGAAGTAGACCAATTAATTACCAAGCAAATATAAAATTAAATCAGCTATCCACAAATTCAGTCAAGGAACACACAAAGAGTACAGAATATGACACCTAACATAAAAAGAATTGAGGAGGAAGTAAAAGAAGGGAGAAAAAAAAGAATCTTTAGATTGTTTCTGTAATAGCATAATAATTGAGTTAAGTTAGGCTGTTAGATAGTAAAGAAGCTGCCCTTAAACCTTTGGTAACCAGAAATCTAAAGCCTGCGATGGCAATAAGTACATATCTATTGATAATCACCCTAAATGTAAGTGGACTGAATGTACCAATCAAAAGACACAGAGTTACAGAATGGATAAAAAAGCAAGACTCATCTATATGCTGCCTAAAGGAGACTCACTTCAAACCCAAAGGCATACACAGACCAAAAGTGGAGGGATGGAAAAAGATATTTCATGCAACTAATAGGGAGAAAAAGGCAGGGGTTGCAGTACTCATATCAGAGTAAAGAGACTTCAAGACAAAGAAAGTACCAAGAGACAAAGAAGGATATCACATAATGATAAAGGGGTTAGTCCAACAGGAGGATATAACCATTACAAATGTCTATGCACCTTGTGGGGGTGGGGACTCGATAATAAGGGTGAATGTAATAACCACATTGTTTTGCTTAAGAAACCTTCATAAGAGTACATATCAATACCATAAAAAAAAAGAAAACCAAACTCTTCTGTAAGAAATTTTAAGAGTTAGAGAGTTATATTATATACATGAAGGAGAAGATTCATTGTGAAGATACCAGTTCTCCACAAATTGATCTACAGAGTCAACATCCCAATCAAAGTGCCAGGAGGCTGTTTTTGTAGATATTGACAAGTTGATTCTAAAGTGTGTATGAAAATATAAAGATGTTGGAATGGCCAGAATAATTTTGAAAAGGGAAGAGAATAAAGATGGAGGACTTACAGTACATGAGTTTTGGAAAAGCTGCACTAACCAGGCCACTTTGGCATCAGGAAAAGACCTGACATATAAAGATCTGACACAGAGCAACAGAATACAGTTGAGAAATCAACAATTCATTTTGACCAAGGCAAAAAGAGAATTCAATGGACAAAGTGTGCTGTAACAATTTGATGTGCCAACAAAATATACAACAAATCAAAGAGCTTTGATCCTTAAAAAATAAAATAAATAAATAAATATCTATGAACCCAACACAGGAGCACTGACATCTGTGAAACAAATACTAACAGAATTAAAGGGGGAAATAGAATGCAACAATCTCAATTAGGAGACTTCAACACATGACTCACTCCAGAAGACAGATCAACCAGTCAGAAAATAAGGAGACAGACGCATTGAACACATGAGAACAGATAGACTTAACAAACATCTACAGAAAACTCCACCCAAAAGCAACAACATACACATTCTTCTCAAGTGCACATGGAACACTGTCCAGAACAGATCACATATTAGGCCACAAATAGAGTGTCAGTAAAAACAAAAAGAAATTGTACCAACCAGCTTCCATACCACAAAGGCATGACAATAGAAATAAATTACAGAAAGAAAACAAAAAAGCCCACAAACACATGGAGGCTTAACAACATGCTACTAAATAATCAATGGATCAATGACCAAATAAAAACAGAGGTCAAGCAATATATGGAGACAAATGAAAACAAAAGCTCAACACCCCAACCTCTGTAGGAAACAGCAAAGGCAGTTATAAGAGGAAAGTATATAGCAATACAGGTCAGTCTCAAGAAAGAAGAACAATCCCAAATGAACAGACTAAACTCACAATTAACAAAACTAGAAAAAAAAAGAACAAATGACTCCCAAAGTCAGTAGATGGAGGGACAAAATAAACATCAGAGAAGAAATAAATAAAATCAAGAATAAAACAATAGAAAGTAGGAGTTGGTTCTTAAAGAAAATAACATAGATACACTCTTAACCAGACTTTTCAAGAAAAAAAGAGTGTACACACATAAACAGAATCAGAAATGGGAAAGGAAAAATCACTACACACACCACTGAAATACAAAGAATAATTAAAGAACACTTCGAAAAATTAAATGCTAAGAAGTTGGATATTCTAAAAGAAATGGACAACTTTCTAGAAAAATACAACCTTCCAAGGCTTATGCAAGAAGAAACAGAAAATCTGAACAGACCAATTACAAGCAATGAAATTGAATTGGTAATCGAAAAAGTACCATACCTAACAAAAAATCCTCTGAACAAAATGATTTCACCACTGAATTTTATCAAATGTTAAGTGAAGGCTAATACTCACTCTCCTTAAAGATTTCCAAAAAGTAGAAGAGGAGGGAATACTTTCAAACTCATTCTATGAGGCCAGCAACACTCTAATGCCAAAACCAGGCAAAGATACCACAAAAAAGAAAATTACATACCAATATCCCTAATGAACATAGATGCAAAAATACTCAACAAAATATCAGCAAACCAAATTAAAAAACACATCAAAAAGATCATCCGTCATGATCAAGTAGGATTTATTTCAGGGATAAAAGGATGGTATAAAATTCAAAATCCAACATCATCATCCACCACATCAACAAAAAGGACAAAAATCACATGGTCATCTCCACAGATGCTGAAAAAGCATAGCATTCAACAAAATTGAACATCCATTCATGATAAAACCATCAACAAAATAGGTGTACAGGGCAAGTACCTCAATGTATTAAAGGCCATATATGACAAATCCACAGCCAACATCATACTTAACACTGAGAAGTTGAAAGCTTTTCCTTTAAAATCAGGAACAAGACAAGGATGCCCACTCTCCCCACTTTTATACAACATAGTACTGGAGGTCCTCGTCACAGCATCAGGCAACACAAAGAAATAAAAGGCATCCAGATTGGCAAGGAAGACGTTAAACTGTCACTGTGTGAAGATGACATCATATTGTACATAAAAGAAAACCCTAAATAATCCATTCCAAAACTACTAGAATATCAGAATTCAGCAAAGTTGGGGACACAAAATTAATACACAGAAATCTATTGCATTCTTATATATTAATGATAAACTAGCAGAAAGAGAAATTGGGAAAACAATTCCATTTACAATTGCATCACAAAGATGAAATACCAAGGAATAAACTTAACCAAGGAAGCGAAAGACCTATACCTTGCGAACTACAAAACACTCATGAGAGAAATTAAAGACACCAATAAATGGAAAGACATACCATGCTCGTGGATAGGAAGAATTAATATTGTCAAAATAGCCATCCTGCCTAAAGCAATCTACAAATTCAGTGCAATCCCTATCAAAATACCAACGACATTCTTCAACAAACTGGAACAAATAGTTCTATAATTCATATGGAACCACAAAAGACCCCAAATAGCCAAAGCAATCCTGAGAAGAAAGAATAAAGCAGGGGGATTATGTTCCCCAATGTCAAGCTTTAATACAAACCCACAGTAATCAAGACAATTTGCTACTGCCACAGGAAAAGACCCATAGATTAATGGAATGAAATAGTCAAGATAGAAAACCCACACATATATGGTCAATTAATATATGATAAAGGAGCCATAGATATACAATGGGGAAATGACAGCCTCTTCAACAACTGGTGTTGGCCAAAATGGACAGCCACATGTAAGACAAGGAAACTAGATTACTGTCTAACTCCATACACAAAAGTAAACTTGAAATGGATAAAATACCTGAATGTAAGTCATGAAACCATAAAACTCTTAGAAGAGAATATAGGCAAAACTCTCTTGAATATAAACATAAGCAACTTTTTCCTGAACACATCTCCTTGGGCGAGGGGAACAAAAGCAAAAATGAGCAAATTTAACTACATCAAACTAAAAAGCTTCTGTATAGCAAAGGACACCATCAGTAAAACAAAAAGGCATCCTACAATATGGGAGAATATATTCATAAATGACATATCTGATAAGGGGTTAACATCTAAAATACATTAAGAGCTCTCAGCCTCAACACCCAAAAAGCAAATAACCTGATTAAAAAATGGGCAGAGGATCTGAACAGACACTTCTCCAACAAAGAAATTCAGATGGTCAACAGGCACAAGAAAAGATGCTCCACATCGCTAATCATCAGGGAATTGCAAATTAAAACCACGATAAGATATCACCTCATGCCAATTAGGATGATCAACATCTAAAAGTCTAGGGGAAAAAAAAAGTCTAGGAACAACAAGGATGTAGAGAAAGGGGAAAACTCCTACACTGTTGGTGGGAATGTAAAATAATTCAACCTTTGTGAAAAACAGTATGGAGGTTCCTCAAAAAACTGAAAATAGAAATACCATTTCACCCAGGAATTCCACTCCTAGGAATTTACCCAAAGAAAACAAGATCACAGATTCAAAAAGACACATGCATGCCTATGTTTATCACAGCACTATTTACAATAGCCAAGATATGGAAGTAACCTAAGTGTCCATCAGTAGAGGAATGGATAAAGAAGATGTGGTACATATACACAATGGAATATTATTCAGCCATAAGAAGAAAACAAATCCTACCATTTGCAACAACATGGATGAAGCTAGAGGGTATAATGCTTGGTGAAATAAGCCAGGCGGAGAAAGACAAGTGCCAAATGATTTCTCTCATTTGTGGAGTATAACAAAGAAGCAAAACAGAAGGAACAAAATATCAGCCGACTCACAGACTCCAAGAAGTGACTAGAGTTTACCAGAGGGAAAGGGGGTGGGAAGGGAGGGAGAAGGGGAATAAGGGGCATTATGATTAGCACACATAATGTAGCAGGGGGTCACGCAGAAGGCAGTATAGCACAGAGAAGACAAGAAGTGACTCTATAGCATCTTGCTACACTTTTGGACAGTGACTGCAATTGGGTATGGGGGGAACTTGATAATTAAAACCTTCATAAAATTGTATATCAGTGATATCTTAATAAAAAATATGCTTATAAAATCAGTGTCTTCATTACTTTGCACACACCCCAATACATACAAACACATACACAGCTTATTAGCATAAAAATAGACAAACAATTGCAACAGACTAGCAACCAGAAATAGAGTGAAGGATATGGGAATATATCCTTGGATGTAGAGAAATTAGGATGTGATTTCAAAATAGTTTGGTTTTATTGGGAAAGGATAGCTTGAATTTACAGCCAAAATTAACTATGTATTAGGAAAAATATATTATTATCATATAAAGCAAATATCTAAATTTAATAGTAATAATAAATTACATTGTGTTATTTATTATTAAAAGAGAAAAACAGAATCCATAAAGGAAAATATTAATAAGCTAGACTCTCCAAATTTTAAATTACATAATGACAAAATATACCATAAACAATATTTAAAGACAAATGACAGATTATGAGAAAAGATTTACAACATATCTCAGACAAAATACAGATATTTTGAGTATATGCAGAGAGTCTACAAATTTAGGACATTAATAATATACTCAAAAAAGGAGTAATATTGGAAAATAAATAAGAAATTTGTGTAGTTCCACAGTCATCAAGTAAATGCGAGTGGTATACCATTATTTTTCATCTGAAATTTTTGCAAATTTCAAAGATTGATAAAATTATGTTAGTATGATTAGTTGGATTTTTCCTTTCATCAACCATATCTGTCTGGAATGGAAAGTTTGTAAAGTGGCATTTGAAGGAAATTCATCTTGGGAGGAAGAGCAGGAAAAGCTGGGCTATGAGTACTTCGGAAACAAACACCAGTGATTCACAAGACTGGACAGCCAAAAATAAATGCAGCCACAGAAAAGATGGGGAAGTAGAGAAGCAATCATATCAGGAGTAGGTCAAACTTGACCTCAATAGCAGCTGTTTAAAAGTAATAATAAAATGTAGGGATCTATCATGCAGAAGAAAATCGCTTCCACATCCCCAGCAGGACGCAGGACACTTTAACCACTAGTTACAGAGCAAAGAATCTCATGGTATCTACCAGCCTGCAATTCACTTCTCCCACAGTGAAGTAACAACTAAACAATTTTCTACCTGGAAAAAGTGAAGCATAGTTGATTCTGTCTGATGCTATGGCCAGACTGCATTAGAAGTCCTACGTGCTACCAAGCCCTACTTTTTCATCTAAAAAGTGTAGATTTTTATCTACAATGTGAGGATTAAATAAAAGAGCAGTGAAAGCCCATGGCACACTGCCTAGAACAGCAGAGATGCACCAACAGTTAATTCTTCTTCCTTTCCTTTGCTGTGAAGATCAAATTAAGTATCAGGAAGGCTTTATGCATATGGTGGTCATGGAGTAAGCCAATGAGCAAACCAACTGACAGCGTTCCTTGATCAAAGATCAGAAATGAAAGAGTTTCTTAAATTGAGTTGAATTTTTGTCTACTGAGCAACAACAACAAAATAGTGCTTAGCCTTTACATTTCAGTCTTTTCAGGTTTATTCTCATTACTTCATTCTTAGGTACAGTGGCAAAAACATTAGAGTTACAGTGTAAAAAACTCTGCTGAAGTTCCTACTGTTTCTTAGACTAATAAGCTAACATCTCTCACATGGGACATTTTTAATGAGAAGGAGATAATAATAAGACCTACTGCACCATGTTATTTCAAGAATCAAAAGAAATACTGTCTATAAAAACCCTTCTTTGGACCAAATATAAAATTACTTCCCTTGGTTCAGTTTCCCCCAGAAACAAATGCTAAGATAAAGATTCTAGACATGGTCATTTTTGGGTGATGCAAATAAGAACAAAAACAAATACTAGAAGGGGAAAGTAGTGAGAGAGGGAAAGTGAGAAGACAGAGTGATAAAGCCTGCCACCAATTTTTAAACTATGATTTAAAGGTGGGATCTCTCTGCTCCTTCAATGTGGTGGGAGGAGAAAGAGTTATAACTTCTTTGGCAAACTGTATATTGTAGAAAGAGGTTTGTGCCAACATTCAAGCCTAAGCCATAAGAAACTTGCAGCTTCCACTTCCTGTCTTTTGAAATGCTCGGTCTTCCTGTCCTTTGAAATACTTGGTCTTAGGATGCAAAACTGACATATATGTAGTCCAGCTGCACGCTAGAGAGACCGGTGGGGGAGAGTGATAATTCATGGAGAGAAAGAGAGACCCAGCCAACTTCAGCCTTCCAGCCGTCCTTACCCAGGTGCTGGGCACACGTGCAAACATTTTGGGTCCCCTGCACCAGTACAGCCACTAGACGAATACCACAAAATGCCCCACTAGATGTCATATGAATAAGACACACAAAGCTGGGCTGTGTCCAAATTCTTGATTCACAAAAATGAGAAATGTAGTAAAATGGTTGTTGTTTTAAGTCACTAAGATGTGGAGTAGTTTGTTAGACAGCAGTAAATATTCTGACCAATAGCCAAAAACAACACATCCTGAAGTCTGCTACCAGTGTGAGTGAATGAAGTTTAGTCCCTTTGGGAAATTCTAGGACCAGTGTTATCCCACTCAAAGGACGAGAGAGCTAGGGTATTTATACACCCACTATTGGTTGAATGTACCAGTGATATGCAAAGCAGCAAATCCTGGCATGGTGAATCCCGGGAGATAACAGGTGCAACTGGTAGTATCTGCCACAGTCCTGTACATATGCAAGTGTTTTAGCGGGTCTCTGTCTTCTTTCTGGTAACAAAATTCTACTTTGCCTGATCATTATTCTAGTGTTTTATTTCCATGAAAATATTTCTTGGTATTCACTTCTTACATTTTTTAAAGAACTCAAAGGAAAGACTTTCTGAATTTTTACTCACTTAAATCCATTCTTCTTTTTCTTTCTTTCTAGTAATATTCTCATAGTTTTTTAAATCAGTTTTTATAAATCCTAAAACAAAATACTACTATGCTCACCAAAGCAAAACAAAAGCTATAAATTTTTGCATCTTCAAATTTTAGTTCCCAGTCTTACTACCTTGAATTTCAGAATAATTGAAAGCCATTGGTGTCATATGTAAAAATAAATACTAATTGAAAATGGCTTAAACTTTTGATTGTCTACATTTGGGGGTTACTTCTCTGTGTTTGATTGTGTAGGTGAGTGGGTACAGGCATGGGTCTACTGCCAGACTTCCTGAATTTGAAACTCTGTCCAGCCACTTCCCAATTCTGTGATCTTGAGAAACTATTTAACGTTTCTGTGCTTCAGAAATGTTTCATTATTGGTACAAAGAATGAAAATAATAGTTATGTACTTATAGGATTGATGCAAGTCTTGAATAAATAACTAAATACAAAGCATTTGGAATACTGCCTGGCATGTGTATGTAGGGTCTTAGCAAACAGTAAAACATTAAAAAAATCATAATGTAAAATGTAGAGATGACATAAAGATCTAAATTTGTCAAAGACTATCAAGAGGCTTAAATAAATAATTCCTTGTTGTGTCTGTATGCTGACATAATGGAGCTGTTTGTGGAATCCTACTTCCTCATAGCAGAGCAATCTCTAAGATTCCCACATTCTAAATGGAGCAGAACTGTCCTGGGCGAGAAGCAGAGAACCAAGTGAACTGCATAGTTCAAAAAGTACAGATAATAAAGAGCTAAGAGTTGGCATTTAGTGTTCATTTTGATGCCATCTGCAGACTCTTTCTAGGTCCAAGAACCACGTGCCCAAATTTCAATCAGTAATCTTACTCAGAAAATCAGTAATTTTTCTTAGTGCAAGCTCTGCCTTTCAGACCTTCTGACTGAAAACTAGAGGAGATATCAGCATATAAGCAGTTTTACAGTTTAATGAGCTTACACACAATCTTTTTATAACCCAGATTCTCTAATAAAATTCAAAACTGCAATTCAAGCTTAAACAAAAATAACCTCTGGGATAAGCTAAAGAAGGGAAAAAGGTATGGAAATTACATTATAACTTTTACTGTTGTCTATTTCATATGATATTCTGTAATTAATGCCTGTTCTCTGAGTTCCCGCTGAGGTTTCTTTTACTCTCTTCCCTGCTGATAACTATCACAGTGATTTGTATCTAAAGTCCAAGGCAAAAAATAATATATAAATTAAGCCACATGGCCCTAACTGACTTTTTCCTGTTACATAGAGTACAGTATATAAAAACTAATCAGTCTCTATTCTTACCTTGATTTTAACTCTTTATCTCCCCTCATGAACAGTTCTGAAAATGGATCAATTTTTTTCTAGTGACTCTCTCAGCAGGCCCACTTTAACTGATCAAGAGATCAAGGCTTGACATTAATCTTTCTGCTAAAAAACAGCTGCCAGGTGTCCCACGTCTCCAGGTCTGGCCTTTGGCACAGTACTTAACAATTTTTGAAGCTGTGTCCTGAATTCGTAAGGGTTCGTCTTACTGCTTGTCTAGGGAATGTTGAAATTTTCCATAATAGTTAAAAAACACTTACTATTCAACTTTATATTTTACCAGATACTTTACTCAAATTTGTGTCTGCAAAAAACTTTTCAAGGTTTTTTGGACACCTTATCAATCCAGAAAGTTTTAATAATACAACATAACTACTCTATTTGTTTACCCACTTCTCCCCTGACCAGGAAATAATCACATGGATGTAAAAGACCATAAGGCAAAAAAGCCACAATTTCTCCTTCAGTGTCTTATTAGAACTCTTCAGAACTCTTATTTAGCAACAGTGAACTTTTAAATCGCACCATCATAACTTAAGAATTCCTCGGTGAATTCATTGTTAGACATCTTCTGACCACTCTGGCACATGCTGAATGAGAGCGTATGCCAAGGCTCTCCACAGAGAGTTAGCAATGCTTTATAAAAATGTGTCTAAATTCAGTGAAGCAACATTCCATCTTCAGTTGAACAGAGACTGCAACCCTGCTTAGTAACATTTTTAAATATGGAAATAAACTCAAAGTATATTTTTATCACTTTAAGTATATTTTATCATTTACAAAGTATAAATGAGAAAGAGAAAGAGTAGAAAAAATAGAAGAATGGTAGGATAAAATGCTCAGCATCTGTAAAATTGCCTGCATTAACCACAACTGGGGTTTTGTTTTGGACACAGACATACCCACATACATTACAAAGTTCCTCTCTCTTTCTCCATCCCTTTCTTCTTTATTTTTTCCTTCCTTCTCTCCTTCATTGTTGGTGTGCATGGAGAAGGAAGTAGGAAAGGCACAGGTGTATGTAAATTAGTGTAAATTAATCTATGATAGCCTTACAATATTATTTTTATTCTTTCTAGTTGAACAATAAAATATCTTTTAAGAAATTCAAAGCCTATACATGTGAATTCTCTTCTCTTCACCTGCAATGAAAAACACAACAGGACCATGTACCATCAGCTCATGAGTGGTTACCCTGACCAGCTCTATGAGACAATCATTCACAATAGGTTAGTTGCAAATAACAGAGTCTTAACTTAAGCAATAAAGAGAAATATATTAGTTCTCTTCATTGGGAAGGATCTCAAGGTGACTTGGAAAATCTAAAGAAGTACTACATGTCCCAGGGCCTCACAGACTTGGACCAAGATCTAGTCAACTGCCAAACATTCCAGACACATACCTCTCAAATAGACCATCTTTTTACAATGTCTGCATAGCCATCTAAGAGAAAGAGAATTTGGTCTTGCTTGGATCTGAGGCTTAGCTCTGGAATAGTTGTTATTCCCTAGAAAATCAGTTACTGTAATTGGCCAAACCTAGAAAACATATCTATTCCATAGTCAGAGGACTGGATCTCTTTTCAGAAAAAAGAAAATGAGAGAAATGTGCACTTCACAAACATAATGGCTACCTTGTGGTCCTTTCAGTATTCACTAGGATATGAAATAAGTTTTGTTACAGCAATTCATTTTTGTAATTCTCCATAATGTGTATTATAAACATGCCCACAAGTCAGTCTTTAGATAGTCCAGAGATTTGCATTTTTGGAAGAAAATAACTTTTTAAAAAAATTCTACATTTCATTTCAATGCTAATCTGATGAGCTAGACATATTTACATAGATAACTGAACTTGTACACATGTAGAATTTCTATTATACTAATAAAGGAAAGGGCAAGTTTTGCAGGTCTAATAAATTGCAAAAAAATTGTAAAATGGAAGAACTCTGTAGAGGGAATGGAAATTAAAGATGATAAAAATAAGTCTGACTAAAGATTTAACTCAATCTCATTATAATTTCTTAAAACTTGTTTTCCATTAAAGAAACCATGGGCTAAGGCAAAATGGACTCATCAACAAAGAAACTTACAAAAACATAAATCAATAGTTTAGTTCCTTTCCAAAACCAGAAGCCACAAAACTGAATCTCATCTAATGTTTTGTTAATGGTTGTTTAAGAGTACTTTGGAAAATGATGAGTATTATTATCATAGAGGTTAATAAGTGGGCTAAAATCCTGAATAACCAGTAGTATCTTTTTTTCTTAGACTTTTTAATATATTTTGGATATCTCCTGCAAGCTGAGCAGAAAACTAGGTATGATAACATATATTTAACTGATTGTTCACAATCTGAAGAAAAGTAATTAATCTTTAAATTTTTGAAATAAAGTCATTTTATGAAAATTCATAAGCTATATATATGTTAAGGCCAAATATGAATGCATAAAATGTTCAGCTTTTTGCATTTAACATGACTTACTTACGCTACTAGTTTATTTAGCTTCCAATCTCATGCACAAATGTCAAAGTTTTACTCTTCTCTGTCTAAACAAGTACAATGAAAGTCCAGATAATTATTAAGAGTGTCTATGGATATATCTATCACAATCTTTCCAGTAAGTTGGTTGATATTCCTGGTAAAAAATGTGATCATTTTTTCATAGGGTCTTAAAAATGATAAATTATTGGACAGTACTATGTGCATTTTTAAGGGATTTAAAACATAAATGCTTTATAACAGATCATTTATCATATAAATTAACATATTTTTTCAATAAGAAATTTAAGCCTTAAAGACAACCTACAGTCAATAGAGCAGAATTGAATCAGATTCAACTTCAAAGTCAATTGTATTGTTCACTATAAATTGTCTCCTACTTACAGACTTACTATGATGGTGTCAATTATCATTCTCAACTGTCTTTTTCATTCCCTCTGAGAAGATCAGAAAGCTCTATCCATTGCCATGTGATGTACAGCAGCTCCCTGCAAACAGAATATACTACTTTCCCTCTTAAGCGTCAGGTTTGCCCATGTGATTTACCATAATCCATGGACTGTGAACTTGTGTGATATGTATGGTAGTCTGAGCAAAAACTTTAAGAGACACTGAAAGATTTTCTTATTTGTTGTTTTCCCTTTGCCTTTAGAACAACATGTAGTAAATAAGGTTCACCTGATTCCCAGAGTGAAAAGCTACATGCAACAAATTAACAGCCACCAACATTTAATATCAATGAGAAGTAAATGTCTGTTAGTATAAACCGACAACATTTGGAGAAAGCTTTTTGCATTCACTGTTGACTGCTGGTAAGTAATTCTGATGCCTGGCAATGGGTCTTGGGAGCATGAAGACCAAAGCAACACATTAAGGACAGAGTGAAAAGCCAGGAATCGGGAAATCCCATGGTCCTGCCGATTTATCATTCCTGGCCTGGATTACAAACCTCCAGATTTCTTCAGGTGTGAAAAAAATAAACACTACAAGTCTAATCCACTTGGTTTCTGTTACTTATGGCCAAGTGCAATCTTAACTCTCAAAACATGTCTGCAACTGCAGACAAAATCCTTCTTACAATGCCTTGGAAATGAGATGGTGAAGAAAACTGTGAAGATAGGAAGTTAGGAGGACAGGAGAAGAGAGGCAGAACTAGGAAGTTAATTGGGTAAAACAGAGTTCAGTTATGATGGGCTTACTCCTCCTCAATGCATACATTCAAGAATGTCCACACAGTAAGAAAGTAGACCATAAAATTACATTCATCTGCAAAAGCACTAATTATATTTGCCAAATATTACTAGGAATTATTTGTGGTATCTCTTGTGGGGTAAAAATCTTTACCACATGTTGACAGAATTTCTCATATTAAGTCATTCTTTTGGGTATGAAATAAATCTTGCTTGGTCATAGTATGGTGTTCCTTGAATATATTGCTGTATTCTACTTAATAATGGTTAATGTGATAAATGAGATTTATATTTGTAAGGTTAATTTATAGTTCCATTTTTATACTCTCAATATCAAGCATTTTATAGAATTATAAATTCTTTATCAAACACAGGGCTTTCCATATTGTTATATGCCTTTACATATTTTAAATAGCATTTACAGTACCAATTCAAATATGAGATAAAATTAATATATGAAGCTATCTATGGTAATTGGTATATTTGAATGTTCTACTTATTCTGTTGTCAACTTTGGACATTTGTATTGACCATTTTATTTGACCATCAACTCAGATTGTTTGGCTGTAAATTTTGCACACTCTAGTTTGCAGTTTTTTAAACCAATACACTATTTTTTGGAACAGTTTTAGGTTTACAGAAAAATTGAGCAGAAAGCACAGAATCCCCAAAATATCCTCTCTCCCCTTCCTGCCAGTCTCCTCCTCCCCCAGGGTTTCCCTTGTTATGAACATCTTGCAGTAGAGCAGTATATTTGTTACCATTGCTGAGTCAATATTGATACATTTTTAACTAAAACCCATAGTTGACACTAAGGTTCACTCTTTGTGTTGTACAGTCTCTGGGTTTTGATATGTATGACAACGTGTTCACCACTGCAGTACCATACAGAATAGTTTCACTGCCCTAAAAATCCCCCATGCTCCACCTATTCATTTTTCCTTTCTTCTCCAACCACTCACAACCACTTGTCTTTTTATTCTCTCCATAGTTTTGCCTTTTTCAGAATATCATAGAGTTAGAATCATATAGTACATATGTAGCCTTTTCACATTGGCTTCTTTCATTTGGCAGTATACACTGAAGTCCCTTGATACCATTTTAACACAAGTCCTCAAGAAGCCCGTTGTAAAGGGACTAATAGAAAGGAAATGATGGTCTCAAGACAAAACTGAGTAACAACCTGCTACCATGAGATACCGCCCCTTGGAAATGGAACCTCCAATTTCAACCAAGCCTTCAGATGCCTTCCTCCCTGGCAGCCATCTAATAGCAACTTCATGAAAAACACTCAGCCAAACTGCAGCCAAGCCATCCTCAAATTTCTTACCTACAGAACTATAAAAGACTATTCTTAGGAAGGTGGGTATTTGGAATAACTTTATATATAGCAACAGATAATTAGTACAGCGATATAAAATGTCCTCTAAGAATAATTTTGCTGTGTCCCACATGTGTTGGTAGGAACTAATTAACATTCCAGGGTTTTCTAAAAAATTTGTATTCTCTCTTTTCATTTTCTTCTTTACTATGTAAATTACATGAAAGTATTTTTTCTCCTTAATTTCTATGAGGTGCTTGGGTGGTATCTTCTTTGATCTCTTCTATATGTCTATTTTCATTTAACTGATGAAGGAATACTTCCCTGGTTAAATGGTGCTCAAGTTGCAGTGACTTCATTTTACTAGTTTATAAACAGTCAGTCTCTGCCTTCTATTGTGTGGGTGCAAAGTTGAATAACAGTCTGACTTTCCCCCCCTCACATATATATATAGGCTTTTCCTTTTGGCAATTTTCTAGAAGTCTATGAGATTCCTTTTCTTGCTCATTCAAGTTTGCAGTGTTTACCAGGATGCGCCTGGGACTGGTTTTCTCTTCAGTGCAGCCCATAACTTAGGTGAACCTTTTACATCTGCAAATGCAGGCCTTTCTGCAGCTAAAGGAAATTATCTGGTTTGCTTCCTCTCTCCACCCTGTTCCTTTTTCTCCTTCAAGAATGATTATTTATATACATTCTCTCAGATACATAAGTCTTTCAGCTTTTATTTATTTTCCTTGTCTGTATTTTGAGATATTTATTCATCTGATCTAGGATGTTAATTCACTTTTCTATCCTGACCATGCTCTCCTTTAATTGATACACTGAACTTTCTAAATTTGACTAGCATATATCTATGCTCCAAGGGAGCTTTGTAATATTGCCATTAGAACTCTTAAGTGCTATAATGCTTTTTGGGGTTTTTTTGTACTTCAAGATTTCATCATTTTCCAATAGTAATTCTGTATTACTATTCTTCCTATTAGTAATTCTGCCCACACACCTGGCTGATTAATCCCCAGCAGTTCTCCCTGGCAGGGGCTACTGCCACTGGTGCCCACGGCACAGGGGAGACAAGACCCATGAGTGCCTGGTCAAGGCCATTCTGTCAGTAGGGACCCGCTGGGTCAGCCGCTTCCTGCCAGCTGAGTAGCCTCTGCACCTGCCGGTGGTCATTCCCTCTACTCACCCTCCCACGAATCTGTGTACATGTTTTGATTATGCGCTCTGATCCTCTACTATTTATGTGTGGAGTCTATCAGAAGAGCAATTATTTATTATGCATTTATGTACTGGTTTTATTGTGGCTCATGTCTAAAGGAGGGAAATACGAAAGTGTGAACAGCATAGGGATTAGATATACTGTGAGTCTGTGTAAAAAGGGAAAAATGTTACCCCATTTGATGCCCTTGCAGTAAATCTTTCCCTTTGTGGGTCTTCCCATTCTTACCCAATTTCTATATAGGTAAGACCCAACCTGCTCCCCTTCCCTCCCCAACTTGCCTCCCTACACAGGGTTATTCTGGGAAGACCCAGAGTGCCCTCTTAGGTCCTTCCCAGCATTTTAACACTCTCTCTAAAGGACAAGTCATTACTCCCAGATCTCAGTAATTCCCCAACAAAAAGCTCCTTTCAGGAACCGCTTCCTTCCACTAAGGTCTTTGGACTTTGAGGCCATATTCTAAGCAATTTCCTGTCCCCAACATCATTCTTGAAAAGAACATCCACAAATCATGAGGCCTCAGCTCCTCCCAACAGCCTGCAAGTGTCATCAGTCCCTTGGCCCTGAGAGGCAAATCACCTAGATGCCGCTGGGCTGGGGACAAGAGCCATGCTCAGCCTCCACATTCCCAGAATTCCCTTTACTTGTGTTAAGATGGGAAAAAGGATTTGCATGTGTATTAATATTCGACTGTTGCCAAAACAAATTACCACAAACCTAGCAGATCAAAACAATATATATTTTTTATCCCACAGTAGATCAAAAAAGGTAGATTGAAAGTCTGAGCAACAGAAATTAAGATTTTGGCAGGGCTGCATTCCCTGCTGGAGGCTCTAGAAAAATAGCTGCTTTCTAGGACATTCTGGCGTTGGCTGAATTTTGTTCCCAAAAGTTGTAGGACTGACACCTTCATTTCCTTTATGATTGTCTGCGGAAGCCAGTCTTTCTCCTGAGAGCTGCCCACATTCCTCCTCATGCCTTCACGGGGCCCCTCTAGCTCAGGCAGGTCAGGTCTTTCTCATGCTTCTAAATTCTCCAACCTTATCTTCTGTCCTCTTTCTTTGAAAGCTCTTTGCCTTTGAGAATTCATGTGATTAGATCGGACCCATCAGATAATCCATTAAAATATGTCTATTTTAAGATCCAAAACCTTTCTTACGTCTGAAAATTCACCTGTCATGTCAGGTGACATTCACAAATTCTATGGGCAGGAATGACATGGAGGCCCATTCTGCCTAATGTGACACATAAATAGTTAGGAATAACCCATTTTATATAAAATGGCCAAATATAATAAAGAAAGATAATTGTTTATGATTTCTAAGACAATAAAAATTGCTAGTATCCTACATACAGATGATTTGATTTCCATTAAAAAGGAGAAAAGGCAGTTCCTATAAAGTTATGGGTGGAAAGGAGTGGATGATAAAAATTGATTCAAAGAAATTAAAGGATAATGAAAGTTCAAGAGACAGGCCATAAAGCCTGAAGCTTCAATGAGAATGAATAAAAACAAGAACAAAAACTGAAAACTTTTGATTTAGCCAGTAGGCGTTACTGAATGCTTTTTTTCTATGAGTTGTTTGGGGTGAAGAGAAGCAGCAGAAAACAGATTGCACTGGATTGAGGTACTAACGGGAAAATGGTCATGGATATATTTAATATATTTTGAGTGTTCTAGATCGAAAATGCAAGGAAATAAAGCCTAGTATATGAGGAGAGAAGACAACAGGTGTCAAGAATAATTATCGGACTTCTGTCATTCATTGGGTGCATGGTGCTACCAACCACTCACCAGGGAACAGTGGAAGAGACCACACTAAGGGAAAAGGAGGATAAATTTATTGTTGTGCTTTCTTGCACAGTTCACTACTTTTCTTTCCAATACTTCACATCTCCCTTCATTGTTACTTACAGCACCATAATCTGGGCAGCTGAACAATATGCTTGACTAAAGACTTATTTTCTAGTCTCCTTGTTAGCGAGGGATAGCCAGGAGATGCGCGTGGTCATGATTCTGTTGGGCTTCCTAGACAGCTCCTTGAACAGGACTAATGCAACTAGGAAGCAAACCCTTCTGCTGCCTTTCCCAGAGTTCCTCCTTTCTGTGTGAAATGTATGAATAGCTGCAGCTCTGGTAGCTTCCTTGGATCATGAGGTAATCTTAAAAGGGAGTCACCTAGAGTTTGGACATGGAAAAAATAAACAATATTGAATCTCCTAAAGTTCAAACCAAGAGTGGTGAAGGCACTGAGAAAGGGGCTCATTCATTAAAGTAAAATAAAGATTTGCTAGATGGACAAATTAAGAAACCTGCTCCATTCTCAATGCTCGAAGATGATCTTTATTATTCCTGTTAATGGAATATGATAATTGGAATGAATCAGTAAATCCAGGAGTTCCTCACTGTTATTTTCTAAATGAGACTTTTTGACAGTATTGAACTTACTATTACTTCATACACTGGCTGTGTTAGGGAGGAAATGTGCCTTTGAGTTTATAGTTTGTTGGACCAAAAATAGCCAGATCCATGCCCAAAATGGGATAACAGACACAGGAATCTTGGTTTCTGAGTTATACTTAGTACTCTGATGGAACTTAGGGGTGCACCCTTAAAGAAGAAATTTAGTTTGTGCTTTGTATGGAATGAAGGGTGTATACAAGTCAGGAGCCAAAAGATCAAAATAAGGCAGAATTATCTTTCAGTATCTACTCTTCAATTCTTTCTCAGTAATAGAACCTTCTCACATAACCATTCAAACTGATAGAAGAACAATGACAGCAAAACAATGAAAATATCTGTATTTCATGGAAGAATTTGTTGATATGAGGTAAATTTGTAATTTCTTCCTATGTCGATGAATATGTTAGAGGCATCCTAACATCAATAGTGTTCTTGATTCCATGTTAGCACTTGCTTTCACATCAATTGCTTTCTTTCAAAGGTATAAAAATACTCTGACAAATTTTACAGCTCCTAACAGCTTGTGTTTTCACAGCCACTTAATTAAGAACTTCAACTAACACCTTTAATTTCTGGTTACCTTCATTGGTATTGGTGCAGAAGATGCAGAAACCTGAAACATTTATTCACTATTATGTATGATATTTTCCTGTGATTTTCATCAGGATTATCCATGATTGCTTAATTTTAACACTATTTCTTTCACATCTTAAAAAAAATTGAATAAGAAAAATGATAGCATAATGGTCAAATTACTAAGAGCTGTGCAGCTTATTCAAAAGTCTATTTTTCTTGTAAAAAATTAAGAATTAGAACTTTTTTATACTACTTAGGCTATTAAGTTCTGAACCACCCAACCTTCTAACTGTTTCTTAATGGCTTTCTCCTTTATTTATATCTTATACACAATCCATCAAATGACTTCGTCTAATTTTTACAACAAAAAAATGGAAATCCTTAAAAGCTGAGCATATTATTTTTAATGTTGATATAACTACTTAAAGGTTTAGGGCATCAAACATATAAGAGCAAATTAAGAAAGACTGCAAGATATTTGTTCAAATGCACATTAATGTAGAAGTTTAGTTCTATCAACATTATTTTAAGTATAATTTGAAAAATAAATTTTAGCAATTGACCATTAGTTTTAAGTGTTCAACTCTTAGAAATTATTTATCTTCTAGAATCTCTGGCCAGCAGTTTTTATCATAATAGCAGGTAAAATATTTTGGTTTCCTCACATTCTAACAGCCATATTTTCCTTGCATCTCTTTAAAAAGTTTATATTTTCTATATATTTATATGCTTTTATCCAAGTTCCCACAAAATCTTAGCATATCTGTTTAACATTCATACTGCAAAATGCATTTTCTCTTGATCTCCTAAATGAACAGTAGTAAGGAAAGTAATATAAATGATCAGGGACAGGATTGAATAACTTTCAAATGATAGTATATTCTTCATCCTGTTGGGAGACAACTTTCCATGAGTCTCCTGCATTTCCACATGTCTTGTAAATGAGGCACTAATTGACCTATTTTTCTGCACAGTCTCTACACTGGAAGATAGAAATGGTGTCTCCCTCCAAAGCAAATGGCAGGAATGCTCACAGCCTATTATAAAAAATTTGGGTTCTCAAGCTAAGGGTTCTCTACAAACACCTGTTATTTGTAGATACCTGGGTTCATTCACATCACCTCCGTGGCACTGGGGGCAAGGGGAATGGACATAAGTATATTGATTCTCATGCTACTTGCTGGGCCATAAATAATAAAATCCTTCATCTCTGACCTAGGAATCTCATGGTTCCTGCCAACATCCATGAATACTGTGGCAATCTAACACATTAGTGTACAAATATGGCAAAATCTCAGGCCATTTACAGTTTTAGCATACCCTTATAATCACATTAGCATGACTTAGAATGTTATTTTTCCTTTTCTGTCTTCTCAGCTGAATACTGAGTAAAGACATATATGCTTGATAAAATCAAATCTAAATTTATAATGTAATGTCAGGCAAATTGTAAAGGCATAAACCTAGTCAGGATGCTGGCCATGTTCAGGGTCAGAGTTAACTTCATAAAACTTGAATGAAAAGAGACAGGATGGTAGATGTAAGTCACTATTTTCCAATGTATGAACGATACTAAATGTCACATAAAGTATACAGTGAAAATTACATAAACGATTACTATCTGTTAAAATAGCAGCTATTTGGATGAAATAGGTGAAGGAGGTAAAGAGGTACAAAATTTCAATTACAAATTGGTTAGAGGGATAAAAGTGCATCATAGGGAATATAGTCAGTACTATTGAAATATCTTTGTAAGTTGACAGATGGTCACTACACTTATGATGGTGAGCATATAGTAATGTAGATAATTGTCAAATCACCAAGTTGTACAACTGAAACCAATATTATACTGTACACCAACTATGCTTCAATTTTAAAAAATAGCAGCTATAGTTTTCTGTTTCTGAACTCTGTTTCCAAATATTTGATTGGGACATAAGTTGGGCAAATCCCAAATTATTAGCTCTTTTCTTCTTTTCTTCTCCATATAATTTCCCCTCTTCAGAGTCCTGACTGTAATTGATGTAATCTTAGTCAAGTCCTCACCTTGCTTCCACAGTCCTGCTAGCCCTGAGAAGGCTCTGGCTTGACAAGGGAAGAAACAACAATGTAGCAGACTTGTGTAGGTAAGAGAAGAGGTGCACAGCAAACACTAAGTAATAAAAATTAGCTACTATATGTTCCATACAACAAAGGCCTTCTAATACATAAAAGTTTCATATTTTTATGCAATTTATAGTTTTCAGTAATCTATTACAGTTTTCTTAATATAGCTAATTTGAAAACTGGTAAGCTATTTCAAGAAAATGAAGATTTGATTAAAGGTCTCACACTCAGACACATGTGGTTTTATGACAATGGCATCTTCAAGACATCCTTATTATATTCATATACAGCTTGTAAGTGGCTATTAAATGAGCAAGAATTAGCTACATTATGGCTGCTCTTTGAAAAGAATCCCCTTGAGGAATGTTGACTTCCTTCTTAGGAAAGGTACCAGGACAGCTTCACAACTATTAAATGATAATGTATAATAGCTGCTGCAGCTGACCTCCAAAATTTAACTATGTTCTAGCTCCTGGAATAAATATTAAGATGATATCTTGAGTTTCAGATTGGAAGTAAATATTATAATCTATCTTATAATATTTAATCCAATTTGATGTAGCTACAAACCTTCTAAAATCTCAACTTTAATTTTCCTTTTATTATATTAGTAAAATTTTCTAATTAATATATGCCATTTTAAAAAACTGTTCTCTTTTATTTCTATAAAAATATTTTATCTTTGTGGTCAGTAAAATGACTGTTCTTCATGTTTTTCATGATTCTTTGGGCCACTGACCTCACTACTTTATAGCACATCAGAAATTTGTAACTCACCATTCTATACACTATTGCATTTCTTTTTTCAATAGATATAAGTAACTCCAAACTTTGAAGTTGTTAAAACAGTGGAGGAATTTAAGGTTTTTTTTTTTACTTCTTTTTAATCTTTTATTTAAACTGATTTTTAAAATTATGGTAAAGTTTATAGGATAAGAGTTCAGCTCTTCTAGGAGGCCTCCTCTGATACTTAGTTATATTAACAAAAATGAATAAACAGTGAAGATAAAAATATATATCACGCTAAACCCACAAAAAAGTATTTGTAATGCTAAGTGTAATAACTTGTCAAGGCAAATGAAGTAAATATTTAACAATAAGCAAAATAAGCCAATTATTTCTAAAAATATAAAAAACATTTTCACTAAATTTTTGAAGACTATGAAGAAAATATATTTTATGTTTAACAACAGACATCCTTATTTGGGAGCAGGCTATGTCACAATGTAACAAGAGAGTTTTATTAATTAAATGAGTATTCATGTATTTACTTTCAAAATTTAATTTACTGGTAGCTTTTAAATCATGCAGCAGCTGTATGCTTTAAGAGGATAGTTCCATATATGTGAAAAAATGTATGGATTCTGACACTCAGGGATTATAAACATAAAAAGAATTGCTTATTCTTTGGAAAGTATATATACTTTATGATGTTTTTATAGTCATTTTCCATTCTTAGCAAAAAGAACATTCTGCAGAAATTAATAATAAGCAAGCTTATCAGGGCACTTGAAAGGGGGGGGTTGTTAGTTATGTGTTTCTTATCATTACTTTAACATAGAGTATAACAAACATAAACTTAAACATGTTAATATCTACATATTATTGGAATCTTAAATGTAGTAGTTACTCTTAGGTCTCAATTCTCATCTAGCTTTTTACATATTTGAAGATATATGCAAGTAGGTAATACCAATATATTTCTGGAGCTCAAGAATGCTATATAAGCTGCAGTAAAAATTCAGAGTCTCAGATGTAGTGTTTATAACTGAAGAAAAAGTCCAGCTGAAAAAAAATGAGACTGTGTAAATAATAGCTAAAATAATATAATAAAAAGAGAAAATCATGAAGAGAATCCTGGAGACTTGAAGCATTCAGAGGATGTACAAACCAGAATATATCACTGGAAGGAAAGGATGTAGATACACTGGCCGGAGAATGTAGCTAGAATGAAAATTATAAATTCTTAATGTACATTTTAGTCTGCAATTATCTTTAAAAAATAACCATCAAGACTTACACATGCCCTAGTCAAAGAAAAGAACCTAACAGTAGCATTTTAGAAACGATTGCAAGTCTAATGGAAAAGACTCATATGTGGAGGCAGAAGTAACATTTCAACCATTTAAAGTATAGCATCTTCCTCATCGATTGCTTCAAATTTAAAAAAAGATAATTTATGTGAAGGCCCTCTATGATATGAAAATCATTCTACAAATTTAAGCTGTCATCTCTGTTTATAGACAGAAATACATACTTGAAGTTCCTTTGGAGGTGTACAGAGGGTTAGAAAATAACTTGTTTTTTATAGTCAACCAAGCTTACTTTTTGTCTGTATTGTTAGCTTAGAAGTGTCTGGGGATTTTTATTCGCTTCTATTGTGTTTTTTAAAAATTCTATGCAGATAAATGTATGGGGTTTCATTAAAAATGAATATGATTTTTTTCCAAAAAACTTAATGTATTAAGTTGTTTTAAGTATTCGAACAGGAGAATCTATTGAATAGCTTAAGGTAAGATCATCAGAATTAGCTAAGTGGAAATAAAATGCATTGGAGTTCCTATAGTTTGGCCAACTCTGGGAAGTACAGGAGAGATGCATAAAGAGAACCAATACACAGAACTACAGAATAGCAGGGGGTAGACAAGGAACAAACAGTTCTCTGAGCAGCTAGAGTTAAATGTCTCTGATTTGCCCTTGCAAAAGAACTCCTCTTGCAATATTTAACTTATAATAAGAAAACATACTTCAAATAGATCTGGTTAGCTCATCTTGTGGGAAAATTTGGGGAGGTGTTAAGGGAAGTGATAGAGCCTTGGGTAAAAAAGAAAGCTAACTTTGAGTCTGCAGTGCTCCAGCTCATTCTACTCCAAGAGCAGACTGTATATCAACATGATGGGCATCACTGAGGAGATTGCTAGAATTGCAGAATTTCAGCCCCATTCCCCACCCACTGAATCAGAATCTACAATTCAACAAGATTTCAAGGGGATTTTTACATACATCAAAGTCTGAGAAGTATTGTTCTAGAGAACATCCACAAACTGCGGACTAATTGCTACTGACACTGGTCGATTCAGCATAGGTAATAAATCCTGTAGTTACTTATTTCTGTTGTCTCACCTGTTCTCCTCCATGGCATTGAGCCCCATGAGTCAACCAAGACCAGAAGGAGATACAACCTCCCTAGTTTGGTGCCCTGAGGGATGGCTGGTTTCTAGCAATCTAGCTCCCTGGAGGAGATGACACAATGGGACCTCAACAAAATGCAGATGGTCCCTGACTTATGATGGTTCCACTTAACAGTTTTTTGACTTTGCAATGGTGTGATAACAACATGTATTCTGTAGAAACCGTAATTCAAATTTTGAATTTTAATCTTTTCCCAGGCTGCAGATATAAGTATAATACCCTTTCATGATGCTAAGCAGGGGCACAAAGCCTCAGCTACCAGTCAGCTACATGATCACTAAGGTGAACAACCAATACATTTACAACCATTCTGTTCTCACACAACCATTCTGTTTTTCACTTTCAGTACACTATACAATATGAGATATTAGTAAAAATAGGCTTTGTGTTAAATGATTTTGCCCAACTATAGGCTGATGTAAATATTCTGAGAATGTCTAAGGAAGGCTAGGCTAAGCTATGTTATTTGGTAGGTTAAGTGCAGTAAACACATTTTTGACTAACATTTTCAACTTACGATAGATTGGTTTTAAGTTGAGGAAGGTCTGTATATATCTTGACCTTAAGGTAGTAATACTAAAATGTTATAAAACATTTCTTAAGGGAATACCACAAGCTTAGACAAACCAAAATGCTTCATTTTTTTTTGTAGAAAATAATGGCTAGTAGAGCACTTTTCTTTATAAAGAAAAATGTTATTAATACATTTATATGAATCACATGAATAAATATGTTAGTTTATTAATTAGATATTGTTTCTTGGTTCTAAATAGAAATATTATCCTATTAATATTTAATGCTCTATGAAAGAAAATAATTCACAACTAAGCTGTTTAATTTCTCATTTTCTGCTTGCAAGTCTTAAGTAGGTTTTTGTACATTATAATAAAAGATCTTGTCATAACTTCTTATTTCCTGGGGTTTTAGCAAAGACAATAAATGCGCTTTCTAAAAAGTTTCAAACTCTAGTAATCATCTTTAATAAACTGGTTTTCAGCTCTCTCTTAGTCCATCTGCCATATTCATTAAAGAAAGCCTTCCATATTGAGAGCCCAGAAATCAATCCAAGTACATTCTCCTAAATCGATTGTACCCAGTGGGCTGATCTTCAGATAGCAAATACATAGACTGTATGATAATGGCATTGGGGCCCATTATTAAAAAACCTTTCCTCTTTTAGAGAGATATTGGTCTGGAAATTTTCCAGTAGAAAAAAATTTTCAGAATAAGGCCTCTTCATTGTAATTCAGTACTTTATGTAAAACTAGAAGTGAAAAAACATAAATCATTTTCTACTTACTTGTAAGAATCTATTAAACTTAGAAAGTTACTCCATGGATGAAAATGCTTTATGCATGCTAACTACAGAATGAGGAAAATTCTGAAAAACAAAACAACTTTTTATTCATTTGAAAACACCACTTTTAAAAGTCTAAGATCAGTTATCAGCAGATTCAAGAACATAACTATATGTAATTTATAATAGTTACCAAAGAAGCAAGTGTCTGACATTAAAATTTTTTAATGTGCTTACATGAACACATTAATAAACAAATCAGAAGAGACTTTCAGGATTAATGTAATTCTAATGTAATTAAGTTACCTTTATGGGTAACTTAGAACAATGTAATTAGTAATTAACACTATAAAGACATCCAAATATTTTAAATTAAAAGTAATAAAATTGTTTATGATTTCTAGAATAAGTTCCTCATCCTAATAACAAATCAGCATTTTTGAAGAATGGAAGTGATGAGAACATATAAGAAATTGCATATGCCATCTAGATGTTCTCATACTAATAACTTTCCAGTCTTATTATCCCTCTTAGTCCATCTACCATATTCATTAAAGAAATAAGTTACTTGGTTTAAGCTCCCACAAACATAATGATTAATAAGAAAATGTTTTCCAATTATGCTATGTAAACTGAATATTTCCAGAAAGTTCTATGAGTACATAGTACAACCCAAGTTCTAGATATTAAGTAACTAATGAAGAAAAGCTGAGAAATTCTTTATTGAAGATTTCAAAGATAACTCCAGACAAGACACCTATGAACTGCTGAAATGTAAAACTTAAACAGCCTCTGTACACTCAGAAGACAGACTAGCTACCATGGAAACTGTGAATAAAAAACTGTGATACTGGAACATTCACATTCCTGGACATAACCCAGACAATTCCACGGAGTGATATGCAGACTAGGAACATACACTCTTTATCTTAAATCCATCTGGGTTTTTCAGCACCAATGTTATAGGCTCCAAGATGGAAGCAGGGAGCACAATGGTAAAGTTGCAAAAGCCTAAACTAGAAGAAGTAGGCCTCTGCTTCTGCCTCATTCCTAAGCTTTAGCCTCCATAGTAACTGAAAAACTCTAAGACAGTTCGTCTCAGGCCCAGTCTTTAGGATTATTAAAGCAGAAAGACTTTGAGATATTCTAGTCCAGCATCGTAGCACACGTGATCAATTTACTCTTGCTGTATTCTTACAAACTAGTCTGTTTGGGTGATTGGGCTTCTGATTTGTTATAGATTTTCTCTATTTTGTACCCCAGTTTTTATCACTGAATTCTAACTTTGTTCCCTGTGCCTGAAACTCTGAATGTCTTCATTAAAAACAGTTTATTTCCCAGACACTAGGTTTGGGGTCCTGTATTACCTTTACTCAATCTGTTAATTTCCCAGGGACTGGACCCTGTCCTTGAATCCTAATCAAACAGAAGAGAGTCTACTACCTGATAGTTCCCTTAAATCCTTATGTACTTCCTACTTAATTTCCCATTTATGTGTTATGACTCTTGGACCTGCTGGCATAGTTTTTGTGAAGACAACCACCCTTTAGGTATTTCTATGCCCTTTGAATACCATGCCAAACTAGATTATCTCCTGTGAAGTTGGCTATTTTCTCCAGTAAACATGTCATTTTGATAACAGATTTTCACTCTATCCCTTTCAAGTTATGTCCTCAAATGCAGGAAGCCTTGCTATTTTTTAAATTTTATTCCACAGGAATGGAAAAGCAGATGCTTGAGAAATTCTAGAGATATTCTGACAGACTAAAAAGTTCTAACAAAAAATGGCATACATCGGCCAGGAAAATGTGCTGCTCTTATTTAAGGAAGCATGACTGACTGCTGCACACTGAATGCACCCCACCTCTGTGTTGAAGCCATCTTTAACATGGGTTGCTCCCAGGCAATGGCTGAGCATAATAGGAGTACTAAGACAACCCATTCCTGTGAACAACTAGCCTGGCAAAAGCTCTCTGCATTACAAATGAAAGCTCTTATTCGCAACCCTTCTTCTTATCCTATTTCTTTCCCAAGTATCAGTCCTATATTGCAGTCTGATGTGTTTCCCCTCCCCAAGTTCCACCCATTTCTCCTCCCAGAAATTTTCCCTAACAAATCTCTTGCATATCTGATCCTGTTGAAGGCTGGTAGAATAGAACTAAAGAAGAGATGTCCTCTAAAGATAATTAAAAACATAAACTCATTCTTAAAAATATTTTAGAATACTTAACTTATATGAGCCATTTCTTTTAAAAGGTGTTAGTTGACAATAATTAATGAGTAGTAGCATGTATTGTGAATCAGAGATTAATACCCCAACTACAGAAAAGCATCAGAGAAACATTCAAATAGTTCAAATATGATAGACAATTGAACTTACCAGCATAAAAATTAAAGCAAGGAAAATGCTAAACTTTCTCTGAGCTGTGTATTTAGAAAGTACTTAAAACTATAGCATTTGAAAATACACCCCAATGGTATATTAAGTATATTCCTAATTCAGTAGAGGTAATGGGATTTCAATTGAAATTAGTCATTGGAAATCAGCCTGTAAAATTATCTGCAAATTTTCTAAACACATGAGAAAGAAAAACAGTAACATAATACTTTACTATTTGACACTATCCTTCAATGTCCATATCATAAATTAAGCAGTAGAAAATACTATATTATAATGTACAGTATTAATGTTGGTGTTATTACTTCTATTTTTACAGCTGAGGAAAACAGACAGGTATATGTGGTATGTGTTTTTGTCACAAATTTAGTCTTCAAATTCCTAATCAGAGGCAAGAATGTTGAAATTGAAATTTGATTCAGAACAATTTTTTGTAAAACTCAAACTTTTATAAAGCCATATCAGAAATCCACAATATATCATTCTCCAACATCAAAGAATCAAAGTTGTGTCCTATTCCTTGCAGAGTAAATTGGAAAGAACATATTTGAGTGTTCTTTGTCTTTTTTCCTTATATATGACACACAGAAGCTCATATCTATAAGCATGATGTTTTCATGAGTAAAATTACCTGATTTCAACTCTGCCCTCCAAAACCAAAACATTTTGTTTTTTCTATTATGTTCTTACACTCACGTTTTTATTTTACTCTATAAGATGTGTGGTTTATTTAGACCAGATTTTCATTTTTGACTATCAACTTCTGAGAACTTAAGACAGTGTTTTTCATGCAGCAAAATCATAATATGGTTTTCATCAACAATGAGCATAATAATTAATAGTAAGACTGCTGGAAGATGGCTTTTTAAATTAATATTTGTCAGTGTATTGCCAGGCAGAATCTACCTCTTACAGGAATATTCACGTAAGTCACAGTAACCCAGAAAACATGCAAATTCCCATCTTTTCAGAATATTGTAATCATATTAATCAACATAGTACAACTGTCTTTAGTGAAAAACAGGGTGAAATTAAAAGGGAAAAAACTAATAGCATTGGCAAAGTGTAAAAAAGAGTAACATATAGAAATTAATCTTCACAACCGTGTACTTTCTCAATTACTGTGATCCAGCATGTTGTAATCAATTCTAAAGGTTTATGCTCTAATGACATGACAACTTGTTTCTAAGTCATTACTCAGCGGTTTACAAATTTAAAATGCTCTTTATTGTCATCTTAATGAGATGTAAAATTGTTTCCTGTCCTCTCGAGTAGTAAATTTAGAATAACACTTAACTTTCTTCCTATCATCAGACTCTAGATACTCTCTGAAGAGCTTGCTGTGTTGGCAGACTGGATTTGTGAACCCCAGGGAAGGACAAGAAGGAGAACAGAGAAGCACTTGATCTGTGTCACCTGGAATTTTAAGGACACAGGATCTAATGTCTACCATTATCCTGAAAAATACACAAAAGAACAAAGCAGACCAGATTTGCAAAACCAAGAGATGTGCCTACACTGAGAGCAGCCCTCACACCAATGACTCAGTCAAACAGGTTCTGTGAGTACAGCAGCACCCAAGGAAAGAGCTGAGTTCAAAACACCTTTAAAAGATCAGGCCCAAGTTTTCTACCTGTGAAGGCAAAGTGAACCCAGTAGTAAGAGGCTATAACGGACACATCTCCAAATATCCTGGAGAATAGGAAAGAGAAAAGCAAAACAGAACTAAAATTCTTCCACATCTATAAATAAAGTTCTGATTCCATTGTAACAATGTGCTTCATGATTAGAGGGAGTTAATTCTGTGTTTTTCTTCGTCCTTCTCAGCTTATAATGTGCTATTGCTGAAAAATACTGCTTCAGAGGGTAAGAGTTTATATGTGTATGTGTTTATGGTGACAAATCCAAAACTCTAAAGACAGAGATCTCTGAAAGAAAGATGTTTACTGAGCCTCTACAGATGCAGCCAGAAAAGGATGGAGTCCTGGGACAGGCCATCTCTGCTCCACCAGCAGCAGGGCCAGTTAACAGAAACAGCTAGTCCACCAGACTCAAGAAATGGGGCACACTGATGAGGGGTCCCAAGGAAAGAAAGTTGTTTAAATTCACATTGGCTACAGATAAGGCAGGAGGGCTACTGCGAAGCAAGGAAAGTCCAGTGACAGGTGTTCAGTCCATAGAGAAGGCTGGTGGATGGTCACTGGATGAAGGTCAGATACTGGTCACATGCAGGGGGGGATGTGGTGGTTCTGGGGACCTTTTAGATGATTGTTGAAATGACTTCATCCAAGAATGTGTAGTGTCCGGTTCACCATGGCCCATGGCTATTGACTGATGATCTTCTCTTTGTCTCTCTCACTCATTCTCTGGCCTTTATGTCACTTAACTAAGGACATTTCAGGATTTTTGCCTTGACAGTGTGTAATGTGTGTGTTTGTGTGGTGTGCACATATGACTGATAAAACAATCACATGCTGAATGCTGGGAAAAACTGAGGCATATCTGTCACTCACATGGGTGGGAAAAATGTTTAAGGATGGATAAGACTAGTAGAGCTCATGACCAACCCTGTGTAGTTCCGTTGGACTTGGCTGTCAAAGAAAATATAGAATGACCTATTGTCTGGGTTTATGTTAAAGTGACTAGTTTGAGGATTTCATCAGAATTATAAATTATAAAGTACATTCTCTTATATTTCTTGCTGTTTTTCTCTTTTTAAAGAAATCCTGGTCAAACAAAAAGTCGCTAAGATTTTCACGTTTCTACCTATAAGTTTATAGTTTTAGGTTAAACTTAGATCTAAACATATGTTAATTTTGTTTTTGGTTTGAGGATAGATTTTTCTATTTGTTTTTAATGGCTATCATTGTTCCAGCATCATTTTTAACAGATTTTACTTTCCCTATTGAATCACCCTGAAACCTTTGTCAAAAATCAATTAGCCATATATGTAGGGGTCTTTATTTGGACTCTCTATTCTGTTCCATTGATCTAATTGTCTATGTCAATGTTATGCTGTTTTGATTACTACAGCTTTATTCTACATCTTTTAGGTAATTACCCCAATTTTGTTATTATATTTTAAACTTTTGGCCATTCTAGGTGCTTTGCATTCCCATATAAATTTTAGAATCAGTTTATCAATTTCTACAAAAAAGCTGATTCTGTTGAGATTTTGATTGGGATTGTACAAAGCTGTTCATAGTATTCCCTCATTATCTTTTTAGTGCCTGTAGGAACTAAAATAAGACTCTACAGTGCTCTCCTTCCCAATATTAACAATTTATGTCTTTTCTTTTTTCCTTCCCAGGAAATCTTCACTATAGTTGTATCAGTTTTACTGTTCTCTTCCATCTTAGTCCATTGGAGCCGCTCTAACAAAAACATAGACTGGGTGGCTTAAACAACAAGCATTTCTTTCTCACAGTTCTGTAGGTTAGGAAGTCCACAATCAAGGCATTAGCAGAGCTGGTGTCTAGTAAGGGCCCACCTCCTGGTTCACAGATGGCTGTCCTCTGGCTGTGTCCTCATACACTGGAAGGGTGAGGGAACCTCTGGAGTCTCTTTATAATCCCATTCTTGAGCATTCCCAATCATCTCCCAAAGGCCCCATCTCCAAACACCATCATATTTGGGTTACATTTCAACATGTGAATTTGCCACGCAGAGGATGGCACACAAATGTTCAGTCTATAGCACCCTCAAAGAATTAGTATTTGGTTACACTGATTTCCTTTTTTTATTAATTCTATTCTTTATTATCAACTCTTTTCTGTTTATGTTTAACTCACTATTGCTCCTGAGAAATAACTCCTGAATGATACTTAAGAGAATTTTTTAAACTAAGGCTTTATTTCTATTGTTTTCTAACTCACACATAATTTTGAAGGCAGAAAATTATGTCATAGGTTTTAGAGTTGTCTATATTTCTAATATGTGTTTGATGATTTAAATTTCCCTCTAGGTACTGCTATAGATGTATTTCACAATTTTTAATGTGTTGCTTTTAATTTTTACTTACTAAAAAATATATTTTATATTTCTTTTGTAGTTGCTTCTTTGAGCCAAGGGCTATTTAGAAATATGTGTGCTTTTGTTTTGGCTTTTAGCTTGCAAATATTTGGAGATTTCCATATATTATGCTATTATTGATTTCTAATGTAAAGCCAGTGTAGTCATCAATGATACTTTGCATGATTTGAATCCTAAAATACACAGAACCCTTTCTTATGGTACAGACTATGGTAAATCATGAGAAATATTATTTTTGTACTGGAAAATAATTTCTATTTTTCTGATGTGTGGAATGTCCTATTAATGCCTTTTAGGTCAAGCTGGTTAATTATCCTATCCTTACTGATTTCCTATAAACATGTTTTTTAAATTGTTGAGTGGGGTAGTGAAATGTCAGATTCTAACTAAGGATTTGTCTTTTCCTTGAACTTCTAACAGTTTTTGCTTTATGTATTTTGAAACTCTGTTATTAGATGTGTAAACATTTAAGATTGCTAAATCTTTATCATTTGTAAGACCCTATTCATTCAGGTTCCATTTACTTCTTGCTGATAGTGGAAGCCATATATTCAGAGTGCTCCAAGCCTCTAATATAAAACTGGCACCGGAGGGTGGATTTCAGCACACTTTTAGTGTTATCAGTAACATCTAGGGCCCTATTTGCTATCTTACCAATGGCAATATTCTGTTGGATGTGGACTTAAGAAACTTAAGGATTCAATCCATATAGAGAGGTGGTAGGGCTTTCCCAAGGGTGAGTGGAGACTTTCACAGCTGAGATCAGAAAATGGAACCACTGTGAGATTAGATGGAGAGTGTGCCTGTAAGATCAGGAACAGGCTACACCCTTGAGGGAACAATCCTATGAAGTACTGAACTCTTTGATTTCTTTACACTGCAACTCTTAGTCATATTTTGTCAATAACTTAAAATCTATTTGTTAGAATTCCATTTAGTTTTTTCCTTAAACTACAGAAATTTTTCTGTGTAGAAGTGTTGTGGGATAAAGTGATACTTGGAACCAAAAGGAAAGTTATTTATATCCCCAATTACATAACCACACCTGCCCCAGATCCCTTGTTGCCATTCCCTGTAAGTTCACAGTGAAGAGGACAGAGACTATGGTTTCTAGTCTGCAATAATGTGAGACAGGTATCATTAAGAAAATTACATTTAACAGAAAAGGGAGAAACAGATCATATTTATTTAGCCTACAGCCTTTTAACCTCTTGCTCTATATGTTATATATACATATATAATATATATATAATGTGTGTATATGTATATATATAGTGTGTGTATAAATATACATGTAAGCTATTTTTTATATGAGACAATATATACAAGTGATATATATATATATATACACATACATATATATGGAATATATATAATAAATTATTTTAAATAACTAAAATATGCAGGCAAGAAGAAGATGATAATAGGCTGCCAAATATATAATTGCAATTATTTCTCACAATACAAAGAAGGTACTGTATGGCTGAATTAATGGTAATTATCTCATAGGATTTCAAAAGTTAACACTGAAAAAGTTGCTGAGAACAGCTCTTTAATTATGAATGGTCCACAATTAGGATGAAATCCTCAGTGATATTTATTTCTCTACTAGTCTAGAATGACTATTCACATAAGGCCAATTCCAATAATAATTAAAGTGATAATAATCAGATCTCTTTTATGCTAATAAAACCCTGAGATAAAAGAGTCATACATTTAAACTAGATCATACAATGATTCAAATGAAGGAGATTTTAAAATACTCCTTTGTAATAAGTATTTTTGCAGCCTTGACTCAATTTGAAGTCAATAGTCTGCTCCTGAAAAATAAATCCTGAACGATACTTAAGAGAATTTTTTAAACTAAGGCTTTATTTCTCTAACATTTTCCCCTATGTGAAGCTACTGTATACGAGAAGGCTTTTGCCCTGGGTTTCACAAATAATTAAGACAGTACTTTTAGTGAGCCAGGTACAGTTCTAAGTGGTGTCCCATGAGAGCTGTGTAATTACTTTCACACTGTATAGATAAGGAACCGGAGCAAGAAAAGTTTAGTGATTTGCCCAAAACCAAACAGGTAATAAGAGCAAGAGTCCAGATTTAAAAGTGTGACTCTAAAACCCTTAAATTTATTCTAAAACATTTTCTGATGCTCTAGTACTCACTTCTCTACAACTTTCAAATCATTTTATTTACATCCATTTTCTCTTACCATATGTTCAGATATACCTAAAGTCAAAATACAATTAAAAAACATATCAACAACTAATATCAAAATCAAGGTAGTACTTGCTTTAAAATACAGAATTTTTACAAATCACTAAGTAAAATATCAAAAATAGAAACAGAAAAATAAATAGAGTTTGTTGAAAACTTAATGCTCTAGGAAGACCCATGTAGTACACTAAAACACATTGCCAAATGAAATTCTGGTCTCAAGGAAAAAAAAATGACTTGGTTTAAAGTGAAGCTAAGACAGTTACTTGAATCTAGATAACTGTTAGCCCTACAAAGAGAATGGGAAATAGGATAATAAACATTTTTTGTTTCAGTTTATGTTGATCAAATTATTTTATATAATTTTCTAGATATCTAAAGTGGGAGAGTAAATCCAGCCCCTCTTTACTCCATCATAGCCAAGAGTGAAAACTTCTAATGGTATTTGTTGTTAGACAGAATGAAGTAGTAAATAGACACAAACTGTCATAAAGTTCTCTCATTATTGAGAAAGTGATAAAGTACTAACTTGTATGACTTGTCAGACTAAAAGAAAATGATACAAAATGGAATCACTATAGAAGCTTATATAACAAAAACTAATTTGAAATAGATCATGTCTAAATATGAAAAATATATTTGATAGAAATAAATTTGTGAGCACAGGCATACCTTGTTTTATTGCACTTCACTTTATTGTGTTTTACAGTATTATGTTTTTTACAAACTGAAGGTTTGTGGCAATCTTGGGCTGATAAAGTCTATCCATGCCATTTTCCAACAGCATTTGCTCACCTTTTGTCTCTATGTCACATTTTGGTAATTCTCATAGTTGTTCAAACATTTTAATTATTATTATATATTTATCATGGTAATCTGTGATTAGTAATTTCAACTGCCTGACAACTCAGAGAATGGAAAGCACTGTTTTGCACTAAAGTATTTTTAAATTAAGGTATGTACATGGTTTTCTTAGACATAATGCTATTGCACACTTAGTAGACTATGGTATAGTGTAAATGTAAATTTTATATGCACCAGGAAACCAAAAAATTCATTTGACTTGCTTTATTATGATATTTTCTTTATTTGGCACTCTGGTACTAAACTCACAATACCTTCAAGGCATGCTTGTGAATCTCTGTGACTGTGATCAAAGTTTAAAAAAAACAGGACACAAAAACATTAATGTGAAAAAAAGGTAATTATTTAGATTACAAATTAATATCCATCAATCTACAGCATTAGAAAATTCAACTCTGAACCATTATTGAGCAAGTTACACCTTTTCACTTTAAACAAAATACATGAAGCAATGGTTTTAAAGACATTGAACAACTAGCAGCAAAGTGATCCCTGAAAGAACAGAAACAAATGAGGTGAGACCTGCAATTAACTCATCATTCTGCCTGAAGCGAATATCATGAAGGCAAAGTTTGGATTCCTGAGAGGACAAGTTGGCTAGCATTGAACAGACAAAGTACCCAAGAAGAGAGAACTACAGAAAAAGAGACAGCAAATGAGAGTGAGCACTCCAAGATCTGCCCAGGAGTCCCTGCAAGCCTTTGGCTGAGTAACTATTTGGTGCATGCATGTGAAAAAAAGACCCAAAGAAAAAGAACCATAAAAAATGAGCAGTACAAATACTGGAACTACTCAAGTCTGAGAACATGCATGACTGCGCCCAGTTAGAGTGACAAATTCACCTAATAAAGGAGACACCATTGGGGAAGTCCTTAGGACACGTTTTTTCTTAGTACTGAAGCCAAAGTAGCTCTAGACTGAAGACCAATATGGGCTCATTCCCACAAAGATTAGAAACAAATCTTGAATGGATCACACTGACGACAGGAACAAAATGAGAGCAAACACCCAATGAGGTAAAATTAATAGTTCTGAAAGCAAATAATAATTTAGTGAACATCCAGGAAAACAAGAAAATATGGCCTATAACCAGAGGAGAACTAAGATCAACAGTCTGACTCAGAAATGAAACAGATCATAGAATTAGCAGGCAAGTAAAGTCAGCTTTACAAATATGAACTACATGACAAGAAGACAGGTGAATACATGGATATAATGAGGAAATACAAGATAGAAAAAATAAACTAAAATTAAACTTCTACTGATGAAAAATATGTGTGAGAAGAAAAATACACTAGATGAGATTCACAACAGTTAGTTGCTACAGAAATGGTTGACAAACTTAAAGACATCCAAAGTGAAATGCAGAGAAATGGTTCCAATGAAACATGAGATAAAAAGAGACACCAGCCAAATGAAATGTGGAGATATAAGATCCTACAAAACAAATAAAGAAAGCTGTAGGATATTATTGAGCAGTAAATTTATGTGCCACTGGTATACATGGAAAAGAGAGTAGGGGACAGAAAAAAATATTTGAAGAAAATAGCTGACAAAATTTTTTTCATGTTCCATGAAAACCATAAAGCCACCAGTCAAGGTCAACAACTAACTTTAATATGCATTTTCCCGATAATTAGCAATGTGGAGTATCTTTTCTTGTGCCTGTTGCAAATTAAAACCACAATGAGATATCACCTCATACCAGGTAGAATGGCCACTATCCAAAAGACAAGAAACAATAAATGCTGGCTAGGATACAGAGAAATAGAACCCTTCTACACTGTTAGTGGGAATGTAAATTGGTGCAAGTGCTGTGGAAAGCTGTATAGAGGTTCCTCAAAAAACTAAAAATAGAAATACCATTTGACTCAGTAATTCCACTCCTAGGAATTTACCCAAAATAAACAAAATCCCTGATTCAAAAAGATATATCCACCCCTATGTTTATCACTAAATGTAACACTAAATGTAGCACTATTTGCAACAGCCAAGATATGGAAGCAATCTAAGTGTTCATCAGTAGATGAATGGATAAAGATGTGGTACATACATACAATGGAATATTATTCAGCCATAAATAGAAAAGAAATCCTCCCATTTGCAACAACATGGATAGATTTAGCGGGTGTTATGCTCAGTGAAATAAGTCAGACAGAGAAAAACAAATACCAAATGATTTCACTTATTTGTGGACTATAAAAACAAAGCAAAACAGAGGGGACAAAATAGCAGTAGACTCATACACACCAAGAAGGGACTAGCGGTTACTAAGGAGGAGGGACTGGGGATGGTGGGGAGGGGGAGGAGGGGAGGGGAAGGGGATAAAGGGGCACAATAATTCACAATGCAATATAGGTTCGTCATGGGGATGATAGTTCAGCAGGGAGAATACAGTTAATGATTTTGTAACATGTTACTATGTTGATAAAATAGTGACCACATTAGAAGGGGTGAGGATTTAATAATATGGGTAACTGTTTAAGCACTGTGTTTTATATTTGAAACCAACATGTGACTGTATATCAATGATGTTTTTATTAATGAAACATATACACACACACACACACACTCATCTCAAAGCACAAAGGCTATCTAGGTTTTTAGCTTTAAATCTTTTTTTTTTCTATTGGGCTCAATATTAGTAGACTCTATGGGGTAACTTAAACACTCCTGAGATCTGTCAATGCCCTCACTGTTTTTATTCCCATTGAATATCACTATCTATTTCTGCAACATCCTGAACCCACAACTCTTCTTCCTCTTCCCCAGAAAGGAAAATCCCCTTATTGTTTAATTTTTTTTAGGAAATAATACATGCCTCATACAAAACTCTTGAAGACTACCTTGGATAATTCTTATTTCATAATTTTCTACTAATGGTTCACACTTAAAAACAGCAATTAGAAATTACTGTGCTATCACCTATTTAAATTCACAATCTCTTTCCAGTTACTTGAACTAATGGTCTTCAGTAACGTATACTTAATTAAAAAAGAATAAAAGAGATGGGTTGAGGATTTTCCTTGTGAGAGATATATATTTTCCTTGAATTATTATTTCAAAATTTTGTAAAACCTTGCTTTTTTATCCAATATTTCACTGGCTATCAATTTCCTCAATCTTCCTATGTGCTTAGGAATTTCATCCCTGTTCTTAGGTTGTTCTTTACTGCAAATTGAAATGGAAAAGGGCTTATACAATATACAATTGAATCTCTATAACAGATGAACTAGCCTTTACAATTTCTTACCCTGAATTTGGTCATCTAATGCTGTGTTTTCATGATCTTTTATAAAGAATAATTATTTTATTTCTGATACTTGCCTGTAATGCAGTTTGTTAATGTTTCTGGTCCAGAGTCTTAAATAATTTTCCGTAGTTATTGTCATAGCAGTAAATCAATAATTCACACAGAAACAAAAGGGGCAGGAAGAATAACTCTAGTACAATTATAAACAATATTTACCCCGGCAGTAGTGCAGTTCTGAACATAACAGATAAATATCATGGAGACTGCTTTTATCTACCTCTGACTAATGGTGAACTGAGAAATAACAAAACAACCCTGATAGCTGACAACTGGTAGCTGACCTGACAAATAATAGCAGTTCGTGGTGTTCTCTCCTGAATTAAATGATTTAAGAAAATATCAACATCTGATGGCATTATTCCATGATCATAGCAGAACAAAGCAGAATATAAAAATTACTAAATATCTCTCTCTCCTGGCCAAATAACTGACCACTGCTTCTTTAACTATGAACATTTTAATTCTACTTTTTCATTTTACCCTCTACATTAAAAATTATTAAAATACACAATTATCAATTTGCTATCATTCATGACAAATCCTAATCCAGAATAGGCCCCTTGTTCTTTAAACCTTCTCAAAAATCACCTAGAATATACCAAAACAGTGTAACAAATCCATGCTATCCTTTACCAAGACAAGTCACAACTCCCCATTTGTGCAGCCACCCTTGCTACAGCAAGTTAATAAATCTACTTTGACTTTAGGTGTGTTACTGGTGATGTTTAGAACTTAGGGTTTATCAAACTCACACACAGCAGGAAGGTTTAATTAGAAAGACTGGCTATTCCAAATATTGGTAACCTGTAGAGTAAATGGCATTTTCATGGTTTATTGATATGAGTAAAAAGTTGGCATAACCCAAGATACGGAAGCAACCTAAGTGTCCATCTGTAGATGAATGGATAAGGAAGATGTGGTACATATATACAATGGAATACTATTCAGCCATAAGAAAGAAACAAATCCTACCATTTGCAACAACATGGATGGAGCTGGAGGACATTATGCTCAGTGGAATAAGCCAGGCGGAGAAAGACAAATGCCAAATGATTTCCCTCATTTATGGAGTATAACAATGAAGCAAAACTGAAGGAACAAAACAGCAGCAGACTCAGAGACTCCAAAAATGAACTAGTGGTTACCAAAGGGGAGGAGTGTGGGAGGGCAGGTGGGGAGGGAGGGAGAAAGGGATTGAGGGGTATTATGCTTAGTACACATGGTGTGGGGGATCACAGGGAGAACAGTGTAGCACAGAGAAGGGACATAGTGGATCTCTGGCAACTTGTTTCACAGATGGACAGTGACTGCATTGGGGTATGGGTGGGGACTTGATAATATGGGTAAATGTAGTAACCACATTGTTTTTTCATGTGAAAACTTCATAAGAGTGTATATAAGTCATACCTTAATAAAAAAATTTTTTTTAAAAGTTGACATAACCACTTTAGAAAACTCTTCAGTTGTATCTATTTAAGCTAAATATGCATCTGTCCCATGTTCCAGGAGTTTCATCCTAGGTTTATATTCAAGATATAAGGGAATATATAAAATGGAATGTTCATAGTTGTTCCATTCATAATAATGCCAAACTGAAAGCAAGCCAAAAGTCCAACAAAAAGTAAATAAATAAATCACTTACATGAAATATTGCACAGCAATAATGAATTACAATTATACTTAACAATATGGATTAATCTCAGAAACAATGTTAAGCAAAGAAAACAGACCTTAAAGCATACATGTTGAATGAATCCATTTTTTATAAAGTTCAGAAAAAGGAAGATGAACCGATGTACTTAGAAATTAGAATGTTTGTTACATTTGAGAGAGAGGTAACTAGGAGCACAAAGTGTGAGATCTGGTAATCCTTTGCTTCCTGATCTGGGGGCTGATTACATGAATATATAAAGTTTGTGGAAATTCATAAAGCTCTTTATGTACAATATGGGCATTTTTCTGCAGGTTAAAAATTTTTAATTTACATGTTTTCATAAAAATGTAGGAGGAATGCCAAAACCGAGTTCTCATTCTTTCTTAGTAAAGATTCTATTCCATAAAAATACATTAAGTAGAGTTACTGTATCATTCAGAGTTCCATCATGAAGCAGATGTCACACTCAAAAGATTATTTGAAAAATATTTAAAGAAGAAATAATTTATAAAGATCCAGCAGAGTTAAGTGAACCAATATGTGATGGTGATGCACCCAGGAGCTAGAAAGAGCAGGAAGCTCTTACCATCCATAGGCCTCAATGGGGAAAAGGAAGTTGTCACCAGACACCAGCCAAGACTGCGTCACAGGTGATGCGCACCTCAAAAGGAGCAGTCACCGCCAAAACCTCAATCTGGCAGGAAAAGGGAAGAGGAAATAATTACTTTGATCTCTCCTTCTTCTCCAGTCAGAGCTCTTGTTGCCTAATCCAACCAGAACCAGTACAGATGGAAAGGGGTTTCAGGAGGTGCAATTTACAGAAGGCAGCTTTCCCAAGCATAGAGAGGAGCAGCAAAGCGCAAAGAGTCTGCAGGGATAAATGGAGAAACTAGCAGTTATAGAGCCTTTACAGTAAATATTTACCATGGACTTGTTTCTGTGAACTGAGTAACACCTACCTCCTTCAGAAAGAAAACATGTCTTTTCCATTTTGCCACAATCTCCTTCACTTTTTTTTCATCTTCCTTTCTGAGACTAATTGTCATTTGAATTTGTTGTTATATTTTCGATTTCATTTTTTTAAAGATGACTATCTCTTTGTTTTTTAGATTTTGATCAAAATATAATATGAGTTAGGAGGGCAGACTTTCAACATGGCAAAAATATATATTTTTGTGTATTTCAAGAATAGTTTTCCCTGTTTAATTTGTGTTACCAAAGTTATCCACTTACGCATTTTGTGTTTAACCCATTATCTGGACAAGTTATAAGTAACTACTTAGTTCAGACTAGTCACTGGTTAGAATAAGCAAAAAAAGCATAATATTTTACGACAAGAATTTTATAACAAGAAAGCAGGTTCATTTTCAATGACCTTATTCTTTGTTTTTAAATAGTCTTATACAAAAAAAAACTTTATATTTTAGGCTGCCTTTGGTGAATATGTGCTTTACCTGCAATTTATTCCCCAAAAGAAAAGCATTTTGCAATTAAGCAAGAATATAATATTAACATTTTTTCATCAGCTAAAAAGCACAATATACAACTAATAGATAATAATGTTTGTACAATAAGTAAAAAAATACCTAGACTTGTTTTAGATAGTGATATAAGTACTTAAAGCTTTATATTTATATAAGCCTAGAGTTTATCACCTCTATGGGGTATTTTAAATTTTTTCATCATTTTCATGTCTTTGAAATCTGATCATTGTCATATGTACAGTTTTAGAAATCTAAATGATTATCACTAGTTAGTTAAATATGGCTTTTTAAAAACTTGCAAAATAAGATTAAAAAGTGGTCACCCTAAATTCTAATCAAATGTCTATAAAGAGAATTCAACACTTTGAATTAAAACTATCTTCTGAATGTGCAAATCAAAATTATGCTTATCAGTACTAATTAGATTGTCTTTAAATCAAATTAATTAATGTAGATTTTAATCTAAACTAATAATAGAAAATTTAAACATCATTAAAATTATATGCCAGAAGTAATTACAGAAGAAAGTTCTATTTTGGACAATTTTGCAAAATCCAATGTAAACATAACTTTTATTTCAGATTCCATAGTTTTACTTTACATAGTGTTTTTGAAATGGGTAAATTTGGGATTTGCCATTTTACAAAATAAAATTGTCTTCTCTCAACACAACAGCAAAAAATATTTTAAGTACCTTCTATTCAATTCCACCACATGGTGGGTTTAAGGCAAAGCCTTAAAGACAAAAAGTGTGGTAGGACATTCATAATGATATCCCTAACCCCTTTCCCCACCCTCATTTAGTAACAAGAATGGAAACATAAAGTCTCACAATAAAGGCTCACGTAAAATAACATCTACAAACTACCGGGCAAATCTACTGTCTTAAAATGGTGGCTTTAGATGTGCTTTTTTGTATTAAAAAAAAAAGAGATCCATGTATCCAAAATAATGAAGGCACTGTATAAGTATTAGGTGCAAACTGTCTTCTATTAAAAAGGATGTATATTTTCCCTGTATGGCCCCAGAAGATGACTGGTTAGCCAGAGACAGGTAGGATTCCTCAAGGGAGGAACGACTTAAGACAGGCACAGTTGCAGGGGGGCCATCAGGTGAGAAATTGGGGATCAAGAGAGGTGAGGCTCAGAACCTCATCCCCCCTGTTTTGAGAGAAATCTTCTGCATCTGTGGATGTTTTGTTGCCCTTGTCTAGCTTGGATTAATACTTAGACTACAGGCACACACCTGATCATCTACATTTGCCCTCTTACAGCACTAAACTATGTTTTCTACCTTTATCTTGCATCTACCTACCACTTCAGCATTTTATTAAAAATAATAATAATAATAATAATAATAATAATAATAATAATAATAAGGGAGAAATGTGGGATTCACATATAAATCAAGTATAAAAATCAAATGAATAATCACGTTTGACCTGATTGTTTATAGTTCATGATGCGTGATCAAAATCGAAAGTTTCTGTGATGACTGCCCTTGCACTGTTCACCATGTAAGAACTTACTCACTATGTAGGAACTTGTTCACCGTGTGAGAACTTGTTCGTTATGCTTCAGAAGATTGGAGACTGTTGAGAATTAGGCTTGGGGTTGACTATGATTGTGCATTGAGTCCCCTATACAGAATTTTATTGTTGGTAACAACCATATGATCAATAAATATGAGAGATGCCCTCTCAAAAAAAAATAATAAATAATAAATAAATAAAAAGGATATATTTTTCCCCAATGACTCCTGCATATTAAAATACACTGAAATGTTTGGCTTTAGATGTTCACAATTTCTCTCATAAGGATAAGCATGCATTCCTAATCCCTATCTCTAATGGTAAATTAATTTTATCTTAATACGTCAGTGATGAAGAACCAACTGCATACTGATGACTGCTGGTGCCACTGCAGAATAAACGATCAGAGCTGCTGAGCTAATACAAGGCATTATATCAAATCAGACTCATACAACTCAGAACCCTCACCCGTATTAAGCTTTACTAGTAATTTCAAAGACACAGGCAAGGAAGAGACAGGCAAAGCAAAGAGAAACTGGAATATCTCACATGGTTCCCCAGATCTTTCCCACCCCACATGGTGCATGTTCTCTCTAGTCCACATGAATAGGTGAGACTGAGGTAAAACTGGGTGAAGGGTGAATTTAATCAAAAACTCCCACGGAAAAGGAAAAGGCAACAAGCTTCCTTCAGGTGTGATACCATCCAAATTATGCACTTAGAAAACGGTGGCCTAACCATCGGAGGATCTGTCTGGCCAAACTTTCTAATTCATAACGTGACTGTTGTCTTGAATGCCTCTACCATGGTGTTTTCTATTCTCCCGCTTCACAGTCAGGCCTTTCAGAGCCCTGTCCATAGCCCCCATGAGGATTACTACACAGCGCGGGTCTCAGCCTCTGCATTAACGTCAGGGCTTGGAGAAGTGTTTGTTGGAGGGGGGCTGTTCTTTTCATTGGAGGGTGTTTACAGCATCTCTGGCCTCTGCTCAATAGTTGTCAGCAGCAACCACTGTCATGACATATGTCCAGATTAGGCCAAATGAGTGGCTCTGAAATGCTAAATAGCCCACAGTTGAGAATCACTATGTATGAAGCACCCTTATCTGGCAATGCTAAGAAATCTGATATTCTAGACCCCAGACCACCATTCTCAAAACACTGCAAAAGGTCCACAGCCCTCTCACTGTGGGTTGTGCAAGCTTATCTCAGCCAGTTAGGTTAAGCCACAGACTCTAAAAGGTTTATCGGAGGGTAAATTCAGTATCTAAGTACTTTTCATTCTAAATCATGATTCCCATAATTGGATTGTAATTTTTCTCAACTACAAGTTTTTCTAGACTAGGAAAGAATGATACTTCCATGGTGTTTTGCTGTTGTAAAAGTGAGATACTGTTTTAAAAAAGTTATCTAAACAGATTCCTTCTGTTGAGTCAGTTGTTATTTCCTTCTCCATACTTTCCTGTCTCTGTCTCCTTGTGTACCCTTTACACGACCTGCGTCTTTTATCCTAAAGGCACCGCAGGCATGGTGACTGAGTCTGATACTCATTCACTCCTTCCTTAACATTCTATTGATTTCCTAAGAACAAGATTACATAAAGTACCCAAGATTACAAAGCACTCCAGTTCATGCATCTAATATCATTTGTATCAATGGCATTTAATTAGGCATGTCTCTCTGATCATGACACAGGCAGGTAAGGTCATGTGTTCCAACTGCCTTGTAAGGATTGTCCCATTAAATGGGTTCAGGAATGGGTGGGACAGATAGTCCTCTCAGGAGAGTTCTGTCTCCCCTATGCCATAAACTGCTGCAAAGAATTAACTGTAACAATACCCAGACACACCTGTTTACAGAAGTTTACAACTACTTGGGGATCAGTTGACAAGATAAAAAAATCCCTTTCTTTTAGACGAATCTAAAATTATCAACATAGCCCCTGTATTAATATATTGGGACTGCCATAACAAATAAATACAACAAAAATTTACTCCCTCACTATTCTGGAAGCTAAGAATCTGACATTAAGGTGTTGGTAAGGTCAAGTTCTATCTGAAGGCTCTAGAGGAGAATGCTAGCTTGCCTCTTCCCAGCCTTGGTATTTTTCAGCAATCCTTGGCATTCCTTGGCTTACTGATGCATCATTCTGATCTCTGATCTTCACATGGCCTTTCCTTCTATGTGTGTGTCCAAATCTCCCACTCATTTTAAGGAGATACTAGTCATTGGAGTAGAGCCTAATCTGATCCTTTCTTTTCTTTTTTTATTAAGGTATCAATGATATACACTCTTATGAAAGTTTCACAAGAAAAACAATGTGGTTATTACATTGATAATATTCACCCTTATTATCAAGTGTCCCCCCATACCACATTGCAGTCACTGTCCATCAGTGTAGTAAGATGCCACAGAGTCCCTATTTGTCTTCTCTGAGCTACACTGTTTTCTCCATAAACCATGTATACCAATCATGATACCCCACAATCCCCTTATCACTCACTCCCCCACTACTCCCCATTGGTAACCACTAGTCCCTTCTTGGAGTCTGAGTCTGCTGCTATTTTTTTCCTTCAGTTTTGCTTCATTGTTATACTCCACAAATGAGGGAAATCATTTGGTATTTGTCTTTCTCTGCCTGACTTATTTCACTGAGCATAATACCCTCTAGCTTCATCCATGTTGTTGCAAATGGTAGGATTTGTTTCTTTCTTATGGCTGAATAGTATTCCATTGTGTATATGTACCACTTCTTTACCCATTCATCTAATAATGATGGACACTTAGGTTGCTTTTGTATCTTGGCTATTGAAAATAATGCTGCGATAAACATAGGGATGCATATGTCTTTTTGAATCTGAGAAGTTGTTTTCTTTGGGTAAATTCCTAGGAATGGAATTCCTGGGTCAAATGGTATTTCTACTTTTAGTTTCTTGAGGAACCTCCATAAAGCTTTCCATAATGGTTGAACTAGTTTACACACCCACCAGCAGTGTAGAACGGTTCCCCTTTCTCTGCATCCTCGCCAGCATTTGTTGTTCCTAGTCTTTTCTATGTTAGCCATCCCAGCTGGTGTGAAGTGATATCTCACTGTGGTTTCAATTTGCATTTCCCTGATAATTAGCAATGTGGAACATGTTTTCATCTGCTTCTTGGCCATCTGAATTTCTTCGTTGGAGAAGTGTCTGTTCATAACCTCTGCCCATTTTTTAATAGAGTTACTTGCTTTTTGGGTGTTGAGGCGGGCGCGTTCTTTACATGTTTTGTATATTAAACCCTTGTCAGATAAGTCATTTACAAATATATTCGCCCATACTCTAGGATGCCTTTTTATTCTGCTGATGATGTCCTTTGCTGTACAGAAACTTTTTAGCTTGATGTAGTCCCATTTGTTCATTTTTGCTTTTGTTTCCCTTGCCCGAGGAGATGCATTCAGGAAAAAGTTGCTCATGTTTATATTCAAGAGATTTTTGCCTATGTTGTCTTCTAAGACTTTTATGGCTTCATGACTCACATTCATGTCTTTGATCCATTTTGAGTTTACTTTTGTGAATGGGGTTAGATAAAAATCCAGTTTCATTCTCTTGCATGTAGCTGTCCAGTTTTGCCAACACCAGTTGTTGAAGAGGCTGTCACTTCCCCATTGTATATCCATGGCTTCTTTATTGTATATTAATTGACCATATATGCTTGGGTTTATATCAGGGCTCTCTAGTCTGTTCCATTGGTCTATGGGTCTGTTCTTGTGCCAGTACCAAATTGTCTTGATTACTGCGGCTTTGTAGCAGAGCTTGAAGTTGGAGAGTATAATCTCCTCCACTTCACTCTTCCTTCTCAGAATTGCTTTGGCTATTCAGGGTCTTTTGTGGTTCCATATGAATTTTAGAACTATTTTCTCTAGTTTGTTGAAGAACGCTATTGGTATTTTGATAGGGACTGCATTAAATCTGTAGATTGTTTAGGCAGATGGCCATTTTGATATTATTAATTATTCCTGTCCATGAGCATGGGATGTGTTTCCATTTATTGATATCTTCTTTAATTTCCCTCGTGAATTTCTTGTAGTTTTCCAAGTATAGGTCTTTCACTTCCATGGTTAGGTTTATTCCTAGGTATTTTATTCTTTTTGATGCAATTCTGAACGGAATTGGTTTTCTGATTTCTCTTTCAGCTACTTCTTCATTAGTGTATAGGAATGAAACAGATTTCTGTGTATTAATTTTGTATTGTGCAACTTTGCTGAATTCAGATATAAGATCTAGTCATTTTGGAGTGTATTCTTTAGGGATTTTTATGTACAATATCATGACATCTGCAAAGAGAGACTTCTTCCTTCCCAGTCTGGATGCCTTTTATATCTTTGTGTTGTCTGGTTGCTATGGCTAGAACTTCCAGAATTATGTTGAATAAAATGAAGAGAGTGGGCATCCTCACCTTGTTCCTGATCTTAAAGGAAAAGCTTTCAGCTTCTCACTGTTAAGTACAATCTTTGCTGTGTGTTTCTCATATATGACCTTTGTTATGTTGAGGTACTTGCCATCTATACCCATTTTGTTGAGAGTTTTTATCATGAATGGATGTTGAATTTTGTCAAATGCTTTTTCAAATTCTATGGAGATGATCATGGGACTTTTGTCCCTCTTTATGTTGATATGGTGGATGATGTTGATGGATTTTCAAATACTGTACCATCCTTGCATCCTTGGGATAAATTCTACTTAATCATGATGGATGATCTTTTTGATGTATTTTTGAATTCGGTTTGCTAATATTTTGTTGAGTATTTTTGCATCTATGTTCATTAGGGATATCAGTCTGTAATTTTCTTTTTTTGTGGTGTCTTTGCCTGGTTTTGGTGTTACAGTGATGTTGGCCTCACAGAATGAGTTTGGCAGTATACCCTTCTCTTCTACTTTTTTGGAAAACTTTAAGGAGGATGGCTATCAGGTCTTTACTGAATGTTTGATAAAATTCAGAAGTGAAACCATCTGGTCCAGGGATTTTGTTCTTAGGTAGTTTTTTGATTACCAATTAAATTTCCTTGCTGGTAATTGGTCTATTCAGATTTTCTGTTTCATCCTGGAAGGTTGTATTTTTCTGGAAAGTTGTCCATTTCTTCTAGGTTATCCAGTTTGTAAGCATATAATTTTTCATGGTATTCTCTCATAATTCTTCCATTGGTCTATGGGTTTGTTCTTATGCCAGTACCAAATTGTCTTGATTACTGCAGCTTTGTAGCAGAGCTTGAAGTCAGAGAGCACACTATGGTGTCCATAGTGATTTTTCCTTTCTCATTTCTGATTCTGTTTATGTGTGAGACTGTCTTTTTTCTTGATAAGTCTGGATAGGGGTTTATCTGTTTTGTTTATTTTCTCAAAGAACCAGCTCCTACTTTCATTGATTCTATTGTTTTATTCTTCTTGATTTATTTATTTCTGCTCTAGTCTTTATTATGTCCCTTCTTCTACTGACTTTGGGCCTTATTTGACCATGTATGCTTGGGTTTATATCTGGGTTCTCTAGTCTTTTGAATTGGTCTATGGATCTGTTCTTGTGCCAGTATGAAATTGTCTTGATTACTGTGGCTTTGTAGTAGAGCTTTTCTAGTTTCATTAATCATGAGTTTAGACTGTTCCTTTGGAATTTTTCTTCTTTCCTGAGGTATGTCTGTATTGCAGCATACTTCCCTCTTAGCATAGCCTTCACTGCGTCCCACAGATTCTGTGGTGTTGAATTATCATTGTCATTTGTCTCTATATATTGCTTGATCTCTGTTTTTATTTGTTCATTGATCCATTGATTATTTAGGAGCATATTATTTAGCCTTCATGTGTTGTGGGTTATTTTTTTGTTTTGCACAATTTATTTCTAGTTTTATACCTTTGTGATCTGAGAAGCTGGTTGGTACAATATCAATCATTTTGACTTTACTGAGGCTCTTTTTGTGGCCTAGTGCATGACCTATTCTTGAAAATGTTCCATGTACACTTGAGAAGAATGTGTATCCTGTTGCTTTTGGATGAAGTGTTCTATAGATGTCCATTAGGTCCATCTGTTCTAATACATTGTTCAGTGCCTCTGTGTCCTTACTTATTTTCTGTCTGGTTTATCTGTCCTTTGGAGTGAGTGGAGTGTTGAAGTCTCCTAAAATGAATGCATTACATTATATTTCCCCCTTTAATTCTCTTGGTATTATTTTCACGTATGTAGGTGATCCTGTGTTGGGTGCAGAGATACTTCTAATAGTTATATCCTCTTGTTGGACTGACCCCTTCGTCATTATGTAATGCCCTTCTTTGTCTCTTATTACTTTCTTTGTTTTGATATCTATTTTGTCTGCTTTTTTCTCCCTATTGGTTGCATGAAATATCTTTTCCATTCCTTTACTTTCAGTCTGTGTATGTCTTTGGGTTTGAAGTGAGTCTCTTGTGGGAGGCATATAGATGGGTCTTGTTTTTTATCCATTCTGTTACTCTATGTTTTTTGATTGGTCCATTCAGACCATTTACATTTAGGGTGATTATCAATAGGTTATATACTTATTGCCATTGCAGGCTTTAGATCAGTGGCTACCAAAGGTTCAGAGATAATTCCCTTACTATCTAAGAGTCTAATTTAATTAACTTAATATGCTATTACAAACACAACCTAAAGGTTCTTATTTTCTTCATTATTTTTTCTTCCTCTTCCATTCTTTATGTATTAGGTATCATATTCTGTACTCTTCATCTATCCCTTGACTGACATTGGGGGTATTTGCTTTGATTTTGCATTTGCATAGTAATTAATTGTTCTACTTTCTTTACCATGGTTTTATTTCCCCTTGTGACAGCTATTTAGCCTTAGGAACACTTCCATCTATAGCAGTCCCTCCAAAATGCATTGTAGAGGTGGTTTGTGTGAGGTAAATTCTATCAACTTTTGCTTATCTGGAAATTGTTTAATCCCTCCTTCAAATTTACATGACAATCTTGCTGGATAGAGTATTCTTGGTTCAAGGCACTTCTCTTTCATTGCATTAAATACATCATGCCACTCCCTTATGGCCTGTAAGCCTGGCCTCATCTTAACTCGATTACATATGCAAAGACCCTGTTTCCAAATCGATCACATTCACAGGTTCTGGGTATACATCATTTTTGAGGGGACAGTATTCAACCCACTATACTCCTTCACCATTAATTGTAAGAATTCCTACAAACAATAATTCACTAAACCTTGTGTAGTATTTCTGTATAAATAATGTCTGAGCTCTTTAATAGATTAACCCTGGTATTTTAGTCACAGATGCTAATTTCCTGCTGTTAGGATCTGCTCATCCAATGGTCTTACTTTCAACAGTGTTGCCAGCAAGACCCAAGAATAAAAATGTTTGCTATATTTTCCATTGTATGTCACTCCCTATCAATCCACCTAGTCAGTCTCTCCAGCTCTGTTTCCTCCTAATTTTATTGGTAAGATTTCCCCTTGTAATTTGCCTCAGTTTTTTCTCCACTTTGTGTAAGAATGATTGACAGTTATTCAAGCATATTTTCACCATATTTAATCTCCTTTTTCTTGCCAAAAGTTGCCTTAGCCATTCTTTTTCATGAGGCTGAAAGAGCCTGTCTCATCACACCAACTGAGTTAACACAAATGATTCAATTGTTCAATCAGACTCATACAGATCAGAGATCTTATAAAATATCAAGCTTTACTAATGAATGTAAGTATATAAGCAATTAATAAATTCAGGCAAAGTAGGAAAAGTCTATGATATCCCCTATTTATTTTCAAGTCCTTCCTCCCACAACAATCCCTCAATATCTCACCCAGAATTTACAGATTATATTTTCAAAGAGTTTGGCATATTAACATACAGAACTGTGAGTGTTCACATTATAAAACATCTCTATTTTATACTCCATTTAATACTTTTCTTGGAGTTGTTATTCACATTTCCATGAAGTGTAGGTTGGCTTACCATAAGCAACCCTAAACCAGGAACATCACTGTTAAGACCATTCCTCGATAGAGACTCTTCTTCTAGCAAATGAAAATACAAATCTAGAAATAAGTTTCCTAGAGGTCCAATTATCAAAGACCATGCCATCTACCTTTCCTCTTTTCCTCAGTACTGGGTCCTTACCTTGGGGACAGGAATGGATCACAGGAAAACTGCTTTACTTCCTTCTACTCCAGTTGCATTTCTAGAAGTCATTTTTGCTGATGATGCAAAATGATAAATACAGGAATAAAATATTTTTTTTACCTTTCTATAGGAGGAAAAGACAGTTCTAATGGCAGATGGGATGAGTCTGTATTTGATGCTTAGAACAAGTTTTATGGGAAAAGTTGTCATGTTTAGGCCTATGTAAAACAAAATATTTTGAGTAGTTAAAAATGAACAAATGAATGCATCCATGAAAGTGGGATTATCTATAATGATAAGGTTGTACATAGTTATTTACAGCCCTGATGGCATCTTAATTTTGCATAAGACACTGAATTAGATGTTAAAGAATTAAGAATAAAAAATTCAAAAATAACTGTATTCTTTTAGAAGATTTAGATATAATATATTCATGAAATTGTTAGGCAGAAAGCCAGAGATAAGCAGGAAGAGAGGTTAGGTTGACCTTAGAGATGTTGGGACAACTGATAGCTTCCAACAATGAGAAAATCCCTAGCAGGAGGAGTAAAACTACAGAGAAATTCCACAAGCTAGAGTCCAATGGGGCATGCTCCTGGGGTGTGCTGAAGTGACTTTTCCTCATTACAAAGTCATTAAAGTAAATTTTCATTGAGATTTAGCCACCCCCTTAGTGGACAATCAGAGAGAATTCTGAGAAAAAGAACACACAATAAAAATTCACTTACATCAATGCTAGCCTGTTAATCAACACTTGTTTGCTTAACACTATCCCTCCTAAAAAACCCCTATGAAAAGGAACTCTCCCCAAATGTCCGGGGCCTGTCTGACATTACAGAGTGTAATATACCTGCTTGCTTTCTTAACTTGCTTGCCTATAGTTTAACCCTGTTCATCTTCCCTGCATCATCGATCAGAACTCCTTCCTAATAAATTGATTAGAAAGAAGTTACCAAAAAATAAATACAGACTTAAGGCCAAATAACTCAAATATGAATTTGAAAATATTAAAATGTAAAATGGGGAGACTAAGGAAGTGGAGTAGTGTAAGAAGTACTTAGAAAAGATAAGCTCAAGGATGTAAGCTTACAGCCAAATATAAAAGAGGTCATTAATGAAAATAAAAAGGATTTTAATAGTTAAAATAGTGTCCACTTTACACTACTGCATACCAGTGATTTTATCTTATTATTAGACATCAGCTAGATTTTCTAATACCATGGAATTCTTCAGTTTCACTGTCAGACTCCTCAATTTCCAGGAGATTTAAGAAATGTTTAGATATTTGTAATATATCCTTGGGGAATTTTATAATCTCAGATCTATATACATGTTTAGCTATATTATAAACAGTGAATTCTCCTGTTTAGTGATCACATATAAAATATTTCATCATAGAATTAAATTGCTTCATTTTAGAGAATTAAAACCTTGATAATTTTATATTATGAAAAAGCATCTTCAAATAAAACCCAGCTTTAAATTCCAACCTTTAAAAAGTAACTTCTATTGCAAAACCTATTAAAACAATTTTTCTTCCTTTTACTTAAGTAGCCATAGTCCAACAAAATAGTTTGATTTTATCCTTAGACTTTTGTCACTTATAGGTAATATATTTTTTAAAAAACAAATGATCAAATTCACATGACTTAAACCACAAATTAGTGGATATATTGCAAAATAAAGGGTCTTAATTTAGGTTCTTTAAAAGTAACTAGAAAAAGTCACACACTTTCTTAGATTTTCACCTATTTAATCAATTAATACACAAATATTTAAGCTTAAAGAAAATTTCTAATATTGATTCCTTATAATCTGGAAATTCTAAAAATGGTCACATTATTTTCTTTAAACATGGTCAAGCATTTTCTCTCAATGGTTTATGCAAAACACGTTTCTTAGGAATAAATATAATCATCTCAAAGCTCCTATTTAATGACAGCCATTATAAAAGCAAAATAACAAAAACAAGCAGAGATAACAAATCAAACTGAACATTTTACAATATGTATTATGAATAAATTGGCCCCTGGCATTGTTCAACAGAATCATGATTAAGAAAATAACCCTATTGGTGCTACACCCCTTCCCATGTGAGGAACAGCTTGAAGCTTGATTTCAAATCAAAACCTGTTGTTTGGAGCATTTGCCCTTGTTATTCTTGATGTAGCATTTATATGAAGCCACCTTCCCTCTTTGCCCCCTACGTGTTTCAAGTGTTAAAGCTTGCTTGTGATCAAGTCTCTCTCTCCCACTAGCGGCTGTGTGGGCCTCTCTTATACCTTGGTTTCAGCTATTCCAAGTTCATATAATTAAGTTCACATACCAAGGTACCCCAAAGCAACAAATTAATAATATATGACATACATATTAAATTTTCAATTAGAACTCTCCAGTTTTAGAAATTAGAAATTCAGAATTTGAAATTTTATAAAACTCATTTAGCCATGAATCACATAGCTTGATGACAGGCAAACTAACAGATTTTTTAATTTTTTAAATAATGAATCTAATTCATTATGCTAAATTGTATATAATGAAGTCTTTGTTACATTGTTGTGCTTGCAGAAAAGAAAGTAGACAGAGCACTTTATACTTTGCTTCAGTCATACATGATGTCCTCATAAATTTTAAGTAGAATTTCAAGGACTGTTTGATTTAAATACATCAATTTCTAGCAACTCAGAAAAGTCAGTGCTGTCTGACACCTCCAAACTCTTATGTATAAGATTTCCTGAAGTATGATTATTTGAATCCTTTAGATGCTGTCTGAAAAGAGCATTTTTCAGTAACTAGTTATTGGTTTCCTACTATGGAACATACTGGAAGCTAAGCTCTGTTGATGCAACGTGAACCAAAGAAAGGAATCCTGCTCTCATGAAGCTCACACTTTAATGGACGAGATACACTAAAAACAATAAATTAAAAATGACAAATTGTTATTAGTGATATACAAAACAAACTGGATGCCAATCTAGAAAAAATAAGAAAATAGTGAAAGGTGGGAAACTTTGTCACTAGAATAGTCTGGAAGAGTACCTACCATTCAAGGGGTGATTTTCTGACTGAGATTGCAAGGACAAAAATGGATACTTCCACAAAAAGGGTGGCAGGAGAAGGTGGTTACTACTCGAACAAACCCCCTAAAGCAACAGAGTCGGGTTTATGCAGGGAACTGGAGAATGACAATTTGACTACAGCTTGTGGGTGAGAAGGAAAAGGGGCAAGTTAAGAACTTGGAGACATCAAGGACCAAATCATAAAGGAACTTACAGCACATAGTAAGGAATTAGGATTCATCTTAATTGAAATGGAAAATCTCCGGAGAGTTTTAAAAAGTAAACCTTTATTACTTCACATTTACATTACTGACTGTTAATGGAGAAATGTTTGCAAGGAGATGAGAATAGAAGGGAAATGAGTCTGACTCTTTTAGAGAACCAGGAAATAGGTGATGTTTGAGACAAATATGACAACATAAATACTTGCTGCTAAATTTGATGTGGGAATGAAGTAACAGAAAGAATCAAAGACGATTCAACAACCCAGCTTCTGGCTCAAGCAACTGGTTGAATATTTCTGCAAAATTCTGAGATGGGAAAGTCAGGGGGAAGAACAAAGAGGAAGCGGGTTCAAAGAAAGGATCACAAGAGAGCATTCTTGAAGTGTGACATGTCTCTAATGTAACAAAATCTGAAATGTCACTAAGGCATCGAAGTCGCTCAGATTAGTCTGGAGGTTAGAAAAGAAATCTGGGATCTATATATTTGGGAGTCGTCAACATAGAGTAATTAAAGCCAGACACAGAAATCCTTGCCAGCATTTATTTGGGTTTACTCACCAGTACTGGGTTTATCTGAGGTTATTGTCTTCTATTTTACTAGGAATTCAGTATGTGCGTGTTTTAACTCCTAATTCCAACCTTGTCTCTTCACAGGATGGATACACTTGATTTTGACCTAACTGACTCTATTACCAAAGACCTTCTCTGTGCCTGTAGTCAATACCTAACATGCCTGTGTTGCCACATCTGTGTTTCCCTACCTGTGTTTTATTATAGCCTTTATGGACATGTTTTTTCCTAATTTCCTCCCCTGATTTTTTACTTCCATAGATAATTATATATCTGTTGATGTAATGCATGTCTACCTGAGCTTTATAGATAAAAACAATTCAGGACCAAGAATGACTAAAAATTTTCAAGTAAAAATTCTAAAATGTTAAGCCTAATAATATGAGGGGGTTTTGGCTGAGTAATATTTAATATAATTCATTCACTTAAAGAATTGTATCAAATTAAATATGCAAATTATAAAAATATATAATAGCAATGTCATGAAATTTTTGAAATTAATAATTCAAAACTTATTTTTCCAGCCAAAGTAAACAATGGAAAAACTAAATTAATTGCTTAAGATTACTTTGAGTGAACTTAACTTTTAACTGTGTCTTTTATGAGAAAATAACTTTTAGTTAGCTTCTAGATATTCAGGTAGATATCTAGATATTACAGAATTCTTTTCTTTCTAGTACTTTACATAATTAATTCTGAGTTGACAAATGTAGAAATAAATAATAAAATATAAACTACTTTCATTTACTCTCAGAGCAAACCACACAAAAATGCACTGACTGCCAAATATAAACCATAGGAAAAGCCCCTAGGCACCTGCAGGCCACCTTGCATGACAGGATTTCTAGATTGAGCAAATGATCCAGAAAATCCTCTAACTGCAGCCATTTTTTTTCACTATAATTTTACAGTTATCTTGCAAACATTTGGTATATCTGCTAAGAACTCAATGTCAATGCCATTCATCTGATACCCAAGGAAAATCTCATGAAATACTAAGAAATAAAATGTGTAGGCTACAGTTGAGCTTTGAAGGGTTACCTATCATTTCAACAAAAAGTTTTCACGCTCTCCTCCACCAAGAACCAATTTTTATTCCTTTTGGGGTGACATTTTTCTCATTGAGAATCTGTCTTAAATCATTCCAGGTCCAAGAAACTATAACACTGCCCTATGACCAATGCTATTGCTGTAGATCAAATCTCTATACAGATAAATTCTAGGAGATGACATCCCATACATCTGGCTTCTCAGGACTTATAATCTGTTTACTGTTAATTAACATACCTAATAAATAAATGTGACAATAAATAAGTCATAAATTCAAACCTTACTTTAAAGCAATCCCAGAAACTTATATATAATTAGAAAATATAATAAAATAATAATCACTATAGCATTTTGTTTTAATTCTCTGTTGACTTTCACATAAACGGAAGTGTCACTGGAAGATGGTCTAAAAGTAAAATGGGTATTTGGAAAAAATATTTAATGCTGACACAATTTTAAAATGTAAGACTTTATTCACTTCTATTTTAGGATACCTTGACCTCATTCTTCAATATATCAGCATTTTCTTTACAGCAACTGCTGATCATGGATAATGTGGTCCAGAGTTGTCTGAAAGCCTGTAAAGCATTTCAAAAAACTAGGCTAAATTCAAGATAATCCAAAAATCTTGCTGGAGAATGAACATCTAACTAAAATTACTGTTCAAAGAACAATCTTCCATGTACCATGTTACAGTTTGGAAAAAGAAAACAAAGGCAAGTAGTTAACAGTCACTACCTCTGTCTTTTCTACTCAATCTTAGGAAAGTTCGATTGCCCAAAGAGCATTTTTTAATGTAGCAAAAATACAAGAGGATAATCTCTGAATAATTCTTAATCATGCAAGTATGAAATATGGTGTGGTTAAAAATAGCAAGACTTTTTCAGGAAATGGTATTTTTAAGTAATCGGCAAAAATCTCAGCTGGAAGTGAAATAGTCTTATTATCTAATTTAGTAAAGTACAGAGCAAGGCACAAGTGGCAATTTGCTGATCACACAGAGAGAGGAGAAGCTGGCAGAGGGAACACAGATCTGGAGCCGTGAGGCTCCCCGGTTACATCTACACCCTCAGCAACCATAATAAGCATATTGTACCTACTAATCATATCTCCAGAAAGCTCGCTAGCCTTTAGAAGAGCTAATGAATAGTTGCCTAGATATATCGCTGATTGAAACCGTTTAGAACACAGTTACATAAGGAAAAAACATCCACAAGTTCAGTTTGGCTTACATTAAGGAACACAACTTTCAATTTTTTCCCCCACTTTTGAAGCATTAGACCTGTAACCTAAATGTTCTGAAATCCTTTATTTTGTTAAAAGCAAACTTTTTATATATTTGAACAGTTTGCCATCGTCTTACTTTTCTAATTCTTACTTTTCATCTTTCATTTTAACTTCTCAAATGCAAGATCCATTAAGTTTTAACTTACTCTGAATAGCACCAAGTATAATGCCATTTGCAAATAGGTGCTTAAAAGGCTCTGCACGATGGAATGATGATGTTAACATATCATTATGTCCCAGCAAAGAACTGAAATTGTTAAGTGACAGGCAAGTATGAGCTCGGTATATAAACAGGATTTTTATCTCTAAAAAGGGACTGATTTGCCTTAAACACTTGTAATTAGAAGAGTCAAAATACATCAAAATAATTAGCATGGTACCTCCTAACAATAACTTTAATAAGAATATAAGGACAGCAGTACTTAATCCTTAGAAAAGGTAAAGGTCATATACTCAATAGTTATCTTCACAAATGCCAACCATGCTTATATTAATGAGCCATTTTCTGACTTTTTAAGCAACTATTCTGGAGTAAATTTATCTCTGTTTTTTTCCACCAAATTCTTTTATTTTTCAAATATGTCCTTGATAACACTCCTGCTTTTGACAGCTTCTAAAAAGGTTTTTAGTCCTGTAATTATTATTTTCTTCTAATTTTTTTCCTTAGTTTCTGCCATTTTTTCCATCTCCTTTGTCTTGCAGCTTCCTTATTCCCTCATCTCTTAATTTAGTTTCTATTTCTGAAAGGTCACCTTCCTATCAATTTTCTTAAGATTGTTACTATTGATTCTGTCATTTTTTCAGGAGCAATGTATTTCCAACTGGCTGTTTCAGAGACTTACATTTAACTTACCATATTCATTTCCTTCACTTTCTTAAAATTATTTATAGAGTTGATTTGGATACTTCCATTACTTACATTTGCATGGCTGTATTTCCCATGAAAAGCGAGGCTGGAGTATGTTGACTTTATGACTGGGCACCGTCCTAACCATGTCTTTCACATTTGAACTGAAGGACAGGAGGTTATCGGTTTAGGATCACTTCAGTCTTTCAGTTGCTCAGGGGCAAAGGAGTGAGTGATGTGCTAGGTGAGCTGAGCAGCTCCAATTTATTGGAGTTTATTGGAGTTTATTATGTTTTCACCTTTTGTCCCTAAATTTTGTTCCTTGGTCCTTAGACTTTTTTTTATATTCAAGAATTTTTTCTTCTTTTCCTTTTTTCTATGTGTGTGTGCATGTGCAAACATGGGCTTACAGATACTGTTTTTCTGGCCTCTCTTGTTTTATTCTAGAGAAATGTTATGCTGTAGTGGGATACGGGAGTTGCTTGCCAAATCAGATAGTACATCACTTTAACCACATTTAAAACTGGTCATTTGTCTATTAGCTTTATCACAAAATACTGCCAATCATCAAACCAAATTCTCAGGCTGGTTATTCTGATAAACCAGTGGTAAATCATAGCCTTATGATGACTGTTCTCCATGGGGAAGAAAGGGGTACCTAATCTGAAATCAAACTCACCTATTGCAAACGAAAACAACCCATCCCATTTCTTCCACTGCACTGTTGTTTACCTGCTTAGATTTACCAGCTCTTCAACGTAGGGGAAGCACCCAAGTTTGATTTTGAACTAACCATCATTCTCAAGGTCTTCTACCTAACAGATCCCATCTCCACACTGCAGACTTCCAGGTATGAACTCTCAATTTCTCACTTCCTCAAAAACCTACTTCACATTGCAACACTATTTTATTTCTTCACATTGCAGCTTCACTCAAGCCCTTCAGACCTGAGAACAGATGTGCTTCTTCCCGTGTGGTCCAAGCTTCCAACTGTTCTAATGATTGTAACCCTTCCAATACCTTCCCAGAACTGATTCTTCATTGTAAATGCTTGTTATGGGTTAAACTGTGACCTCCATCACCTCCAAAAAAAATTCATGTTTAAGTCCTAACCTCAGAACCTCAGCATATGACCTTATTTGGAAATAGGCTATTGCTTATGTAATTAATTTGAATAAGATCATATGGAATCGAGTGGGCCCCTAATCTACTGACTGGTATGTTTACAAAAAGGTAGAATTTGGAGATTGACACATACAGAGAGAATACCTTGGGAAGACAAAGGCAGAGATCGGGATGATGCATATGCAAGGCAAAGATTGCCAGCAGATCAGCAGAGGCTAGGAGAGAGGCATGGGACAGATCCTTCCCTAGGGTCCCCAGAGGGAGCACGTCTTGCCAACACCTTGATCCTGCACTTCTAGCCTCCAGAACTGTGAGACAATAAATTTCTGTTGTTTAAGCCACTCAATTTGCGGTACTTTGCTAAAGTAGCCCTAGTAAATTAATTCAATGCTGTTTCCTACAACTACAACTGGATCTCTAATGACTCCTAAAAGTGCCCATCCTCATTTGTGTGTACTGTATCTATTAACCTCTTTCTTCCTAAATCTGGTGGGATTTATCCGGCATATAACCGGCTTGCTCTGATGATACACTGAAATCCAGCAAGATTTTTTGCCTTTGCCCAAAACTACCAAGTTCTATAAACATTCTATCTATTCAACCCAAAAAGAGTCTAACGTCACATCTAATGACAGATATTCTGAGGGATACTGAGAAAAAGAAGGGCACTTGGTGCTGCCATATTTTGTGTATGAAACAAATAGGATTTTTATTCTTTATAAAAATTTAGAATTAAATCCACTAAGCCAATATGCCATTTAAAAGAGGGAGAGGAGCCATGATGGGAAAGCAGACCAGGATCATTATTTTTCCATGATCTGATTACACTAAATAAGGGGTGGTGAGGTCAGTAATGGAAACACAAGATTCTGTTAAATGTATCTATGAACTAAAATCTGTGATACATGTTTATGATATAAAAAAAAACAACGTGGCCTCAGCTGTCAAGTAGCACAAGGGATAAAGTGTCCTAGGAAACAAAGTAGTACTGATTTTTAAGAGGGAAGAAATAATTATAAGTGTGAACTGCAGGAAACTATGTTTATTCCATAGTAGTAAGTACAGGAAAGGTCTCTTTGTCAAGTCCTTGAATATCCACTGAGTTATCAGTCAGAACCTTAACTCTTTATTAGATGCAGTTTGCTTCTTGCAAGTGTTTTTTTATGGTTGTTACCTCTGTTTTTAAAGTAAAAGTTATCTTCTAATTGAAGGGACCGATGACTGTAATAGTTACTAGTGCTTTTTTCAAAGCTTTAGAGAAGAAATTTGGATGACTTCAGGTTTAAAATGGATCTCCGATCACATACATTGTATTCTATTCTTCTGAAACTATTAAAATTAAAATAGAACAATGAAAGCTGAAAAAAAATAACAACAATGAAAAAAACTGGTGACTGGCTATTCCTAGCTTAGGAACATCTATCTATCTATCTATCTATCTATCTATCTATCTATCTATCTATCTATCTATCTATATATATATATATATCTATATATATATCTATATATATATATATATATAGATATAGATATATAGGTGATAGAAAGCAAATAGGAGAGAAGTAATAGTGGAAGTATTAGGTAGAAAGATAGACATGAGCCGCTGGAAAAAGGGAAGAGAAGGCTCAAAGAAGCCACTCAAACTCTGCCCTGGGAGGGGGTCCTTCGTGGAGACAGCAAAGGCTTTACAGGGAGGTAACTTTCTCCCCAACCAGATTACAATAGAATGGAACTGAGAACTGTCCGGATCACACCTCAGCATGGGAGAGGGACAGGCCCACTGAGAGGGAGGACTATACAGAAAGACCTGTAAGTCAAATAACCCCACCTTGTCGGTCACAGAGGCGCCTCCTACCAGAATGCAATATATAGGCCTCTTGCCTATCATACTGGGGCCTTCGTCTTCCTCGACTCTGGCCAGTTCCTCCCTTGGAGTGTATTCAAATAGAACTTTCCCTCTGCTTCACTACTGTGTCTCTGACTTTTATTTCTTTGTTGTAGCAGGGACAAGGACCCAGGAGGATGCACTCAACCTGTAACAGAAGTAGTACAAAGAACAATACAGACTAGAGTACACGGAGATGACAACCGAGCTGTGGACTGAAACAATTCCAGAACAGCTTTTAAAGATTTGCACTTTATAAATGTTATGACAAATAAAAAGACAGATGACGAACTGAAAAACAATGGTGTTAAATGAGTTTATATCTGGAAAAATTACTTCCCCACCCAAAAACCAGTCATAATGCTGAGCAGACAAGACACTGACCCCAGGGTGCACTAGCTCTTCTCTAGGGGAACTGAAGGACCACAGAGGGAAGACTCCTTTACTCCAGCATTTTGGTGGGTCTGTATTAAGAGGCTGTCTTCACTATCATCAAGAGCACAACCTGCCATTTGAGAACTCTCACCTTTGTACCCAGAGATCCTGAAAACTTTGTAATGTCTTACTCTTAACTGTGAGCAGACATTAGAATCCTCAGACTTTCATGAAATTCTCTAAATTAAAAGAGATGAGACAAACAGAAGAAAAAAAAAGAATAGAGAAGATAGAACTCTACAAACACTGGTACCCTCAGAGATGATTCAGAAAAATCCATAAAACAAGGAAAGGAGGCTATAAAGAGGAGGAAACGCAGTGACCAAGACAGTTCTTAAAATAAAGACAATATTTCCCAAAAGTAAAATTCTCACGAGGATTGGAGGATGAAGTAAATAAAAAAGGATCCAGAAAATACAAAAAAAAAAATGTTGAACAATATGAAGGACAATGAAGATAAAAGATCAACCCAGGAGATCTAGTAACATCACAACATGAGTTCTAAAAACAGATAAGAGTATATTAAGGGGAGAAAATTGTCAAACACATACAGAAGTAGACACCTACAAGTTTCTCAAAGCAAAATCATAGGAGTCCAGTTTCCAAAAAAATAAAAACAAAAATAACAGCCTGTATTGAAATTAGCAAATAACAGGGGGGAGGCCCACTCCTCATCAATGGCAGGTAAAGGCCCATTCCTCATCAATGAAAGAGGAGGATTTAAAACCCAAAATAATTTTAAAAGATCCTAAAATCTTCCCAATAATAATAAAAAATAATAATAATATCACCTACAAAGGAGAATGGCTATCATAGCAGAAATATTGGATGTTACAAGAAGATAGAGCAACGCTTCCAAAAGTCTAAGAGAAAATTATAATTAATCTAGAAACCTGAAGCCAAAATGTGAATTAAATATTAGGCTAGAATAAAGATATTTTCTAGCCTTAATGGACTCAGGATATTCCAAACATGTTTCTTTAGAAATCCAGCAAAAATAAGGGATAAAACCAAAGAGAAGGAAACACAAGAGCCAGAGGGAAAAGGAAACTGGAAAGACACAGTCCTGGATGTGGCCCTGCGGCCGCGCTGGAGCTGACAGTCAGATCAGAGCAGGAAAACACAGGCCCCGGACGAGGAGAGAAGGGAGGCTTCAAAGAAAGGATGACTGAATGGAAAATTTGGAAACATGGAGGCTACAAAGTAACTAGGTCAAAAATGGAATTTAAAATTCGAAATAAGTATTTTTAAGCACAAAGAAGAATCAGTGAGCTTTGTTTGCTTGTGAACATTATTTACACAATCACAATGAAGACACCATTTATAAATTTTGACTGAAATAATCAACCAATATACAAAGCAGAGAAGACTTCATTATGATTATCAAGACAATATAAATACTACCAACCCTCATAATATAAAGGTAAACACATGACAGAAATTAAGTAGAGAAGGAAGGAAATCCAATAGGAAATTTTGAAAATGTAATTCAAAACAAAACCTCCCAACCCCAAAACCTTTCCATAAAAGTAGTAGAAAAAGAAACCATTTTGTCATTGACTCAAGTGCTAAACCAGAATGCAATACATACCACAGCCAATCCTCTAAGAGACTGAAGAAATAGGAAAAAAACTTCCCCTTTATATAGCTGGGGAGATACCACCCATTACAAGCATGTTATCAACATAAACAACAGTCCTCAAGTGAGAGGACATGGCAACACCACTTGTACTATACATACTTCATCCTAACTTTAATTGATGCCCATCTGTGTTAGCTGATTGGCTTTATCCAAAGGCAAACCAAACTTCTCACATATTTATAGCAGGAGATACTGTTGCAAATTAGAACAAGGTACCCACTTCTACCTTCCCACAGAAACTGAGAGAGATTGGAAATTACATTTCAAAAAAGTGGCTTCCAAGTCCTTGAGAAAGACATTCCCAGGTCATAAATTTACAAAATGGCTGTCCAGTATTCAAGAGAATTTATATACATTTCAAAGAGAAGAGAAAGCACTTAAAATTACTAGTGTTTAAAGTAAATGGTCCAAACAGGAGAGGTGAGGAAATCTCTTTCCTTAATTTCAAATGGGAGAATTAAGTCTCTTATTTTTCATCTGTACTTATCCTTACAGAAGATAATTAAGTTAATGGCCTCTTCCTGCAGAATGGGCTATAAGAGACACTGTCTTGAGTTAGTAAAACACAAACAGAGGAGCTCAGAATTTCTTCTGAAGACAGAAAGACAAAACTGAGAAACTGGAATAGTGGTAAAAATACATTGGGAATGAGAAGGAGGGAAAGTGGGAGTGTTATTTAAACAGGCTAACTTCTCATTCTATGTAGCTAAGGACCAAATAAATTAAGAAAACCAGAATGCTCACATGTAAATATTTTGGTTAACTATAAGATGAAAACAGTTAAGAGAATTAGGTCTAGTTGGCACTGGAAAGTAAGAGTTGGGTGAAGATGGTTGCTTATAGATGTATACATGATTCTTTTCATATTATTAGAGAAAGAAAACACATGGTACATTTTTTAGTGACCCACCCAAGATATATTAAAACAAGAAAAAAAAAGTAGAAAACAAGAATACAATTCATCATTTTTGTATTTTTAGGCAGAAAGACAGATATGAGTAAGATGAAAAGAGGCTGGGGCCCCCCAAGAACTCAGGGAGTTATCAGATAAAGCCAGAGAGCCAGAAAGGACTCACAGTATTGATGCCCTTCGCAATGTGAGCTCATTCCTCGCTCTGAATCTGGGCTGACCTTGAGACTTGCTCTAGCCAATGCAGGTGAGACAGGGCAGAGACATGGAACAAGCATTATGATTAATTTTCCTACAAGTGCCAAGATATGGATAGCCAAATAAATAACAGGAAGGACTCCATCTTAAGGTTAAGATTCCACTTTAAAAGCATGGAGTTGAGAAGTTTGATTTCAAACATATTCTTTGGTAATCAGGCAACAACCTATCTTAAGGCAAGGCAAGCAGTCTTAACTGGATGTTCCCAGTGTCTGGATGTAGCCACTTTCTTGCAGAAGAACAAGAAGCTTATTCTACAGAATTACCTAGAGGACTGGCTATAAATAATGACATATTGTCTCCCACTGGAGACAGACATCATGAGACCGCCTGACAAGCCTATGCTCCTTAACCCTTTACCTTTATCCCATTCATAAAATCCTTAAAAGACAGAATCCCAGCTTTTAGGTGTGCCTCCTCTATGAGGTTGCCCACACTCACCTTTCTTCAAGTGTGTCACTCTCTTTGTCCTACTTCAGATAAGCTGAGAGCTCTGATTGGCGCTTGCAAGTTCCCATCGCTGGGGTGACCTGGACAGAATTGATCATGCTCCTTAGTAGCCTGCCTAAAAAATCTCCTTTCTTTGCCTTTGGAAAGTTCTCAGAACATAATCTCACTCCACCCAGTGCTCTGTGGCTCCCCCAAAGCCTGGGGTAGAGACTTAGTTCCCATGCCATGCATATTCAAGCATAACCTGGACACCAGGTGACACTGGCATTAGGAGTTGGTGGGGATGTGCCCTGCACTGAGCTGCAGTTCAATAAGCTTCCCCTTCCTCTGGGCTCTATTCAAGTAAACCTGCCCTTGTCTGCCTTGACTCTGGCCCACTCCTCCCTTGGAGTGTATTCAAATAAAACCTAACTCTGCTTCACTACTCTGTCCCTTCCCTTCAATTCTTTGTTGCAGTGGGAATAAGAACCAAAGAGAACAAACTCAAGCCCCCAACAGTATGATTTGAAAAAGCACAATTATAGAACCTTTTGCTTATTTCTATTTTTCAAAGTATATCTGTGCATGCATGTGTGTGTATCTGAAAACATCTCATGTCAAAGGAATTTTTATTGTAAAATCTGTAGGAAAACATGATGAACATCTTCATGCCCACCACTCACACTTTGCCAAATCCTCCCACTCTACTTTCTTCAAAAATTCTGGTTTGTGTTTTAGGACTGGATCCATGTGTTTAGGGAATGCTTCAGATTTTCTATGTTTGGTAAAATTGAAGTATTATCAGTCCAATTTCAGTACCAGCTCCATTTTGGAGCTTTGAGGAATGCAGGGAGGACAATTCCTATGCTGACCCATCCCTTACACACACAACTCCTGGGTCAGTCAGATGAACCCTGCTAGAGGTCTAGGCTGTCCCTTTAACTTCTGGGCACAAGAATCAATCAGTAAGTACATAATGTACTGGTACTTTCTTCCATTGGTCCTTAAATTACATGTGCTTCCAGCTGGTATATATTCCCACAGGGTCATTATTAGTGATCTTGATCTTTGACTTAAGGCTCAGGGTTATTTTTGTCTTTGAACTTTTGGACTTAATACTGGACTTGAACCATGTCAAAAACTAAACTGTTGATGTCCACCTGGAAACTCTTATCTTCTTCACTCAGTAAATAGCCACTTCTTCCTTCTGGTTGCCCAGGCCAAAAACTTACAGATAACCTGGGCTCCTCTGTCTCATATTTTGCAACAACCTATCACAAAGCAACTCTTGTTAACTCTAGAATTTCTTTCCTACTCACCACTTATTTTGCCACTGTGCAGGCCCCAGCCATCAGCTCTTGTTTGGACTAATAGCCTTCTACACGATCCCTGCTCCTACCTTTCCCCCAACATTCTCAACACAGCAGCTTGAAATGTTTTTAGTAAGTCAGATCACGTTTCCTCCACTCAAAATGTTCCAGTTGACTCATCTTACAAGCTAAATCCCTGCAATCGCTCACAAACCTCTTCTTTCTCTCTGACTCAATCTCCCCTTCAGTTCAGCCACACTGGGCCTTCTTGCTGTTTCCTCAAACACATTAAGCATATCCTCCCTCTCTGCATCTTTTACCATGTGTTCCTTTAACTCTGGAGTATTTATTTATGTCCTTTCTGTGTTCTCTTCAAATGTCATTTTATCAATAAGCCTTATCTTACAAGACTAAGTGATAAAGCAAGCTAAGGCCCGCTCTCTGACACTCCCTATCTCACCTCCTCTGCTTTGTGCACCTCTAAGGTAATTATTACCAAGTGGCGTGCTACTTAGTTACACTTGTTTTTATATGTGTCGTGTCCTTCATCCCACTGGAATGTGCAGGGGCCAAGAGCTGCTGCCCCAAGATGTGCCATTGTGGCATGCAGAATATTTTGAACTGAAAACAGTCAAGGCCCAGAAGACTCAAGAAGATACTTTGACCTCTCCCACCCCAACCCCACAACTGCATAAAAAGAATTTAGGTGGAGGAACTGCCCCAGGAGGAGAGATCTCACCATGGATAGCTGTATCATAATGTAAACTATAAAGGAAGCAATGTGGCAAAGTCTGTTTGTTAATATTTCTCTCTGTGCCCTATTATTTCTGTGTGGCCCATGAGGTATTTTTCTTTACCAGACATTTACTCTTCTCATATTCTTGTGAATTAAGCCCCATTTCCTTTGAACTCTCAGACTCCTACCACATTCTCCTTGGTTCAGGATGACATATATGCCTCATTCTTCCTGACTCTTCAGAATCCATGTCCTTGACTTCCCTGTTTGTACATAATTAAGCTTCCTGTTTTTTTCTCCTCTTAATCTGTCTCATATCAATTTGATTCCTAAATCAACCTCAAGGAGTAGAAGAAATTTCTTCCTCCCCAATACATGTAAGCTCTATAAGAAGAGGGCCTTTATTTTATTTTATTTTTTATTTACTACTGCTTTATTTCCAGCATTTGTGAAAATATTCATTTTAAATGACAGTTCTTCATGAAAGCCTTTCGTGACCACCCGCAAACCCAGACTCGGTTACACATTCTCATCAAAAGCCCTCCTCTTGTGCTTGCAGCCTTGCAAATTGCATTAACATAATAATCAGTGGGTAATGTCTGCTCCACTAAAGGTTAATCTTTAAGAGGACAGGGACAGACCATGGCTGGCTTTGAGTACAGGAATATAATGCGTCTGGCCCATAATAAATATTTAATATATATTTGTTGATAAGATGGATGGTTGTCTGAAAAAAAATGATTTAATGAATCGTACAGTCCACCCATGCCAAGCTACTTATACTTCTATAAGGCCTTTTCTCTCTAAACTTAAATATGTTATTGACTATTCCTATCTGATTTCTTAAACTCAGAAGCAGCTTGGAGGTCTTCCCTTTACAACACTGAACCTACCCCCAAAGCTGTTACATGCCCCTTTCTGTGCTACCAGTCCATTCATTTTTTCACCCAACAATTACTTTTGAGCAATTTTAACCAGACTAATCTAGGTGCTGCATATAGAACAATCAATAAAACAAGTCCTTCCCCTCCTGGAGCTTATATTACAGAGTGGGAGGTAGTGGTTGAGAGAATGAGGGGACACATAGAAAATAAACAAAAAAATATATGATACAATGCCATAGATTAATGAGTTTATGATGAAAACATAAAGCAAGGTAAATGTGCAGAAGGTATGAGTGGGAACCTTCATCAGGGAAGCACAAGAAGTCCTCTCTGAGATGTGGGGCAGAAACCAGAGACCGTGAGAGTGGGCCCTGCACATGTGTGTGGTGTCCTGGATCAGGGCCCGGATTCCAGCTTCCCAGTACTTCACCACGTATGGCTCGCAGAAGAGGCCTTCTCTAATTCTGACACCAATTCTAATGTGTGTGAATTGTTTTTCCTACCACCAAGCAATTAACTCATTTCTGAAATCATGTACCTGGAGCCAAGTCAGATCCCACAGGTAAGGGGCTCTGATCACATGGCCAGTCCTCTGATGACAAGCCCTTAACCTTATTTTCAGAAAGCCACCTCATTAGCATAAACTCAGATGTGGTTGAAAGAGGTTTGTTATGAATATTAAGACTACTTCATCACTCTTACTGTTTAGGAAATTTCAAGGGTTTTAGGTACGCAGTGCCAGAGACAGGGACAAAGAACAAATTTATATTTCATATTATAAATTGTAATATCACACTTTCTTTCCAGGATTTCCTTTAGCTGTAGAAAGCCAAGTGCCTAAAAGATTGTATTTACTGACCCCTTCCTCTCCCTCAAGTACATGAAGCCAGTGACCAAATGGTATGAAAATACCAAGTCCAGTTCTTTGGCTGAAATGCAATTCATGCTCCATTGGAGAAGAGCATTTCCCCAGTGCCCGCCTTCCTATTCAAGTATTGAATCCTTGGATCTGGGTCTACTTCTGGGAGAACCTGATCTCAGACATGGGAAAAGATATTTTCTATTTCAGGCATAGAAAATGGCAAATTGATCAAGTGGCAAAGTGATAAAGAAGGATAAAGTTGATATGCTAGAGGAAAAGCAAGAAGGCTGGTGTGGCTAAAGTATGTGAGGAAAAGTGTGATAAGAAACAACATCAGAAAGGTAACCCAGGCATCTACACCGGTCTGGCTGCTCCTCTGCACTCCCCCACAGCACCCTCTGCTCTGTGAGCTCTGCAGCCACGACTGCATCTCGTGCCTTCCTCCATCTCTGGTGCCAACATTCTTTAGATATTCAATAAATACTTACTGAATTTATTTTCAATTAGAAGATTACCAAGTGGAAATGTATTTGAGCCTGTTGTCCTATTTTCCATTTAGCTATCTCAGTATGATTTGCCTGGCACTTAGGAATATCTTCTATTTCCATTTTTCTAATTAAAAAAAAAATGAAAGACTGATAGAACTGCAGCAATATACATAGGAATAAGTTTAGCTTCATTGCAAACAGACTAATTGAACAATTTGATAAGGTGTAAAAGAAAGTGTGAAAAATCACATAAGTGGTTAGGGCATTTGTGTTATATAAACTGCCACAGCATTGAAAATAAATCCTGTGTTTTCCCAATTATGAGTTACTTCTTTTTATGCTCATTTTCAAAAACAGCTATTGTATTACATCTCTTAATCATTTCAAATTCATGATGCAATAAAGTGAAACACAAATATTTAATTAATTATATCTATTTCGACGTTATAAGAATGGATACTGATATAAATATTTCTGATGAGCTATGTCTATACAGAGTCAGAGTTTCAAATGTTTTAGCTAAAAATACTTTCATTACCCACATACACAGCAATAAAAATATTTCCAAGAGCAAAAACCTACTCTGTGGGTGAACTTGTCTGTACCCAGGTAGGTGGCCTGCCAAGCATAAAATGAATCATTAAATATTAATAATTATCAATTTCCTGTATAGCTGTACTGAAAACATTTAGCACGTCTAATAAGCTCTTTGCCATTGCCAATGAGTCATGCTTAGCTTCTGGTGTTGAAATGGATCCCTCAACAGAGAACATGGTACTTTTTAGTTTTAGCAAAGCTAAAGCTAAAGATAAGTCTTGGATTTGAAACTGGAAAGCTTTCCATAGTACTGACCCTTTAACACTATCTTTCGTTCATTTGTCATGCTCGTGCCATACCTTCTATCAACAATTGATCTTTATCTTATTAAATTTCATCATTGTGTATCATTAATTAATAGCATACTGTATAAACTTCCTGTGGCTACCATAAACTTTCCACAAACTTGGGAGCTTAAATCAACAATGTTATTCTCACAGTTCTGGAGACTGGAAGCACTAAGTCCAGAATCAGTTTCACTGAGTTGAAATCCAGGTGTTGAGCAGGACTGTGCTCTGGAGGCTTTAGGGGAGAGAGAATCTGTTCCTTGCCCACCTCCAGCTTCTGATGGTTTTCATCGTTCCTGGGCTACTGGCCACATCTCTCCCTGCTCCAACTTCATGTTGCCTTCTCCTCTGAATGCTTGTGTCAAAACTCCCTCCGGCTCTCTCTTCTAAATAAACATTTAGGGTCCATCTGGATAATCCAGAATAAGCATGTCCTCTCAAGATCCTTGATTTAAACACATCTTTTGCCATGTAAAATAATTTCACTTTTTTGCCAGAAAGAGTGATATAAAAAGATCCTGGGGATTAAGTTATGAACGTATATTTGGGATTATCATTTGGCCCACTCCCTGTGCTCATCAAAACTTTTTTTTTTAATGTAAATATATATATAATGTACTGTTTTAGATCTTGTCCATCTAAAACTACAGGTATATAAATTTAATATAGGCAATTAATGAGAAAAAAATGAGTCTTTGGAGAAGCTTTTAAATTTAGCTAAGGAACAGATTCAATTTTTAGGTTCTTCTCTTACACAGGCTGAGTAAATTATCTTTAACTACAAAATTATATATTCTAAATAATTATTTAATGACCTACATGATTCTTTCTTCAGGTTCTCCAGCTTTCAAAGAAGATCTTAATCTTGGACAATCTCAGTCCCTGAGCCAAATATGAGCTCTGAATGGTATCTTCCTGTTTCAGTCCATTTTCAAGACCTCTATTTGTCTTCTCCATAGGATAATAGGGTTTAGGCAGCCATCCCTGCAGGATCAGCAACATGATTCATAGGGCTCAGTGCAAAATCAAAATATGGGACCCCTTGCTCAAAAATCTTTAAGGATGTCATGATGATGTGAAGATGACAGCAAAGCCTCAAAACAAGACTGGGGTTCTTCTGAACTCAGGCCCCTATGCCCATGAAGCCAGCCCTGTCCCCATCATTAGAACTACTGTGCCCACCCTCGGTGCGGGTTCCCAAGTCCAGCTTCCTTAGTTTGATATGCAGCAATGTGCCCCTCAGGTATTAGCATTGTTGTATGTTCATGGAACATTTACTAACCAGTGAGAAAATTAATCCATCTAAATGTTAGGAAGTATCCTGAAAAGCTAAGTGTTCCCACATGTTTCACTTTGGATGTTAGTTTTAAGTAATGGGAGTCCTAATTCAAACTAACTGAAAAAATAAAGGAAAATTTCTGGCTCACGTGGTCGAAAAAAAAATCCAGATAGGGTTCATATCAGACAGGACTTCGTTTAATAAGTGTTCTTATTTCATTTTTCTGATGCCTCTTAGCTTTGTCCTCTGCCTATTGCCTCTGTTCCCCAACCATTAGCACGATGGCCTTTGTGAATCTAGGCTTGAGTATAGGCAAGCAACAATGTCCAGCAATGAAGAGAAACTACCTTTCCCAGTAATTTTATTTTGAGTAAAGGATCATTATTGGCAGAAGCCACCAGTAAGTTCCCTTGAAGCTTCACTGATTCATGTAGAAGCATGTGCCCATTCTTGAAACAAATATTTTGAAGCCAAGTAAATTCCCTGTTCAGATAGGCATAGGCCTGGGTTCTTGAAATATGTCAAGAAGAATGGGGTTTCCCACAGGTAGTAGAAAGTTAGACTGAGTGGAGAAGGAGAGATTGCCAGAAAAAAAAAAATTGTAAGTACAAAAGTGAGGGTGAGCAGGGAGATAAAACCTGGGCAATACACCAATAATGTTTATTTAAAAACCTTACTGAATCACTAGCGCATGCATATTTGAGCCTCTGCTTAGCACTGACATTGTGACAACTGCTAGTTAAAATTGGGATAGCTGGAAGATAGAGAATCTTAATGACCTTACTGCATTATTTTGAAAGGCAAATTCTAAATGATTTTTTTAAGTTTTGTTAAATTAAATTTTCAATTAGGGAAAGTAGTGCTGTGCATTTGTTATCAAAAAGATACCACAAAATATAGTTTGTAGATAATTCAGCTGAAGAACATATGAAACTGTTCAACAACTTAGGGGATCAGGAAAAGGACCTGAGAAAACTGGAAATACAGTTCTGCTGCCCTTGCTATTTCAAAGATAATGCATATATATACAAATTTTAAATAGTCTTATTTGAAAGACAATTTTTTTATGAATAAGGAAATTTTATTAAAAGTAATATTATTGGTAAAAGAATTTTACTGCCTTTGAAATATTCTAACACATTCCCTGTGCGATAATGTGTCTGATATATCGATAAGTACTGAACAACACTTCAATGATTTGCCAAGAAAAATAAAGAAAAACTTAATCTGTCATTTTATCTATAGTTACTTGAAACCCATCTTATACTTGATACTAAGCATTTATCAAGCAAAGCATAGTTAAGAGGCTTTGAAACATGTGCACAAATAAAATGTATTATTTTATTGTTGATTATCCCTCCACTTGTATTCATCATAAAATTTAAGAGACAAATGCCAACTTGTCCATACTGGCAATAATATACAATTATGTCTTCATTAAATACTCCAATTTTGCCCTAGGAAAGTATTAGGAGAAACAAATTAGTGCCTGAATGGAAGATTATTCACTTCTAATGTGCTTTATTTGTTTTTATTTTCTTTTTCTTGTACTGCCCACTTTAAAAAGATTTTCTACATAAAGTGACTGAAGGAAAAAAAAAACAAATGATTTATAGGAACAAACAGAAACAAAGGCATGAAGAAAATACTTTACTTAGAAGGACTTATTTAAAAAATCATATTAAGGGTAATAGTATATTCTTTCTAAAGAGAATTTATGAGGAATAAATTGGTTACACACTTTGTTTACAAAACTGAATAATATCAAGTAATAGATCATTAACATAGCTTCTTGTATGAAAATTATATATTGAAACTAATACCGCAAAGCCACAGGAGAATATCATGCTACAAAAAAAGACATTTTTCTCATTATTTGAGGATGAATGTGGTTATCCTTAAATAAGTGTACACAAACCTATTTGCTCCAGGGGACCATTTAGAACTTAAGAAAATGCCATTAATGGAATTTCAGGAAGGTTACTTGCAATGCGTTTTCATTCAGTCCAATAAAAATGAGTTTCTTAATATATCAGCATGTATAGAAAAATGAAGCATTTGTGAAATAGCCCATTCCTCCTCACTACTCCAAAAGTTTCGCTTATATTCTTTCACACACTGTATCATTCTTCATGTACTTAAGTTCTTCTATAGTTCAATGATTGCAAATTCCCAATAATGAGTGTACTAGACTTTCACTGAGTTTGGCAAATCATGACCAGAAACTTTAGAGAGAATAAAATGATGTGAATTTTCTTCTTCTGCATGTCATGAATCCCTTTGAATCTACTATACCCTTAAACACATAGCTGACATGCAGTAGTCATTCTCAATTCTGCTATGTGTGTGATTATCACTTTTCCATATGTCCCATTTTCTCAATTATAAAATGAGAAAAATAGCTCTATCTCCTTTGTAAGATTTACTGAGAATCACCTTATTAGGTAAAAACCTTGGAGTTGAAGAATTACCTTGAAAAATGTGTGTAACTTCTGAGGATTGCAGTTATCTCACTTATAAAATGAGGGCAGTCCTCGGTCTCAGCATTATTACTATATTGGGTGATTGTGGGGACTGTGCCATGAATTGTGTAAGATGTTTACTCTTACCCATGAGACATCAGTAATATCCACCCTCATTTATGACAAACAAAAATGTCTCCAAATTTCACCAAATATCCACTGGGGGCCAAAATCATCATACTTGGGAAACAATAGATTAAAGCTAACTCTAATGTCCCTTCAACTTTAACATTTTATACTCCTATAATATTAGATAATGGGTTGTAAGAACACTTTGTAAATTGTATGTAAGATACAAAATTTATGTGTTGATTCACTTAACAGGCTTTATTAAACATCTACTAGTAACAAGACAATATACTATAAGAACTAGAGGTAGGTTAGACAAATTATATTTCAAGGGGCTTACTAGGAGGTAAGGTCAACTTACATATAAATAATATTTTTAGTATCCTACACAGCAGTAGAATTTCAGCATTGGAGAGTTGCAGTAACATACTTTAAGTTAATTTGGGTAAGAAAAGCAGCTTAGTGGATTGTTTCTAAGCAAAGTAGGCCATTTAGGAAAACTATGCCACACACTAGGCTAAGAAAAGCCGTAACTCTTACTAATGTGGTTTAAACTTACATTATTAGAATAATAAAATTTTAGACTTTGAAGGGACCTTAGAGATCACCTAATACCATCATCCTCATTTTACAGATGAGGAAATTGAATCTTTCCTACCCCTTGTGCATTAGCAGCACAGATACCAGAAGTAAGCATGAAAACTATAAATTGATGCTAATACCAGTAGGAGGTTGCTCAGTTATATATTAAATTTTAAAGGGAATAACACAAGCTATGACCTGCTAAATTAGGAAAGAGCCGCTAATACTATATACCAGGATATAGCATACAAGATTAAAACTATAATGACAAAAAAGACAAACATTGTATTGCCTAGCAGGCTATACAGTATTCCTAGCTGGGAAATTCATTGTGTGGGAAGAATATCCTTAGTTCTGAGAATATTTTTAAAACTTCCCCACATAGATATGAAGGCATGACTTCCCAGTCTTAACTCTTGACTTAAATTGTTTAGTACATTTTAAATTAAAAAATGAATAATTCACAATTAAAATTATTGCAACATATTTGAAATACCTGGTAACTTTCCAGAGCAAGTATGTTAATTCAAATGTCTATAGAGATCAAGCAGGCAATGTGATTGTGTAAAGGAGGCCAAGTATAAAACAGATGCTACAATGTCTGCAGTGCATAACCTGAAACACAGATCTGAGAAAATTCACATATTCTGTTTCTTATGAAGTGGAGGAAATAAATTACAGAGTCCCTCAGAAATATATTTCCTGATTTCAAAGTTACTTATTAAAGAGAATTATATATCCAAGCATTAAAGAATAAGAATTGGAAGAGGTTGAGAATTAGAGTAAGAAGCTATTATACCTTTTAATTTATTCTTATCAAAAAAGATTTAAAATATCACTTGGTAAACATGATATAGGGGGTTGTCTTTGTAAGACTTACATTTTAAAACTTAAATGTGTATTAGTTACATTTTTAATTATTAGACAGTAATTCATGTTCTTGTTATTTACCTATATTCTCTAGCTTTCCCCATTCCAGGTGCTAGATATTTTCATTAATTGGCTTAAGTAAAGGTTGACAAAGAAGAAACAAAGAAAAAAGAGTTAATTCTTGGGTTTATAATTTCAAATGCCTACAGTAGTGAACTTGTCTACTTCAATTTAGATAGCCACACTCTTCAATCTTCATGGCTTCTAATAGAAATAGTAGAGAATAGATTACTCTATCACAACAGAAGCTAATCTCAGCCCAAATTTTATTGCCATCTACTGGCAATGTACCACACACTCAAAAATGTCATGCACTGAAATCTTCAAGATGTCTCAACTTCCTGTCCCCTTATGTGCTCTAAAACTACCTGTGCGGAAGGTTTGTTTACCTGACGTAAATGTGATAGTACTGTATCATCAAGTGCAGTCAGCTGTAAGCAGGGATTGAGAAACTGTCCCACTAGAAGCAGGATTATAGAATCATTTGCAGATTAACATAGAGACACAGTCTAGAGGTACATTTAGCTGAGCCAGAGGACCAGGGGAAAGCTTTCTGGAGAAGACCTTGTTGACTAGAACATTTACTTTGGAGTGGTTTAGGAAACTACTGTTCCAATACTGGGGAGAGACAATGATAAGCAGTAATAGTTAGACTAGAGACAGAATTAACCATATTTAAGAAATAAAATTGATGTGTAGAGAACGTTATAATGGACAGGGTGATGATTCTGGAGAAATATAGGAAAAACTATTAGCCAGCTGTTCACTAAACCTATTACCTCTTTTTCCTGGGCACTAAGCTGAACTGCATGACTTTGGTGCAACCATGTAAATAATCTCTCATTAATGATATGAGGAGAGATGACATATCTGCTGCAGACCGCTCCTACTATGTCTGATCCTACATGCTCTTTTTCCCCACTGAAAACACAAGATAAAATAAAACCCTGAGATGGACAGTGACTGATTTTTAAATCACTTCTTGGAAGAGGTGGTCTTAAGCATCTATAACACCATGTAAGACTTTTCATTGAATAAGAAACAAACCTCTATCATGTTTGAATGACTATGCACTTTGGACTTTACTGTTACAGTCAGATTACCTTGTCTGATACAATAATAAAGGAAAACAACCAGACATTTGAATATGAATTATATTATAGTGGTACCAATATCTAAAATAACACAGAAGGATTAACAGGTTATGGGAAAAGATGACAGATCAAGTTGTCACATTCTGTATTGAGGTGTCTGTGGGATGAATTCAGAAGGGATATTGAATCCCTGCATGCAGTTCACTGGAACAGACAGTGGACATGGGTGCAGAGAACGGGAGGCACGAAGGGGCTTTGTTCTTGCACAGAACTTGTGACAATCACCAGCAACCCCTGCCAATGTCATAGGTAATCCTGAGGGCTGTCCTGCTCATGGCAGCTTAGGGGATTAACTCAGACACTGCTCTCTGTGTGTGGTTGACTGACACAGACAGAGGAGATGCGCACAGAGTCCAGGAGGCATGAAGGGGCTTTGTCCTTGAGGTGGACACACACACTGCTGGTCTGCAACCACTGCCCGTGTCCTAGACTATCCTGAGGGCCACCCCACCCATGCAGGGGATTAACACAGAGGCTACTCCCTGTGTGCAGTTAACCACCAAAGGCAGCGGAGAAAGGCAAGGTGACAAGCAAATAGGAAGAGACTTTGTTCTCCCAGATGACACACAAACCACTCGCTGGTGACCACACCCATTGCCATGAAAAGGCGGAAGAAACTTGTTCAATCCAAAATCCCACAAACACTAGAAAGAGGGCTTGGTGAGATGGAAATCATTAATCTTCCTGAAAAACAATTCAAAATGAAAGTCAAAAGCATGCTGACGGAGCTACAGAGAATTATTCAAGAGCTGAGGGATGAATTCAGGAGGGAGATAACAGAAATGAAACAAACAATGGAAGGATTTAAGAGCAGACTGGATGAGGTGCAAGAGACTGTTTATAGAATAGAAATTAGGGAACAGTAATACAAAGAAGCTGAGGCCCAGAGAGAAAAAAGGATATTAAGAGAGAATAAAAGAATATTAAGAGAACCATGTGACCAATTCAAATGCCACAATATCTGCATTATAGGGGAAGAAGAAGAAGAGAGAGAGAAAAAGGGATAGTAAGTGTCTTTGAAGAAATAATTGCTGAAAACTTCCCCAAGATGGGGAAGGAAACAGTCTCTCAAGCCATAAAGTACACAGATCTCCCAACACAAGGGACCCATGGAGGACAACACCAAGATATATAATAATTAAAATGGCAAAGATCAAAGACAAGGACAGAGTATTAAAAGCAGTGTGAGAGATAAAAAACATCACCTACAAAGGAAAACCAATCAGGCTATCATCAGACTTCCCAGCAGAAACCTTACAGGCCAGAGGGAATGCCACAATATATTCAATGCAATGAGAAAGAAGAGCCTTGAACCAAGAATACTCTATACAGCAAGATTATCATTTAAATTTGAAGGAGGATTTAAACAATTCCCAGATAAGCAAAAGTTCAAGGAATTTACCTCCCACAAACCATCTATACAGTATATTTTAAAGGAACTTCTCTAGATGGAAGTATGCCTTCGGCTAAATAGCTGTCTTCAGAAAATATAAGACAACAGCAGAGGAAGTAGATCAACTAAATACTAACTAACTGCAAAATAAAGTCAACTATCCACAAAGTCAGTCAAGGGACACACAAAGAGTACAGAATAAAATACCTAACATATAAAGAGTGGAGGAAGAAGAAAACGGGGGAAGAGAAATAAAGAATCATCAGACTGTGTTTATAATAGCACAATAAATGAGTTAAGTTAGATGATTATATAGTAAAGAAGCTGCCCTTGAGCTTTTGGTAACCATGAATCTAAAGCTTGCAATGGCAATAACTACGTATCTATTAATAATCACCCTAATGTAAATGGACTAAATGCACCAATCAAGACACAGAGTTTGAATAGACTCAATTCAAACCCAAAGACATACACAGACTAAAAGTGAAGGGATGGAAAAAAATATTTCATGCAAACAATAGTGAGAAAAAAGCAGGTGTTGCAGTACTTGTATCAGACAAAATAGACTTCAAAACAAAGAAAGTCACAAGAGACAAAGGACATTACATAATGATAAAGGGGTCAGTACAACAAGAGGATATAACCATGATAAATATCTATTTATCCAACACAGGAGCACTTACATATCTGAAACAAATGCAAACACAATTAAAGGAGGAAATGGAAAGCAATGCATTCATTTTAGACTTCAACACACTACTCACTCCAAAGAACAGATCAACCAGACAGAAAATAAGTAAGGAGACAGAGACACTAAACAACATCTAGAACAGATGGACCTAACAGACATCTACAGAACACCCTATACCAAAGCAACAGGATACACATTCTTCTCAAATGCACATGGAATATTTTCAAGAACAGATCATATACAAGGCCACAGAAAGAGCCTCAGTAAATTTAAAAAGATTGATATTGTACAAACCAGTTTCTCTAATCACAAAGGTATATGAAACTAGAAATAAATTACACAAAGAAAATGAAAAGTCCACAAACACATAGAGGCTTGATAACATGCTCCTAAATAATCAATGGATCAATGACCAAATTAAAACAGAGATCAAGCAAAATATGGAGACAAATGAAAACAATAGCACAAAGCCCCAAGTTCTGTGGGATGTAGCGAAGGCAGTTCTAAGAGGAAAGGATATAGCAATCCAGGCCTATTTAAAGAAGGAAGAACAACCACAAATGAATAGTCTAAATTCACAATTATTGTAACTGGAAAAAGAAGAGCAAATGAGGCCCAATGTCAGTAGAAGGAGAGACATAATAAAGATCAGAGGAGAAATAAATAAAATTGAGAAGAATAAAACAATAGAAAAAATTAATGAAACCAAGTGCTGATTCCTTGAGAAAATAAACAAAATAGATAAACACCTAGACAGACTTATTTAAAAAAAAAATAGAATCTACACACATGAGCAGAATCAGAAATAAGAAAGGAAAAAACACTATGGACACCACAAAGAATACTATGTAAAACTAGTATGCTAACAAACTGGATAACCTTGAAGAAGTGGAAAACTTCATAGAAAAATACAACCTTCCAAGGCTGACCCAGAAAGAAATAGGAAATCTGAATAGATCAATTACCAGCAAAGAAATTGAACTGGTAATCAAAAAACTACCAAATAACAGAGCTCCCAGTTCTGAAGGATTCACTGCTGAATTTTATAGGACATTTGGATTGGACATAATACCCATTCTCCCTGAAGTTTTCCAAAAAAATAGATGAGGAGGGAATACTTCCAAACTCATTCTATGAAGCCAGCATCAAATACTAAAACGAGGCAAAGACACAACAAAAAAAGAAAACTACAGACCAATATCCCTGAAAAACATAGATGCAGAAATACTCAACAAAATATTAGCAACCCAAATTCAAAAATAAATCAAGAGGATCATACACCAAGAAGAAGTGGGATTCATCCCAGGGACGCAAGGATGGTACAACTTTCGAAAATCCATCAACATCATCCACCACATCAACAAAAAGAAGGACAAAACCACATGATCATCTCCATAGATGCTGAACAAGCATATGACAAAATTCAACACCCATTCATGATAAAAATTCTCAACAAAATGGGTATAGATGGCAAGTACCTCAACATAAGAAAGGCAATATACGACAAACTCACAGCCAACATCATTCTTAACAGTGAGAAGCTGAAAGCTTTTCCTCTAAGATCAGAAATAAGACAAGGATGCCCATCCTCCCCGCTTTTCTTCAACATAGTACTGGAGGTCTCAGCTACAGCAATGAGACAGCACAAAGGAATAAAAGGCAGCCAGGTTGGTAAGGAAAAAGTCAAACTGCCACTGTTTGCAGAAGACATGATATTGTACATAAAAACCCTAAAGAATCCACTCCAAAACTACTAGAATTAACACCTGAATTCAGCAAAGTTGTGGGATACAAAATTAATACACAGAAATCTGTTGCATTCCTATACACTAATGATGAACTAGCAGAAAGAGAAATCAGGAAAACAATTCCATTCACAAGCTCTTCATCAGAAAGAATAAAATACCTAGGAATAAACCTAACCAAGGAAGTGAAAGACCTATACCCTGAAAACTACAAGACACTCTTAAGAGAAATTAAAGAGGACATTAATAAATGGAAATTCATTCCATGATCTTGGGTAGGAAGAATTAATATTGTCAAAATGGCCACCCTGCCTAAAGCAATCCACAGATTCAATGCAATCCCTATCAAAATAACAACAGCATTCTTCAATGAACTGGAATACATAGTTTTAAAATTCATATGGAACCACAAAAGAGCCCAAATAGCCAAAGCAATCCTGAGAAGGAAGAATAAAGCAGGGGGATCTCATTTCCCAACTTCAAGCTCTACTAAAAAGACACAGTAATCAAGACAATTTGGTAATGGCACAGAACAGACCCATAGACTAGTGGAACAGAATAGACAGTTGAGATATTAACCCAAGCATATATGGTCAATTAATATTTGATAAAGGAGCCATAGATATACAATGGGGAAATGAAAGCCTCTTCAACAGCTGGTGTTGGCCAAACTAGACATCTATATGTAAAAGAATGAAACTGGATTACTGCCTAACTCCATATACAAAAGTAAACTTGAAATGGATCAAAGACCTGAATGTAAGTAATGAAACCATAAAACTCTTAGAAGGAAACATAGGAAAAACTCTCTTGGATATAAATATAAGTAACTTCTTCATGAACATATCTCCTCAGGCAAGGGAAACAAAAGCAAAAATGAACAAATGGCACTGCATCAAACTAAAAAGCTTCTGTATAGCAAAGGATGCTATCAGTAGAACAAAAAGGCATCTTACAGTATGGGAGAATATACTGATAAATGACATACCCAATAAGGGGTTGACATCCAAATCATAAAAGAGCTCATGCACCTCAACAAACAAAAAGCAAATAATCCAATTAAAAAATGGGCAGAGGAGGTAGGGTGGAGCCAAGATGGCGGCATGAGTAGAGCAATGGAAATCTCCTCCCAAAACCACATTTATCTATGAAAACATAACAAAGACAACTCTTCCTAAAATAGAAACCAGAGGACACAGGAAAACATCCAGACCACATCAACACCTGCGAGAACCCAGTGCCTTGCAAAGGGGGTAAGATACAAACCCTGGCCCTGCGGGTGCTGAACGCCCCTCCCCCCAGCTCCCAGCAGGAGGAGAGAGGTCTGAGTGGGAGAGAGAAGGAGACCAGGACAGCTGAACACCTAGCCCCAGCCATCTGGACCAGAGCGCAAGCAAAGTGCATGCGTGGGGCCCTGGGTACTAGGGAAACAGGGCAACAAGAACAGTGAGCGGGTACCGGAGGCCGGCACCAGAAGACAGAAGAAAAGCGAGTGGCCATCTTTTTTTTTTTTTCTTTCTATTGTTTTGTTGTGGTGAGTGCTTTTTGGAAGTCTTAAAGGGACAGGGACCCCAATACTAGGGAAACAGGGCAGCAAGACTGGCGAGCAGGTGTCAGGCACCAGTGCCAAAGAACAAAAGAAACGTGAGCGGCCATATATATTTTTTTTTTTTTGGTTGCTGTTATGTTGTGGCAAGTGCTTTTTTGGAAGTCTTAAAGGGACAGGAACCACAATACTAGAGAAACAGGGCAGCAAGACCGTCAAGTGGGTATTGGAGGCCGGTGCCGGAGAACAAAAGAAAAGTGAGCAGCCATTTTTGTTTGTTTGTTTGTTGTTGTTGTTTTGTTGTTTTGTTGTTTTGTTTTGGCGAGCACTTTTTGGAAGTCTTAAAGGAATAGGGACCCCAATACTAGGGAAACATGGCAGCAAGACCAGTGAGCAGGTGCCCGAGGCTGGCGCCGGAGAATAAAGAAAAAGGAGTGGCCTTTTTTGTGTGTGTGTGGTCATTGATTTGTATTGGAGGGTGCTTTTTGGAAGTCTTAAAGGGGCAAGGCAGGACACTTAGTCCAGAGGTAGGGAATCCGGGGATCTTTGGGCACTCTAATCCCCTGGGCTGCAGGGAGCACGGAGGCCCCTTATGGAGATAAATAGCCTGCCGGCCGCTGCCCCTCCAACTGCAACTCCACCACTTTGGAGCAGCAGCCTGAGCTAGGCTACGCCCACAGCAAAGCAGAGATAAACTTCATAGCAGCCGGGCAGGAAGCAGAAGCCCTGCCTGCACACAGCTACCCAGCACAAGCCACTAGAGGTCGCTATTCTCCCAGGAGAGTAAGGCCACAAACCAACAAGAAGGGAAGTTCTTCCAGCCGTCACTAGTCCCAGCTCTGCAAACTATTCCTATCACCATAAAAAGACAAAATTACAGGCAAACCAAGATCACAGAGACACCAGAGAAGGAGACAGACCTAACCAGTCTTCCTGACAAAGAATTCAAAATAAAAATCATAAACATGCTGACAGAGATGCAGAGAAATAAGCAAGAGAAATGGAATGAAGTCTGGAGGGAGATCACGGATGCCAGAAAGGAGATTACAGAAATGAAACAAACTCTGGAAGGATTTACAATCAGAATGGATAAGATGCAAGAGGCCATTGATGGAATTGAAACCAGAGAAAAGCATAGAAGCTGACATGGAGAGAGATAAAAGGATCTCCAGGAATGGAACAATATTAAGAGAACTGTGTGACCAATACAAAAGGAACAATATCCGTATTATAGGGGTACCAGAAGAAGAAGAGAGAGGAAAAGTGAAGGAAAGTATCTTGGAAGAAATAATTGCTGAAAACTTCCCCAAACTGGGGGAGGAAATAATTGAACAGACCACAGAAATACACAGAACCCCCAACAAAAAGGATCCAAGAAGGACAACACAAAGACACATAATAATTAAAATGGCAAAGATCAAAGACAAGGAAAGAGTTTTAAAGGCAGCTAGAGAGAAAAAGGTTATCTATAAAGGAAAACCCATCAGGCTAACATCAGACTTCTCGACAGAAACCCTACAGGCCAGAAGAGAATGGCATGATATATTTAATGCAATGAAACAGAAGGGCCTTGAACCAAGGATACTGTATCCAGCATGACTATCATTTAAATATGATGGTGGGAACAAACAATTCCCAGACAAGCAAAAGCTGAGGGAATTTGCTTCCCACAAACCACCTCTGCAGGGCATCTTACAGGGACTGCTCTAGATGGGAGCACTCCTAAAAAGAGCACAGAACAAAACACACAACATATGAAGAATGGAGGAGGAGGAATAATAAGGGAGAGAAGAAAAGAATCTCCACACAGTGTATATAACAGCTCAATAAGTGAGCTAAGTTAGGCAGTAAGATACTTAAGATGTTAACCTTGAACCTTTGGTAACCATGAATTTAAAGCCTACAATGGCAATAAGTACATATCTTTCAATAGTCACCCTAAATGTAAATGGACTGAATGCACCAATCAAAAGACACAGAGTAACAGAATGAATGAAAAAGCAAGACCCATCTATATGCTGCTTACAAGAAACTCACCTCAAACCCAAACACATGTACAGACTAAAAGTCAAGGGATGGAAAAACATATTTCAGGCAAACAACAGCAAGAAGAAAGCAAGGGTTGCAGTACTAATATCAGACAAAATGGACTTCAAAACAAAGAAAGTAACAAGAGATAAAGAAGGACATTACATAATGATAAAGGGCTCAGTCCAACAAGAGGATATAACCATTCTAAATAGATATGACCCAAGACAGGAGAACCAGCATATGTGAAACAAATACTAACAACTAAAGGGGGAAATAGACTGCAATGCATTCATTTTAGGAGACTTCAACACACCACTCACCCCAAAGGATAGATCCACCGGGCAGAAAATAAGTAAGGACATGGAAGCACTGAACAACACAGTAGAGCAGATGGACCTAATAGACATCTATAGGACTCTACATCCAAAAGCAACAGGATTTACATTCTTCTCAAGTGCCCATGGGACATTCTCCAGAATAGACCACATACTAGCCCACAAAAAGAGCCTCAGCAAAATCCAAAATACTGAAATTCTACCAACCAATTTTTCAGACCACAAAGGTATAAAACTAGAAATAAATTCTACAAAGAAAACAAAAAGGCTCACAAACACATGGAGGCTTAACAACATGCTCCTAAATAAACAATGGATCAATGAACAAATTAAAATAGAGATCAAGGAATATATAGAAAGAAATGACAACAACAACACAAAGCCCCAACTTCCGTGGGACGCAGCGAAAGCAGTCCTAAAAGGAAAGTATATAGTGATCCAGGCACACCTGAAGAAGGAAGAACAATCCCAAATGAATAGTCTAACATCACAATTATCAAAATTGAAAAAAGAAGAACAAATGAGGCCTGAAGTCAGCCGAAGGAGGGACATAATAAAGATCAGAGAAGAAATAAACAAAATTGAGAAGAATAAAACAAGAGAAAAAAATCAATGAAACCAAGATCTGGTTCTTTGAGAAATAAACAAAATAGATAAGCCTCTAGCCAACATATTAAGAGAAAAAGAGAATCAACACAAATCAACAGAATCAGAAATTAGAATGGAAAAATCACGACAGACTCCACAGAAATACAAATAATTATTAAAGACTACTATGAAAACCTATATGCCAACAAACTGGAAAACCTAGAAGAAATGGACAACTTCCTAGAAAAATACAACCTCCAAAGACTGACCAAGGAAGAAACACAAAAGTTAAACAAACCAATTACGAGCAAAGAAATTGAAACGGTAATCAAAAAACTACCCAAGAACAAAGCACACGGGTTGGACGGATTTACCTCAGAATTTTATCAGACACACAGAGAAGACATAATACCCATTCTCCTTGAAGTTTTCCAAAAAACAGAAGAGGAGGGAATACTCCCAAACTCATTCTATGAAGCCAACATCACCCTAATAACAAAACCAAGCAAAGACCCCACCAAAAAAGAAAATTACAGACCAATATCCCTGATGAACATAGATGCAAAAATACTCAACAAAATATTAGCAAACCGAATTCAAAAATATATCAAAAGGATCATACACCACGACCAAGTGGGATTCATCCCAGGGATGCAAGGATGGTACAACATTCGAAAATCCATCAACATCATCTACCACATAAACAAAAAGAAAGACAAAAACCACATGATCATCTCCATAGATGCTGAAAAACCATTTGAAAAAATTCAACATCCATTCATGATAAAAACTCTCAGAAAAATGGGAATACAGGGCAAGTACCTCAACATAATAAACGCCACATATCATAAACCCACAGCCAACATTATACTGAACAGCGAGAAGCTGAAAGTTTTTCCTCTGAGATCGGGAACTAGACAGGGATGCCCACTCTCCCCACTTTTATTTAACATAATACTGGAGGTCCTAGCCATGGCAATTAGACAAAACTAAGAAATACAAGGAATCCAGATTGGTAAAGAAGAAGTTAAACTGTCACTATTTGCAGATGACATGATATTGTACATAAAAACCCTAAAGACTTCACCCCAAAACTACTAGAACTGATATCAGAATACAGCAAAGTTGCAGGATACAAAATTAACACACAGAAATCTGTAGCTTTCCTATACACTAACAATGAACCAATAGAAAGAGAAATCAGGAAAACAATTCCATTCACAATTGCATCAAAAAGAATAAAATACCTAGGAATAGATCTAACCAGAGAAGTGAATGGCCTATACTCTGAAAACTACAAGTCACTCTTACAAGAAATTAAAGGGGACACTAACAAACGGAAACTCATCCCCATGCTCGTGGCTAGGAAGAATCAATATCGTCAAAATGGCCATCCTGCCCAAAGAATATAAAGACTTGATGCAATCCCTATCAAATTACCAGCAACATTCTTCAATGAACTGGAACAAATAATTCAAAAATTCATATGGAAACACCAAAGACCCCAAACAGCCAAAGCAATCCTGAGAAAGAAGAATAAAGTAGGGGGGATCTCACTCCCCAACTTCAAGCTCTACTATAAAGCCATAGTAATCAAGACAATTCGACACTGGCACAAGAACAGAGCCACAGACCAATGGAATAGACTAGAGAATCCAGACATTAATCCAAATATATATGGACAATTAATATTTGATAAAGGAGCCATGGACATACAATGGCGAAATGACAGTCTCTTCAACAGATGGTGCTGGCAAAACTGGACAGCTACATGTAAGAGAATGAAACTGGACCATTGTCTAACCCCATATACAAAAGTAAATTCAGGCACAGTTGCAGGGGGGCCATCAGGTGAGAAATTGGGGATCAACAGAGGTGAGGCTCAGAACCTCATCCCCCCTGCTTTGAGAGAAATCTTCTGCATCTATGGATGTTTTGCTGCCCTTGTCTAGCTTGGATTAATACTTAGTCCATAGGCACACACCTGATCATCTACATTTGCCCTCTTACAGCACTAAACTATGTTTTTTACCTTTATCTTGCATCTACCTACCACTTTAGCATTTTATTAAAAATAAAAATAATAATAATAATAATAAAGGGAGAAATGTGGGATCAACATATAAATCAAGTATAAAAATCAAACGAATATTCATATTTTACCTGATTGTTTATAGTTCATAATGCATGATCAAAACCGAATGTTTCTGTGATGAATGCCCTTGTACTGTTCACCATGTAAGAATTTATTCACTATGTAAGAATTCGTTCACCATGTAAGAACTTGTTCGCTATGCTTCAGAAGATTGGAGACTGACGAGAATTAGGCTTGAGATGGATTAATGATTGTACATTGAGCATTGACCCCCCTATACTGAATTTTATTGTTGTTAACAACCATTTGATCAATAAATATGAGAGATGCCCTCTCAAAAAAAAAAAAAAAGTAAATTCAATATGGATCAAAGACCTGAATGTAAGTCATGAAACCATTAAACTCGTGGAAAAAAACATAGGCAAAAACCTCTTAGACATAAACATGAGTGACCTCTTCTTGAACATATTTCCCTGGGCAAGGAAAACAACAGCAAAAATGAACAAGTTGGACTATATTAAGCTGAAAAGCTTCTGTATAGCAAAAGACACCATCAATAGAACAAAAAGGAACCCTACAGTATGGGAGAATATATTTGAAAATGACAGATCCGATAAAGGCTTGACATCCAGAATATATAAACAGCTCACATGCCTCAACAAACAAAAATCAAATAATCCAATTAAAAAGTGGGCAGAGGAACTGAACAAACAGTTCTCCAAAAAAGAAATACAGATGGCCAACAGACACATGAAAAGATGCTCCACATCGCTAATTATCAGAGAAATGCAAATTAAACTACAATGAGATATCACCTCACACCAGTAAGGATGGCTGCCATCCAAAAGACAACAACAACAAATGTTGGGGAGGCTGTGGAGAAAGGGGAACCCTCCTACACTGCTGGTGCGAATGTAAATCAGTTCAACTATTGTGGAAAACAGTATGGAGGTTCATCAAAATGCTCAAAACAGACTTACCATTTGACCAAGGAATTCCACTCCTAGGAATTTACCCTAAGAACGCAGCAATCAAGTTTGAGAAAGACAGATGCACCCCTATGTTTATCGCAGCACTATTTACAATAGCCAAGAATTGGAAGTAACCTAAATGTCCATCGGTAGATGAATGGATAATGAAGATGTGGTACATATACACAATGGACTACTACTCAGCCATAAGAAGAGGGCAAATCCTACCATTTGCAGCAACGTGGATGGAGCTGGAGAGTATTATGCTCAGTGAAATAAGCCAAGCGGAGAAAGAGAAATACCAAATGATTTCACTCATCTGTAGAGTATAAGAACAAAGGAAAAACTGAAGGAACAAAACAGCAGCGGAATCACAGAACCCAAGAATGGACTAACAGGTACCAAAGGGAAATGGACTGGGGAGGATGGGTGGGTAGGGAGGGATAAGGGGTGGGGGAAGAAGAAGAGGGGTATTAAGATTAGCATGCATGGGGGGTGGGAGAAAGGGGAGGGCTGTACAAGACAGAGAAGACAAGTAGTGATTCTATGGCATTTTGCTGTGCTGATGGACAGTGACTGTAGGAGGGTTTAAGGGGGGGACCTGGTATAGGGGAGAGCCTAGTAAACATAATATTCTTCATGTAAGTGTAGATTCAATATAACAAAAAATAAATAAAAGAATGAAAGAGAAGGGGGATTACTCGCTGATAGGATAAAACTAACTGTAAATCAATGATTAATACATGCTTTAAATATCCTTAATTATTATCACTTAAAGGGTGTCAGATGATCGGCTATGGAGGTACACTTTTCTGATAATATTCCTTTCTCTTAAGAAAAAAGCACTTCCTGTGTGGTGACCTCCAATGAGTTCTACACAATGGTATAAAGGGCATAGCAAAGTGTGGGCAAAGGGTCTGTTTGTGTTTATACAGAGGATCAAAGCCTAATTTGGCTACCCAGAAAATGAACTAAGATACAATATGAAGAAGAACTTCCAACATCAGCACTGTCTGGAAGAGTCATACCAGAAGATGATCATCAAAAAACCTCAACAAAGATCCAGGTGATGCTGCAGTTGTAGCTGCATTCATCCCACCGATTCCTGGACTTGCCATTGAAATGAAGAAGGAGATATCTAAGCTGGCCTGTGCATACAGTAAAACAACAAATTTGACTGGATCTATACTGTCAGAACTCAACCAAGAATTAGGAGAAGTGCAAGTTGTAGCACTCCAAAATCTTACAACTACAGACTATCTACTGTTAAAAGAACATATGGGATGTGAACAGTTCCCAGGAATGGGTTGTTTTAATTTGTCTGATTTCTCTCAGACTGTTCAAGTACAGTTGGACAATATCCATTATATCATAGACAAATTTTCACAAATGCCTAGGGTGCCTAACTGGTTTTCTTGGTTTCACTGGAGATGGCTGGTAATTATAGATCTGCTTTGGTTATGTAACTGTATTCCTATTACGTTAATGTTTGTGCACAATTTAATTAGTAGTTTAAAACCTATACATGCTTAAGTTACCCTACAAGAAGATATGTCAAAGAAATAATCAATCTTCCCATGTTTTCTTCCATCTGCTACCACTATAGCTTTTCTCTTCCTTCCTAATTACAACCCTTAAATAGAATTCGTGCCTCATATCGAATTCACCGAGTATAATAATTCCTCTAAGTGGTAAAGATACCTCAAGACAAATGCTGGGCATAGAAGCCACAGGGTATAAATCTGCAAAGAAGTAAAAAGCTAACCTTTTCAAATAATATGGCTTCTCTCTCACTTACCAACTTTACATTTCCCTGTATAGCCCCGGAAGATGACTGGTTAGCCAGAGATGGGTAAGATTCCTCAAGGGAGGAACAACCTAAGACAGGCACAGTCACAGGGGGGCCATCAGGTGAGAAATTGGGGATCAACAGAGATGAGGCTTAGAACCTCACCCCCCCTATTTTGAGAGAAATCTTCTGCATCTGTGAATGTTTTATTGCCCTTGTCTAGCTTGGATTAACACATAGTCTACAGGCACACACCTGATCATGTACATTTGCTCTCTTACAACACTAAACTATGTTTTCTACCTTTATCTTGCATCTACCTACCACTTCAGCATTTTATTAAAATAATAATAATAATAATAATAAAGGGAGAAATGTGTGATTCACATATAAATCACATACAAAAATCAAACAAATATTCACATTTTACCTGATTCTTTATAGTTCATAATGAGTGATCAAAACCGAAAGTTTTTGTGATGACTGCCCTTGTACTGTTCACCATGTAAGAACTTATTCACTATGTAAGAATTTGTTCATCATATAAGAACTTGTTCGTTATGCTTCAGAAGATTGGAGACTGACGAGAATTAGGCTGGGGGTGGATTAATGATTGTACATTGAGCATTGACTCCCCTATACTGAATTTTATTGTTGTTAACAACCATTTGATCAATAAATATGAGAGATGCTCTCTCAAAAAAAAAAAGAGTTAAAATGTAAGCCAACAACAATAAATAAAATATATTCTAGGCTCCTACCTCAAAAATACATCTTTATAAAGACAAAATTGGAAAACAAAAATGGGCAGAGGAGCTGAACAGACACTTCTCCGAAGAAATTCAAAGGGCAACAGATACATGAAAAGGTGCTCCACATCGCTTATCATCAGAGAAATGTAAATTTATACCACAATGAGATATCACCTCACACCTGTTAGGATGGCCAACATCCATCCTAAGTATCCATCAGTAGATGAATGGATAAAGAAGAGGTGGTACATATACACAATGGAATATTATTCAGCAATAAAAAGAAAACAAATCCTACTATTTGCAACAACACTGATGGAGCTAAAGGGTATTATGCTCAGTGAAATAAGCCAAGCAGAGAAAGACAAGTACCCAATGATTTCACTCATCTGTGGAGCATAAGAACAAAGCAAAACTGAAGGAATAAAACAGCAGCAGACTCACAGACCCCCAGAATGCACTAACAGTTAACAAAGGGAAAGGGTCTGGGGTGGAAGGGTGTGAATGGAGGGATACAGGGAATAAGGGGCATTACAATTAGCACACATCTATGGGGAGGAGGCACGAGGAAGGCAGTATAGCACAGAGAAGACAAGCAGTGACTCTATAGCATCTTACTACGCTGATGGACAGTGACTGTAATGGGGTTTTTGGTGGGGACTCTAGTAACCAAAATGTTGCTCATATAATTGTATATTAATGATACCCAAAAGAAAAATAAACAAACAAATAAATAAATAAAAAGTTTTCCAGATAAAAGTGGTTAACAGAGTTCACTACTACTAATCCAGCCCTACAGGTAATGTAGTAGAGAATTCTTTAAGAGAAAAAGTAAAAGATTTAACTATAGGTCAGAAAATTATGAAGTGGAAGTTTTACAATGTGAAAAGCAAACATATTTTAAAGGTAATAGGGTAAATTAATCATTTAAATGCTAGTAGGAAGGTTAGAAGACAGAAATTAGTAAAAATCAATTATAAAAATTGGTTAAGGTACTCACTAAATAAAAAGTTATGAAATAAAATATAATCACAAAACATGGAAGAGAGAAAATTTTTAAAAACATAGTTCTTTGACAATGTGTTCAAATTTAAGTGACCATCAACTTAACACAGACTGCTCTATATGTGTTTGCTGTATTTGAAATTTATGGTAACCATGAACAAAACACCTGAAAAATAGATATTGAAAAATAAACAGAAAGGAGTCTAAGCATAACACTAAAGCAAGTCATTACATAGAAGGGAAGCAAGCAAAAGAAGAATGGGTCAGAGAAAAGTGATAAAATCAACCAGAAAACATTTAACAAAACGGCAATATGTACAGACCTGTCAATAGTCACTCTAACTGAAAATGGTCTAAATACCCCAATCAAAAGACATAGGGCAACAAAATGGATAAAAATCAAGACCCGTCTATATTTCAAGAGACTCACTTCAGACAGAAAAAAACAGGCTGAAACTGAATGGATAGAAAAATACTTCCCATGCAAATGAAAATGAAAAAAACTAAAAAAGAATAAAGCTGAGGCAGCAGCATTTTATTAGATAAAATGGACTCTAATAAAACAAAGACAGTAACAAGAGACAAAGAAGAACATTACATAATGGTAAATGGTTCAGTGGACAAGATAAACAATCGTAAATATCTATGCATCCAACAAAGGAGTAGCTAAATATATAAATATTAGCAGACATAAAGGGAGAAATTGACAGTAATACAAAAATGATAGGGAGCTTTAATACCCCACTTACATCAATGACTAGATCATTCAAATAATCACTAAGAAAACAGTAGCTTTGAATGACATTGGACCAGATGGATTTAACAGATATATATAAAATATTTCATCCAAAAAGAGGACACATTCTTTTCAAGTGCACATGGAATAATCTGCAGAACAGATCACTTGTAAGGCCACAAAACACATCTCAGTGAATTTAAGAAGACTGAATTCATATCAAGCATCCTTGTGGACTAAAACAGTGTGAAACTGGAAATCAATCTCAAGGAAAAAACACAAATATTAAGAGGAAAAACAATCAATGCTATTAAACAACTAATGAGTCAGTAAAGGAATCAAAAAGACTTGTAACTTAATGAAAACAGAAACACAGTGATTCAAAATCTGCGGCATGCAGCAAAGCAGTTCTAAAAGGGAAACTTTCAGCAATATAGGCCTACCTCAAAAACCAAGAAAAACTCAATCTAGCCTCACACCTAAAGGAACTAGAAAAAGAACAAAAAAGGTCAAAGTTAGTAGGAAAAATAAAGATCATAGCAGAAATAAATGAAATAGAGACTAAAAAAACTAGAAAAGATCTAAAACACTTAGAGCTGTTTCTCTTAAAAGAAACTAAATTGATAAACCTCTAGTTAGATATATCAAAAAAAAGAAGACTCAAGTTAATAAAATTAGAAATGAAAGAGTAGAAGTTACAACCAATGCCACAGAAATACAAAGAAGCATAAGAGATTACTATGAAAAAATATATTGCAACAAATTAGTCAAACTAGAAGAAATGGAAAAATTCTTAGAAACATGCAATCTTCCAAAGCTAAAACAGAAAGACATAGAAAATTTGAACAGACCAGTTACTAGTAACAAAACTTGTGTTAATCAAAACCTCCCAAGAAACAAAAGTCCAGAAACACAAGATGGTTGCACAGGTGAATTCTCCTGAATATTTTAAAAGTTCCTTTCATTCCAAAAAAAAAAAATTAAAAGGAAAGAAAGCTTCCAGAATCGTTCTACAAGGCCTTCATCATCTTGATACCAAAACCAAAGGCACTACAAAAAAAAAGAAAATTACAGACTAATATCCCTGATGAACAAATATGCAAAAATGCTCAACAAAATGTTAGCAAACAAATGCAAAAATACATTAAAAGGATCATTCACCACAACTATGTGGGATTTAGTCTAAGAATACAAGGATGGTTCAATATCAGCAGCTCAATCAATGTGATACACCACACTAACAAAAGGATAAAATCTGTAAGATCATCTCAGTAGATGCTGAAAAAACTTCTGACAACATTCAATATCCATTAATTATAAAAACTCTCAACAAAGTGGATATAAAGGGCACATAACTCAACATAATAAAGTACATATGTGACAAACCCACAGTTAATATCATACTCAGTGGTGAAAGGTAAAGGCTTTTCCTCTAATATCAGGAACATGACAAGGATACCCCCTCTTACCACTTTTATTCAACATAGTACTGGAAGTCCTAGCCACAGCAACTGGATAAGAAAAAGAAATTAAAGGAATGCAAATTGTTAAGGAAGGTATATAATTGGTACTATTTGAAGATGACATGATACTATATATATATTATGTGTGTGTGTTTTTATACACAAATATATAAAACTCCAGACTCCACTAAAGTATTTGTTAGAACTACTAAGTGATTCAGCAAAGTCACAGGATACAATATCAATATACAAAAATCTGTTGTGTTTTTATACATAAATAATGAACAGAAAAAGAAATTAAGAAATTAATCCCATTTACAATAACATCAAAAATAATAAAATACCTAGAAATAAATCTAACCAAGGAGGTGAAAGACCTATACTATGAAAACTGTAAGACACTGAAAATAAAAAGAGAAAACAAATAAATGAAAAATATTCCATGCTCATGAGTAGGAAAAATTATATACATTTTTAATGGCTGTATTACCCAAAGCAATTTACAAATTCAATGTACTCTTTAACAAAGTGTGAATGGCATTTTTCATAGAATGAGAGCAAATAACACACAATTTGTAGGGAACAACAAAAGACCCCAAATAGTCTAAGCATAACACTAAAGCAAGTCATTACAAAAGAAGACAAAACAATCTTGACAAAGATGAACAAGGCATCACACTCCCTGGTTGCAAACTATACTACAAAGCTATAGTAATCAAAACAGTATGGTACTTGCACAAAAATAGACTCACAGATCAATGGAACAGAATGGAGAGCCCAGAAATAAACCCACACCTATGTGGTCAATTAATATATGACAAAAGAGGCAAGGATATGCAATGGAGAAAAGAAAATCTCTTCAATAAATGGTGTTGGAGAAACTGGACAGCTACATACAAAAGAGTCCAAGTGGCTCATGTCTTATACTATATACAGAAAGAAACTCAAAATGAGGAAAGACCTAACTATAAGACCTGAAGCCACAAAAGTCCTAAAATAATATATATCAGTAAACTCTTGAACATAAGCATTCTTACATTTTTTTTCTGGATATGCCTCCCCAGGTAGGGGAAACAAAAGCAAAAATAAACAGGAGAGACTATATCAAACTAAAAATCTCTGCACAGCAAAAGAAACCTTCAACAAAAAGAAAAGACAACCTATTGATTGGGAGAATACATTTGCAAATGACATTTCCAACAAGCAGTTAATATTCAAAATACATAAAGAACTCATACAACTCAATATTAAAGCAAAAAAAAGATGACAAAATGAATTTATGAAACATCATATGATTTCACTTATTTGTGGAATATAAAAACAAAGCAAAACAGAATGAACAAAACAGCAGTAGACTCACAGATACCAAAACATGACTAGTGGTTACCATGGGGGAGGGGTTGTGGGTTAGGTGAGGAAGGAGGAAGGAATAAAGGGTCACAAATCATTCTCAATCATAATATAAGCTGATCATGGGGATAGTCCTACAGCATGGAGAATATAGCCAATGATTCTGTAGTATCTTTCTATGTTGACAGATAGTAACTGCACTAGAGGGAATGAGGATTTAATAATATGGGTAACTGTTTAACCACTGTGTTGTATATTTGAAACCAATATAAGATTGTACATCAATTATACTTCAATAAAAAATAATGGGCAGAGGACCTGAACAGACATTTTTTCAAAGTGAACAGATGGCCAACAGACATAGGATGCTCAACTTCACTAATCATTAGAGGAATGCAAATCAAATCCACAATGAGATATAACTTCATCCCATGTCTAGTATCAAAATGATTTCAAATAACAAGTATTGGTGAGGATGTGCAGAAAAGGTAACCATCTTGCACTGCTGATGGGAATGTAAAGTAGTGCAGTCACTGTGGAAAGCAGCATGGAGGTTTCTCACAATACTTAAAAATAGAAATATAATATGACCCATAATTCCACTTCTGGGTATTTACCCAAGGAAAACAAAATCACTGATTCAAAATGATATAGGGACCCCTATGTTTACTGGAGCATTGTTTACAATAGTGAAGAGAGAGCAGTAACCTAAGCATTTATTGATAGATGAATAGACAAAGGAGGGTGGGTACGTATATCGATATAATGGAATATTACTCAGCCATAAAAAGACCTTGCCATTTGTGACAACCTGGATGGACCTAGAGGATATTATGCTATGTGAAATGAGTCAGAGAAAGACAAACACCATGATTTTACTTATCTGTGGAATCTAAAAAATAAAACAAATTGGAAATGCACTCATAAACAGGAGAATAAATTGGTGGTTGCCACAGGAGATGGGGGTAGGTGAATGGGATAAAAAGGAACAAACTTTTAATTATAAAAGAGTCATGGGGATGAAAAGTGCAGCATAGGGATATAGTTAATAATATTGTAATATCTTGTTATAGTGATAGTTACTGATATTGTGGTGAACAAGCTGAATTTATTTTATACTTGGTTAACACCAAAATCATGTAATTTTAGGTAGCTCCAACTATGCACCCCTCTCTCTAGCTTCTCAAGGCATATTATTATAATTGAAATTGTTTCCCACACACTATTTCTCAAACTCCCCCCTTCATCAGGAATTCACCTCCTCTTTCAACTAACCATCTCCTACCCCTCATGAAATCCAGCTAAGGCAGGAGTCACCCATTCTGCAAAGCAGTCCTTGTTTCCCTATGAGCTGTAGCTGCAGCTCCTCTGTGCGCCCAATACTTACTCCATCATAACCCTCTCCAAACTGGCCCAAGGACAAAATGAACTGTTTATGTTCTCTCGCTTCCCTGCCAATACCCTCACTGCATTCCACTGTAATAAAATAAATATTCAAAGCTTTTATTAAATAAGAATTCACTACTAAGGTGGTGGCTTAGGTTTTATTTAAGGACTAAATTTTGTACTTTCTGCTGATGAACTTCTTTAGAACAACGGCAGGAGCTGGCTGGAAGAACCACTGGTGCAATATCACCACTGAAGACAAATTTATAGATTCCTCAAATGTCACCAGTATATTCATATTTTCAAAAATCTTAATGAAACTTGAAACACTGTGCTGCAGACTCTTCAATGTCTAGCCTACCAGCTACACTAATCATACCTTTCAATTGATGTGTCATATAAACTTGGTTTAGTTAAACTGGAACTGCAAACAAATTAACTCATCTGGATATAAGAGTAGATCACACATTTTTAGGGAGACTATGTTTTACTCTACAAAATTTCAAAAGGTTATTATGTTCAGGCTTAAAAATATTTCATCATATTTTTCTGCTGAATATTAAAGAATTTTATAAAATGAGTAGTTCTAATGAAATTCTCTTTAAGCCCTTTCTTCAGCCTATTATAAGATTGTGAGTAAGTAGAAAAATCTAAACAGTCTTAAGTTTTAAATCAATATTGTGTTAATTATTTGGAGAACTCTACTAAATTGATGTCTATATGCCTAACATGTTCATTAAGAAAAGAAAGAGCACAGCAAAGGAAATAATCAACCAAATGAAAAGACAACCTATATGACAGGAAAAAAATATTTGCAAGCCATATAGTAAAAAGTTAATCATCTAATATCATCCAAGTCAAAAGCACACACACACAAAAAAAACCTGATTAGAAAATGGACAAAGGATCTGAAAACACATTTTTCTAAAAAATGCCCAAAATTTTCTACAAATGGCCAACACATACAGAACAAGTGCTCAACATCTCTAATCATCAAGGAAATGCAACTTAAAATCACAGTGAGATAACACCTTACAACTGTGAGAATGGCAATTAACAAAAAGACCAGAGATAACCAACGTTTTCAAGAATGTAGAGGAAAGGGAACCCTTGTACACTGCTGGTGGGATGGCAAATTGGTATAACTACTATGGAAAACAGTATGGAAGTTTCTCAAAAAATTAAGAACAGGAACTACCATATGATCCAGCAATTATATTTATATGTATATATCCAAGAGAAACAAAATCAGTGTCTTGTAGAGATATCTGCATTACCATGCTCTTTGCCGCTTTATTCACAATAGCCAAGGTACAGGAACAACCTATCAATGGATAAATAGATCAAGAAAATATGAGATGTATATATATATAATATACACATACACAAAAAGAAAGATACATACACACACAATGGAATATCGCCATAAAAAAGAAAGTAATCCCATCACTGGTGGAAACATGAGTAAACATGAAGGGCCTTATGCTAAATGAAATAAGACAAGGAAAGAATTACTAGACCATGGTATTACTTATATGCAGAATCTTTAAAAAAAAAAAAAAGATCAAACTCAAAGAAACAAGAGAGTAGAAAAGTGGAGAAAAGTGGTTGTCAGGACCTGGGGAAAGGAGAAATAGGGAGCGGTTGGTAAAAAGGTACAAATATCTAGAGATAAGATGAATAAGATCTGAGGCTCTACTGGGGACTATAGCTGTTAACACTGTATTATGAATGGAAATTTGCTAAGAGAGGAGAATTTACATATTCCCACAAATAAATAAGTGGTGCAATGAATATGTTAACCAAGTCGGAGCAAGGGATACTTTCCCAATGTATACGTATAACGAATCATCATGATGGACACTTTAAACATCTTATAATTGTATTTATCAGTTATACCTCAATAAAGCTAAAAAAGTAAAATAAAAATAACCACTGTACTGTAAACTTCAAATATACTAAGAGAACAGATCTTAAGTATTCTCGGCACATCCTCCACCTCCTCCTCAAAAAACAGGTAACTCTGTGAAGTGATGGATGTGTGGAATTAACTAGACTGTAGTAATCGTTTTGCCATACACATATCTAACCATCATGTTGTACATCATCCATATACGTAGTTTTTACTTGTCACTTATACCTCAAAAAATCTGGGGGAGGGAGAAATCTCAACAACAACAGCAACAACAAAAAGGAAGAAAAGCTCAGTCAGAGAGTAAGGTAAGAAGCAGCCCAAACTTTCACCACCCCTGACCCCCACCTCCACACTCGTGGGAGAGTTGAGGCTGAAACTGAGCCCTCCACTGCCATCACTGGCCATGCCCAGGAGGCCACAGTGATGCTTTCTGGGATATGATGACAATGGCATGGCATATCGAGAAGACTGTCAGCCCCTGAAAGCCTGGCGAGGTCTCAGGTGAAGAAGGCAGGTCGCATGGACAAGAGTTTAGCTACCCCAGGGCACAGCTGCACAGATCTGGTGACCACTGGGTCCCATCTGGAGGAGAGACCACTCCATTCTAACAGTGATGCACAAGGGCCTTGCAGCCTGGGAAGTGGGTACAGCCCGGAAAGATGAAAGGAAGATGGGGTAGTATAGCCAGCTAGACTTTGGTACTGGAAAAGAGGACTGAAAAATGGGCCACATTTAGCCAACAGGAAGTGCACACTCCACCACATGGGAAGATTTACTGCTCATTATAGAAGTGGGCTTGTATATATAATATGAGAAAGGCTGCTCTACAACTTACTTGTCAACCTTTTAAAATTCAATGTACTGTTTAACATCTAGGTCTTACAGTCTTACAGACATACAACTACCCATAATAAAGCAGAGTTAAAATCACCTGGATTGAAAATGCCCTTTTTTAAAAAAAAGAAAAGAAAAGAAAAAATACATAGTCATAGAAAATAAATGCCTTCTGGGGACGACTTTTGGAAATGGAACTGTTACGGAAATGTTAAACCACCTCTAGAAGCAACGCTTCCATATTTGATCAATGGGTTACAGGGAGAAGAGGTGGAGTAGAAGGCCGTGAAGAGGCTGATCAGAAAATTGTAGCAATTTTTCATCTATAATTGGGGTATTTTGACTGAGGAAAAAGAATGCCTTATATATTCAATTCATGTATTAGCTAGAAATTAATATAGTACCTGGGTTCATAAAAATGTACAAACTGTAATTACCACAAAAGAGAAATAGACATTACAGTACCACAAAAGCATAAATGATAAAAAAAATCTCTAGAGATTTTTCTGCTATGAAGAAAAAAAAAGGTACTATGCCAGACTGCTCATATTTAGAAGTCATATTTATATGACATCATCCCTTTCTGATGTATATTATTCCTCACTCCTGTGTATATAGTTAACAGTACAAAGGACTCTTTTGAAATAGCTAGTTTTTCTAGATGTTCTGAAGTGCTTTGTATTAAAACTATGCAGTGAAATAACATTCAAAAAATATTTTTTACTAAAGTTCATTGAAATACTGCTGTTAGTAAGTTGAACGGCCAAACCACTTCTTTGAAAGGTACACATTGTGTTTGTGAGCTGGTCTCTGGGGAGGAAAGGGGGAAATGAAGTGCAAACGGCTCTGTGACAGTGTGTCTAGAATCAAAAGATTGTTGTCCCATATGTCTGTGCATTCTGTTCTACTTTGCTATGTATATAACATATGTAATGGACAGATGAGTCCCAGTTTTACAACATCTGGGCCTGTAGATGGTAAAGAGTTTGCCAGCATATGACACAATAACTAGAAAATTAGTATACTTTGTGTTAGAATTCATAGGAAAGACTGTCTTCTGTAAATTTGAGCCATATAACCCGGTGGATTGGTACAGGAGTGAGAGAAGGGAAGGGTTCTAAACCAGAATGTTCACATTTAAAAAACATTTTCAGATTACAACTGTTATGTTTGTGCAGGTTATTCAAGGCTATTACTGTATATACAGTGAAAAAAATCAGTTCTTACTTCAAAAAGCTAATCTACATTAAAAGCAGATGTAGTAAAATGTCACTATAACACCTCTTTGCCAAAATTTGTAGGAAATACTGTCTTCTAGAAATGGAACTGCTAAAACTACTCTTATGACTAATATACTATTGATATTGTTCAAAGTTTTGTAGGAAGTGAGAGGAAAAAATTGCAAATATAATTTTATATTGTGTTCATAAATGCATAGTTTCAGATAAAACACTTTTGTACTTCATGTGCACTTTGTTTTGCTGTTTGTAATGTGTGTAATGGACAAAGGAGTCCTAATTTTGCAATATTCAGTCACTAGATGTTAAAAAAGTTGATGTATGCCAAAGCAGATTTAGTAAAAGTAAAATTAACACATTTTATACAATTTGTTTTGAAATGTATAGGAAACCTTGTCTCCTACAAATGACTTTTAGAAATAAGTTTGTTCAATTACCTCTAAGCATATATTTGTCTACTGTGTTGGTGGGGGAGAGAGAAGGAACTGAGGGGATGTTTAGAAGTACTTCCTCCTGACTAAAACCACTATTATAAGTTTTATTCAACAGGACTGTTTAGAAAGTGGGTAAGTTCCTATTTGAAACATCTAATATTTCCAGATTTTTAGAAATGCAAAATTTATTTAAAAGTAGAAGCAGGAAAATAACACTTTGTAACTAGCTTTTTAAAATTGATGAGAAGCACTGTCCTTGGAAATGTAATTGTTAACCACCTCTTTGAGCAGCATATGATCTGCACTCATTCTTTTAGTTGAAGGAGGTAGGAGGCAAGAAATTACAAAAGCTCTTTTTCTAGTATATATTGGAAAATTTCTGATTATCCAATGCCATGTATATTATCTGACTTTTTTTAAACTTTGTTATATTGTGTATGCACTGGAGAAGTGACTATTAAATTTATAGTATATAGTCTGTAGGTACTACAGAGGTAGACAGTGTACAACCCAAGTAGAATTAGAAAACTAACACATTTTTTATACTTCTATGCTAAAGTTCACAGATAAGCCTTCCTCTGAAAATGACTTTAAGACAAAGTTGTAAAACCACATCTAAGTGATACATGTGCCTACACTCAACCACTTGATTTGTGGTAGAAGGAAGGAATTAGAGAAGTGAAGCCTCCCAAACTAGAATGTTCCTATTTAGAAGACACTTTGGGATATAACTGTTATCACATCTGTGTAGTTTATTCAACAGTACTGGCCTATAGTAAATAAATGTAAGTCATTATTTGAACCAATAGTGTTCCTAGACATTTAGAAGTAAATGGCATGATAAAAGTAAAGGATGTGAAAAAACACTTTTTTCCCTTAGGGATTCATAGGGATGACTGTCTTTCAGGAATGGGACTGTTCAGTTTGATCTCTTAGGGCAGAATACTGACTATTCACTGGGTGTCAGGAATAAAGGAAAATAAAGAAGTGTGGAGGTAATCATTCAATATCTACCCTGAAGTTGTTTGACAAGATCAGATTCTAACCATTGTTCATTATGTGAGGTCTAGTCAATATTGCTGTGTATTTATAGCACAGACAAGTCCTAAGTGCCCAAAAATAAAAGTAGTAAGATAAGCCCTATATAAATATACTTTTGTTCATTGGCAGGAAGGATTGTCTTTGGCAATACTCTTTGCCAATCAACCTGTAGGAGTTAGACACACTTCTATACTCAGTCCTGGAACTGTGGAAGAGGAAGAAGAATGAAGGGGCAGGAAGAGCTCTTTGCCAGCACATCTGTATCTGTAAGACAGCACAGGGCATAGTTCTCTTTGTGGGTATCTGTAAAGTTCCTATGTTCATTGTGGACAATGTGCAATCTTTATTTCACAACATCCAAGATTTTAGAATTCTTAATATAACAATGAATAAAGAAAAGTAGAGAATGAATTAATCAATTTCTAGTTGTCTTTTTGTTGTAATTGATAAAAAAAGGAGGCACCTTGGACAAGTAATTGTTCATTGAGTTGGCAGCAGAAGGCCAGAAGGAATGCAATGAAAGGGATGATGCAGTTGTGTTCATAGTTAGAGTTTGATTATATCCACTGATGTTTGAGTGTATCTTTTGTGATTGTAATACACTTCAAATAATTTGATAGAAATATTTTCTTGCTAATAACTTTAATAACCTAGATCTGATCATGAATTCTCTCAGGATTATACCTATTGTAGTCTATTACTTTATGCCTCAGTTCAAATTGAACATTAAAGAAATGCATTATTTTAATATAACGAGCAATATCTTTATCCAGAGTCCTGTTGCTCTTCTGTCTTTAGTGAAAATTTGTCCCCACCAAAGACAAGATCACATTTTTTTTCTTGATTAAGTTGGTGAAGTATATTCTTGGTTATCAAAGTACTTACGGCTTTGGGATTTTGAATGAGTAAACATTCATAACATGAAAAAGCATGACACATACTATATAATACCAGTGCTGTATTCTCAGTTCTGTGTACCAATACACAAGGACTCACAAAGACACTTAGAACTATAAACTCTTTACATTTATGGATGATTTTGTGTTATTTGCTACTTATACCTCTGAGGTTGTCTATAATATAAATATTAACTTTTAAAAATTTGAGAGAAAACATTACTTTTAAAAATGACAGAAATAGGAGAGGATTAAAGATGGCGTCATGAGAGGAGAGACAGAGGCTTCCTCCTAAAACTGGATACAATTAGAAAATTTAATTGATGCAACTAATCCTGAGAGAGCAACAGGAAAGAGGACGTGTCAGATTGCACACACCTGGAGAAAAGAGCCGACCTCAGCGAACGAGGTAACACCAGAGCTGTGGCTCCGCAGGACCCGAGTCCCTCCCCCACCCCAGCTCACCTGCGGGAGGAAAACAAATGGAGCAGGGAGGGAGTGGAGGCCTGGGACTGCTGAATATCTACCTCCTGAGATCTGCTCTGGGAGCACAAACCTACATTTCACGGTGCTTTCATGAGACTCACATGACTACTGGGTTGGAAAGATTACACAGGCAGAGTTCCTGGGGAGACTGGGATTCTGGCTGCTTGTGGAAAGCAGGGATCCATATCTGGCTGCTCTGGGACAAAAACTTATACCTGTGTGACCGGCCCACTGACTCAGGCAGTGGAGACAGGCACAGGAGCCAGGAGATGGGAAAAAGCACTTCCCTACCCTCAGTACCACTCCCCTGCAACCCCTGACATTGCTTCAGGGGCTCAGCAGCTCCAGAATAGAGCTTCTGGACACTAGAGGGCGCCATATACAAACATGAAACGCCAAAGGAACCTTGTCCACAGTAAAATTGTTAATACAACTCCGGAGAAAGATTTAAATGATATGGACCTCATGACTCTTCCTTAAAGGGAATTCAAAATAAAAATAATCAACATCCTAATGGAGGTACGGAAAGACATGCAAGAACTCAGGAATGAATTCAGTTCAGAGATCCAATCGTTAACACGATGGAGGGTATTAAAAGCAGGTTGGATATGGTGGAGGAGACAATAAATGAAATAGAAACTAGAGAAGAGGAATATAAAGAAGCTGAGGCACAGAGACAAAAAAGGATCTCTAAAAAATGAAAGAATATTGAGAGAACTGTGTGACCAATCCAAGCAGAACAATATTCGCATTATAGGGATACTAGAAGAAGAAGGGAGAGAAAAAGGGATAGAAAGTGTCTTTGAGGAGGTAATTGCTGAAAACTTCCCCAATCTGGGGAAGGAGATAGTCTCTCAGGCCATGGAGATCCACAGATCCCCCTTCACAAGGGACCCAAGGAAGACAACAGTAAGACACATAGTAATTAAAATGGGAAAGATCAAGGATAAGGACAGACTGTTAAAAGCAGGCAGAGGCAGAAACAAGATCACATACAAAGGAAAGCCGATCAGACTAACAACAGACTTCTCAGCAGAAACCTTACAGGCCAGAAGGGAGTGGCATGGTGTATTTAATGCCATGAAGCAGAAGGGCCTGGAACCAAGATTACTTTATCTGGCAAGATTATCATTTAAATTTGAAGGAGGAATTAAACAATTTCCAGATAAACAAAAGCTGAGAGAGTTTACCTCCCACAAACCATCTCTGCAGTCTATTTTGGAGGGACTGCTATAGATGTAAGTGTTCCTAGGATTGGATAGCTGTCACCAGAGGCAGTAAAATCATGGTAGGGAGGGTGGAGCAGCTGATTGCAAGGCAAATGCAAAATTAAATTGACTATCCCCAAAGCCAATCAAGGGACAGAGAAAAAGTATAGAATCTGATACTTAATATATAAAGAATGAAGGAAGAAGAAAAAGGATGAGAAATAGAAAAGAACCTTTAGATTGTGTTTGTAACAGCATACTAAGTGAGTTAAGTTAGACTCTTAGATAGTAAGGAAAATAACATGGAACCTTTGGTAACCACGAATCTAAAGACTGAAATGGCAACAAGTACATACCTATCGATAATCACCCTAAATGTAAATGGACCGAATGCACCAATAAAAAGACATAGAGTCACTGAATGGATAAAAAAAACAAGACCCATCTATATGCTGCTTACAAGAGACTCACCTCAAACCCAAAGACATGCACAGACTAAAAGTCAAGGGATGAAAAAAGATATTTCATGCAAATAATATGGATAAAAAAGCAGATGTTGCAGTACTAGTATCAGACAAAATAGACTTCAAAACAAAGAATGTAACAAGAGATAAAGAAGGACATTACATAATGATAAAGGGCTCAGTCCAACAAGAGGATAACCATTATAAATATATATTCACCCAACACAGGAGCACCAGCATATGTGAAACAAATACTAACAGAACTAATGGAGGAAACAGACTGCAATGCATTCATTTTAGGAGACTTCAACATACCATTCACTCCAAAGGACAGATCCACCAGACAGAAAATAAGTAAGGACACAGAGGCACTGAACAACACACTAGAACAGATGGACCTATTAGACATCTATAGAACTCTACACCCAAAAGCAACAGGATACACATTCTTCTCAAGTGCACATGGAACATTCTCCAGAATAGACCACATAGTAGGCCACAAAAAGAGCCTCAGTAAATTCAAAAAGATTGAAATCCTACCACGCAACTTTTCAGACCACAAAGGCATAAAACTAGAAATAAATTGTACCAAGAAAGCAAAAAGGATCACAAACACATGGAGGCTTAACAACATGCTTCTAAATAGTCAATGGATAAATGACCAAATTAAAATGGAGATCCAGCAATATATGGAAATAAATGACAACAACAACACAAAGCCCCAATGTCCATGGAATGCAGCGAAATCAGTTTTAAGAGGAAAGTATATAGCAATCCAGGCATTTTAAAGAAGGAAGAACAAACCCAAATGAATACTCTAACATCACAGTTATCAAAATTGGAAAAAGAAGAACAAATGATGCCTAAAGTCAGCCGAAGGAGGGACATAATAAAAATCAGAGAAGAAATAAACAAAATTGAGAAGAATAAAACAATAGAAAAAATCAATGAAACCAAGAGCTGGTTCTTTGAGAAAATAAACAAAATAGACAACCCTCTAGCCAGACTTATTAAGAGAAAAAGAGAATCAACACACATCAACAGAATCAGAAATGAGAAAGGAAACATCACGACGGATCCCACAGAAATTCAAAGAATTATTAGAGACTACTATGAAAACCTATATGCTAAGAAGCTGGAAAACCTAGAAGAAATGGACAACTTCCTAGAAAAATACAACGTTCCAAGTCTGACCAAGGAAGAAACACAAAATCTAAACAAACCAATTACCAGCAAAGAAATTGAATCAGTAATCAAAACACTACCAAAGAAAAGAAAAAAACACCCAGGCAGGATGGATTTACCTCAGAATTTTATCAGACATACAGAGAAAATATAATACTCATTCTCCTTAAAGTTTTCCAAAAAATAGAAGAGGAGGGAATACTCCCAAACTCATTCTATGAAGCCAACATCACCCTAATAACAAAACCAGGCAAAGACCCCACCAAAAAAGAAAATTACAGACCAATATCCCTGATGAACATAGATACAAAAATACTCAACAAAATAGTAGCAAACCGAATACAAAAATATATTAAAAGGATCATACACCATGACCAAGTGGGATTCATCCCAGGGGTGCAACGATGGTACAACATTCAAAAATCCAACAACTTCATCCACCACATCAACAAAAAGAAAGACAAAAACCACACGATCATCTCCATAGATGATGAAAAAGCATTCGACAAAATTCAACATCCATTCATGATAAAAACTCTCAGCAAAATGGGAATAGAGGGCAAGTACCTCAACATAATAAAGGCCATATATGATAAACCCACAGCCAACATCATACTGAACAGCAAGAAGCTGAAAGCTTTTCCTCTGAGATCAGGAACAAGACAGGGATGCCCACTCTCCCCACTGTTACTTAACATAGTACTGGAAGTCCTAGCCACAGCAATTAGACAAAACAAAGAAATACAAGGAATCCAGATTGGTAAAGAAGAAGTTAAACTGTCACTATTTGCTGATGACATGATATTGTACATAAAAAACCCTAAAGACTCCAGTGCAAAACTACTAGAACTAATATCAGAATTCAGCAAAGGATACAAAATTAACACACAGAAATCTGTGGCTTTCCTATACACTAACAATGAGCCAATAGAAAGAGAAATCAGAAAACAATTCCATTTACAATTGCATCAAAAAGAATAAAATTCCTAGGAATAAGCCTAACCAAGGAAGTGAAAGACCTATACCCTGAAAACTATAAGACACTCTTAAGAGAAATTAAAGAGGACACTAACAAATGGAAACTCATCCCATGCTCCTGGCTAGGAAGAATTAATATTGTCAAAATGGCCATCCTGCCCAAAGCAATATACAGACTTGATGCAATCCCTATCAAATTACCAACAACATTCTTCAATGAACTGGAACAAATTGTTCAAAAATTCATATGGAAACACCAAAGACTCTGAACAGCCAAAGCAATCCTGAGAAAGAAGAGTAAAGTGGCAGTGATCTCACTCCCCAACTTCAAGCTCTACTACAAAACCATAGTCATCAAGATAATTTGGTACCAGCACAAGAACAGAGCCACAGACCAGTGGAACAGATTAGAGACTCCAGACATTAACCCAAACATTTATGGTCAATTAATATTCTATAAAGGAGCCATGGAAATACAATGGGGAAATGACAGTCTCTTCAACAGATGGTGCTGGCCAAACTGGACAGCTACATGTAAGAGAATGAAACTGGATCACTGTCTAACCCGATACACAAAAGTAAATTCAAAATGGATCAAAGACCTGAATGTAAGTCATGAAACCATAAAACTCTTAGAAAAAAAACATAGGCAAAAATCTCTTGGATGTGAACATGAGCGACTTCTTCATGATTATATCTCCCCAGGCAAGGAAAACAAAAGCAAAAATGAACAAGTGGGACTATATCAAGCTGAAAAGCTTCTGTACAGCAAAGGACACCATCAATAGAACAGAAAGGTACCCTACAGTATGGGAGAATATTTTCATAAATGACAGATCCAATAAAGGCTTGACATCCAAAATATATAAAGAGCTCATGCTCCTCAATAAACAAAAAGCAAATAATCCAATTAAAAAATGGGCAGAGGATCTGAACAGACAGTTCCCCAAAGAAGAAATCCAGATGGCCAACAGACACATGAAAAGATGCTCCACATCACTAGTTATCAGAGAAATGCAAATTAAAACCACAATGAGATATCACCTCACACCAGTAAGGATCTCCACCATCCAAAAGACAAACAACAACAAATGTTGGCAGGGTTGTGGAGAAAGGGGAACCCTCCTACACTGCTGGTGGGAATGTAAATTGGTTCAACCATTGTGGAAAGCAGTATGGATGTTCCTCAGAATGCTCAAAATAGACTTACCATTTGACCTAGGAATTCCACTTCTAGGAATTTACCCTAAGGATGCAGCACTCCAGTTTGAAAAAGACAGATGCACCCCTATGTTTATTGCAGCACTATTTACAATAGCCAAGAAATGGAAGCAACCTAAGTGTCCATCAGTAGATGAATGGATAAAGAAGATGTGGTACATATACATAATGGAATATTATTCAGCCATAAGGAGAAAACAAATCCTACCATTTGCAACAACATGGATGGAGCTAGAGGGTATTATGCTCAGTGAAATAAGCCAAGCGGAGAAAGACAAGTACCAAATGATTTCACTCATCTGTGGAGTATAAGAACAAAAGAAAAACTGAAGGAACAAAACAGCAGCAGAATCACAGAACCCAAGAATGGACTAACAGTTACCAAAGGGAAAGAGACTGGGGAGAATGGGAGGTTAGGGAGGGATAAGGGTGGGGAAGAAGAAAGGGGGTATTATGATTAGCATGTATAATGTGGGGGGTGGGGGAAAGGGGAGAGCTTTGTAACCCAGAGAAAACAAGTAGTAATTCTACAGCGTCTTGCTATGCTGATGGACGGTGACTGTAATGGGGTTTGTGGGAGGGACTTGGGGTAGGGGAGAGCCTAGTCAACATAATGTTCTGCAAATAAATAAAAATTAATTAATTAATTAATTTTTTAAAAAATGAGATAAATGCCTTTCCTTTGTTTAGGTTATGGTATAGAGCAAAACACAGAAAATAATGTACCTATGTCTTTGTTTCCATATGGATCTTTTAAAGTAGACTCTATTGCTTCAAAATATAACTTACTTCCACACTTGCATACTTGCCAATAAAGTTTAAAATGTTCCTATTCTTGTTACAGTCTTTTTCAAAACTAATGATGATGTTCTCTGGTTACACAGTTTTATAGTGAAGTGAGCCACTCCTGTCACATAAGAAATGCAAAACCAGGAAGAGGAAAGGGATAAATAGAAACATACAGCCATTCAATAACACAAATGTATACACACTAACATACTGCTAAAAAGAAAGCCACAAGGCCAAAAGCAAGTCACTTGGGCTCGGCCAGTCCACCAAATGGGGGCTTAATGCCAAGCCTAGCTGCAGTTTCAATCTCCCCCAGAAACGTAGTCTTAAGAGTGAATCAGGAATTTTCTGGTCTGCACCAAAGAGGTAATCTGTCTCATGAACCATCTCCATGCCTAACCTCAAAAGAAGATGATGTAATCTGCATGATAGAACTCCTTGCTCTTCTTCCTAAGGGCGGCTGACATTGTCTGAAACAATCTCTTCTTGTCTTTTGTCAATAACTTCTTGCTTCACCCTCCTGTCTATAAAAATCTTCTATTTTGTGCAATTCCTTGGAGCACCTCTCTAGTTAGAGGGGAAGTTGCTCAATTTACTAACTGCTTAAATAAGACAATTAGACATTCAAATTTGTTCGGTTGACTTTTGATCTTTAACAATATGTTTAAATGATATTTTGTTGTTCTAGAGTGATAAAAATATATTCAATTATCAAAACTAAAAGAAGGGAATCCTAAACACCTGGAGGAGAGCTGCATGTGAAATTCAACAGCTGAAACCCCAAACATTATAGGATTCCTTCATCTACAGCCTTCAGCGCCACACAAGGCTCTAGTTCTTCCAAGTGGAAACATCTATGTGTTTGAAGGAGTAGGCGTTGGGGGAGTAGGAATGGTTTTGGAGTTGGAGACATCTAAGGATGTTCAATTTCCTCCAAAATACTTGGAACATCTCATCAATCAACACAGCTTTTCAGTCTGAAAACCAAAGCATCCATTTTATAATTGCACTTTGTAAAAACTACCCAAGCTCACAACTCAGAACCCACATTTCTACAAAGCACAGAAATTCAGAAACTGCTACTGATTTCTTCACTGTTCCCATGTGAAGAGTAACAAATATGTTATAATTCTTGTACTTACAAGGAATCATACCATTCTTTCCCCACAGTAAAATGAAGCTATCAAATTTAAGTTAGAGGTCCAGAGGTCAGACAGTGCAAATCTATTTGCTAACATTAGGTGTGATGCAGACCACATGTGATCAGTTCTGTAGGGCTACTGCATGTACACAGCTCCCTGGCTAGAAGAAGAAATTGGCTCCTTGGTTTCTGTACTTCCCATAATAATCTCATTGTGGGTGGGGGGTGGGGGGTGGGAATTTGCCACCCCAAACTATGCTGCCACTTTGGCATATTGATTATTTTAAGCTGGTTTTTTTTTAAAATTAAGTATCATTGATATACACTCTTATGAAGGTTTCATATGAAAAACAATGTGGTTACTACATTCACCCATATTATTGAGTCTCTGAAAACCAAGCAGATACTTCCCTTTTGTAAGAGACATTTATGTTTGTAAGGGAAATCTCCATATGTAAGGGGATGTCCCTGGCTGTCCCAGGAAGGAGATGACTCAGTCTCTAGAAACTTTTTCTGTGAAGAAGGCGAGGACTTAAATCTGCATAACGACCATCTTCTTGTTTATTATTTTTTTCCTGGTAATCTTCCATAACTGACTCCCCACCCCTAACATCTTATGTCTTTGGCTGAAGATGGTATTTAGGGTGATGGCTTCAGACATTTTGGGGAATGTAGGGAAGTCCCCCCTACATCTCCCTGCTGTTCTATGAGGAAAGCTGTCGCTGCTTCACCCCAAATATGTCTGGCCTTGTATGGAGCCAGATATGTCTGGCCTTGAGAAACCTGAAAACAGACTATGTTGTACCCATGAGAAAGAGCTAGACAAGGGCCCTGAAGGCCAGATGCATGCATGTCTTCAAATACTTCTGTAACCATGAATTAGCAGTATAGCAGTATGAGAAGTAAAGCTTTGTGCAGAATAAAGTGGCCCCTCTGAGCACCCTCCATGACGATTCCCCCTGCCTTCTTTGCTCTTCGCGTTGCCCCAAAACCCCAAAGGCAGCCCGACAGGGAGCTACTCAGTTTTCCTGAGTCTCTCCCATATACAAGGAGGTGTATACACAATCATACTTTTGTTAGATTTTCTCCTGTTAATCTATCTCATGTCAATTTGATTCTTAGGGCAGCTAAAAGAACCTTGAAGGGTAGAGGAAAAATTTTCCTCTCCAACAGTATTAATTTTCTTTTCTTTTCTTTTTCGTTTTTATAAGATGTCAAATCTGCCTCTAAAATAGTTTAATTTCCATTTTAAAAATCTGCCTTCCAATATTTTTAACACCTCACTGGTTAATTGTATTAATTGAACAAAAATTCAGCACAAAATGTGCATTAATATTTACCATTACCTGAAGTTGGTTATCTTTGAAATTTCAGTGATCACACAGCACAAAAGTAAGGGTATATACTGGAGCTTTCAAATTTTTTGTGTGAGTCATTTAAACAGTACTCTTAACACACAATTTTTCTCATAATCACATTTGTCAATAACGATAAACATCAGAGTGAGTGCTAAGTGAGAGATAGAAACTTTAGCAGCTAGGAACAAAGTTAAATTTTAGACACCCAAATTTTCAGAGTTCCCCATGACAAGATCAGCCACCAAAGTTCTCACATGTACTCATTTCCTGAGACCCTAAAGAAACTGAAGTTGCTAGTCATTAAAATAGTTTTTGCTCTTAAGCCTACTTTCCCTTACTCTCACCAAATCTACCCTTGAAGTAAATCAAACTCCATTTTTCTCAAGTGGCATTTCAACCTACAATGCTTTTGACTCTACTTTTACTCCTCTCTTTCTTATGTTGAAAGCTATTAACGTATTAGAAGCTCTAATTCCATCAGTTCTAAAGTCTGGATCAAAAAGGTTTTTCTATAAACAAGGAAAATGAGGAACATAGATAAAAAACTTGGAATTTCATCATGAGTAACACTGAAAAGAAATGTGAATGTAGGTCACAAACATTTAAAATGCCAGGGATTATAGTATTTCTATGTTAGCAGACACACAGATCTTCCAGTCAATAGTTGCTGCTTCAACTCAAACATTAACAATATTTCTCAGGCTAATTAGCTATGTAAGTGGTGATTTTTCTCCAATTAGAGAAACTTGGTTATTATTACCCAAATTACTCCAAAGGGGCTTTTTAAAATTTGAGGTATCAAATAAACTTATGTTTTCTGCAGATTCAATTTCCTTCTTCTCTGCTGATGAGAGACAAGGGAGCAATAAGCCTTCAAAGTGTTTATTTGCTATATTTACTATGAACAATACAAACCTGATTGGTTTCTGATAATCACTCATTTTATCACATCCATGCCTCCCCCTCTGGCTCATTTTGATAATGAACAAAAGCTTTTTTTAATCCAAATCCTATGTTTTGCTGATCGTAGAATAGTACCTACAAAACTCCTTTACATGCTGAATTTCAAGATAGATGGCCTTTGCTTGTTTATGTACTTAAATTTACAATACTTGTCTTACACGTTAGCATGAAACTTCAGTGAATGAGTATGAAAAGTTGAAATTCAGAATACATTAATACAAGAAAGATATTATTCCAAGGCAGAACCATATATCTTAAAACAGCCATCATTTAAAAAACTTGTTCTCATCCTACATGGAAAACCACTGTCATTAATTTTGACCCAACTTCTGTCTCATTTATACCAATAAATCCCCTGACAAGCTTAAAAACTTTTCTACCTTTATTGTCTGACAAAGACAACCCGCTGTGAGAAATAATGGTGCTCATAAATGAGAGGCAGAGAAGCAATAACAGTTTCATTTACAGATCATTAAACAAGAAACCAGGTCAGAGAGATCTCTGTTTAAGGCTCTTATGGGCAAATATGGGCAGGCATATTTCAGATGAGTAAATTCAGAGGAATACCTCACTACTTCTACAAGAAAAGCTGAAGAAAAGCTCTCATTTTACAGTAATAATGATCTGTACTGTTCACCAAATATCAAGTTACTACATAGCAGAATTATTCTTTTGGAAAGATACTCAGACGTTTTCATTAAATAATAAAAAAACATTCATAAAATTCAATATGACAAATCCAAAACTCTAAAGACCAAGCCATCTCTGAAATAAAAGGTGTTATTGAGCCTTTACAGATGCTGAGCAGAAAAAGGACTGAGTCCTGGGAGAAAGTTTCTGCTTCACCAGCAGCAAAGCTAAAGTAGAACTCGCCCAGACTCAAGAAATGGGGCACATTTATGAGGGGTCTCAAGGAAAGAAAGTTGTTTAAATTCACACTGGCTATAGACAAGGAAGATAGGCTAATGCAAAGCACGGTAAATCCAGGGGCAGGTCGTCAGTCCACAGAGAAAGCTCATGGATTGGTTGTCGGATGAAGGTCAGGGACTGTTCACAGTGGTTCTAGGGGCCTTATAGGTAATTGCTGCAATGAATTCAAGAATGTGGAGTCTCTGGTTGGCTGTGGCTCAAGGTTATTGACTGATTTGCATCCATTGTCTTTCACAACCATTCTCTGGCCCTCATGACACTCAATTTTAGGACTTCTCAGAATTTGTTTCCTTATTAACTATGTCAAGTGGAACATGCTCTTTTCAATGTTTAAGAAAAAACACACGTTTTTCACAAACACAGTTCCTTAAAGAAGACTATATCCAAGAAAAAGAGCTCTCAAAATATGTACCTACCATTTTTGATCTCACAAAATTTAACAAAATGTGCTTTCCTAAAATAATTCAGAATTGTAGTAAAAATCAGTATTTTCCTCCCTAATTTCTTCCAGACTTGCTTAGAAAATACTTTCCTACCCAGCTGTGACATTTTTATCCATATTGCTTGATTTTGCCCCAGAATATGTTCAACAGTCTTTCCCATTTCAATAAATGACAAGTCCATTTTACCAATTGTTCACCATAGATAAGCTTTACCTTTACTGTATTTCAACTTTTTATCATATAGCCTGTATACTTTGTATCTGGTCACTTAGGCTCAACATAAAAATATTTTTAAGATGTTTCCATGCTGCTGAGTGTTAGAATTTGTTCCCTTTTCTAAGTAGTTTGCACTGTACTGCATTTCCAGTTTGGAAGCATGCAGAATACAGTTGATATAAACATTCTACAAGTTATCTTCATAAAGACATGTTTTTCTCTCTCTAGACAAATATCTAGGAGTGAAATGGCTAGTGTTCCAATTATCAATTTATTGCCACTCAGCCCCAAATCTGTCCTTCATTTCCAAGTCTGCAGTATGTTGCAGGACCTTGTAAATATGTTGTCCTTTGCGAGCTGGCACCAAGTTAGGTTTGTCGTAGAGGATACTGAAAAAGGAAATGTTTCTCTTCCTGGTTCCAGTGAGCACCTGTCCTCATGCTCTTGAAGAGCATATAACTTTTGCAGCACTTAGCAGCAATTCCTGTGGACAGATTCCCAGTAAACTTCATAAACACAGAACCTCTCTGGGGAAGATTTCCCCTGCTATCCAAAGGACGTATTTCCAATGAGTTCCCATGGCACAGCACCTCAGCAAATTTCTCCGCCATCCTGAGAGGCATGGCTGTGCTCTCCAATGAAGTTGGATCTCAGCCAAAAGGTGGGAGGGGACAGGGGCTCTTTGGTGGGTGCTTTGTCTCAGTTTTAAGGGTAAATGACTATTTCCTATATCTACTATTGTTGTAGCCCTGAAATTGTTTTTCAATCTCTTCCTAGTAAGCTTTCCTTCTTCAAACTATTGTTTCTGTTTCTGATTGTAACTGTGACTGATACAGCTGCATTACAGAGAAAGTGTATATTTCATTTTAAAACTCACTGAAAAAATAATTACCCAAACAAGTTGCACAAGTATACACTCCCATAAGCAACCTATGAGAGTTCTGGTTATTCCACCATCACACCAATTGTTGGAGTTGCTGTGCTTTCAAATTTAATCATAACACTGGAGGTGTATTAAAATTTCACTTTGGTTTTAATTTTCACTTCCTGATGCCTTATATGCTTCATGACTATTTATCTTTACTTGTGGAGTACAGCAAAGGCTTTTATCCATCTGTGCTTGGGTTGTCCCTTAATCATTGAATTCTAAGATTTCTTTAAACATTCTGGATACAAGTTTGTGGCTGCCCTATTCAATTCTCCCAATTTGTGGTGTACTTACTTTCTCAAGTGTGTAAGTTTTTAATGATCATGAAATCTAACGTATCAATTTTTTTCTTTTGTGCTTAATATTGAGTGTGTGTGTGTATATCTCATGAAACCTTTGACCATTCTAAGGCCTGAAGATATAATCCCATACTTTCTTCAATAAAGTCTTGTTTCAGCTTTTATATACAGGTCTATGGCCCATATTTAATGAAGACTGTTTATGGCTTGACAAAGAGGTCACTTACTTTCTTTTATTCTCTCTCACATGAATAATCAGGTTTTCCAGCATGGCTTTTCCAAAAGACTTTTCTTCCTCCCACTGAATTGCTTCAGTACTTTTATCAAAAATTGATTGATTACATGTATATTACTTTTTACCCCCTATTCTGTTTCCTTGAACTATTTGTCAATCTATCCTTATAAGAATACAGTATTCTTTATTATAACTTTACAGTAAATTTGCAAACAGGTAGTATTTTTTCCAAAATTATTTGGTTACTTAAGGCACTTCACATTACCACCTATTTTATGACCAGCTTGGAAATTTCCACAAAAAAACATGCCAAGATCTTAAATGGGATTGTTTTTAAGGCTATACATCAATTTGAAGATTGTGACAGCTGAACAATATTGAGGCTTTCTTCATGAAAACAGTGTCATCATTTACTTAGGGTTTTTTTTTTTTTTTTTTTTGAGAGGGCATCTCTCATATTTATTGATCAAATGGTTGTTAACAATAAAATTCTGTATAGGGGGGTCAATGCTCAATGTACAATCATTAATCCATCTCAAGTCTAATTCTCGTCAGTCTCCAATCTTCTGAAGCGTAACGAACAAGTTCTTACATGGTGAACGAATTCTTACATAGTGAATAAATTCTTACATGGTGAACAGTACAAGGGCAGTCATCACAGAAACTTTCGGTTTTGATCACGCATTATGACCTATAAACAATCAGGTCAAATATGAATATTCTTTTGATTTTTGTACTTGATTTATATGTTGATCCCACATTTCTCCCTTTATTATTATTATTATTTTTATTTTTAATAAAATGCTGAAGTGGTAGGTAGATGCAAGATAAAGGTAGAAAACATAGTTTAGTGCTGTAAGAGGGCAAATGTAGATGATCAGATGATCAGGTGTGTGCCTATGGACTAAGTATTAATCCAGGCTAGACAAGGGCAGCAAAACATCCACGGATGCAGAAGATTTCTCTCAAAGCAGGGGGGGTGAGGTTCTGAGCCTCACCTCTGTTGATCCCCAAATTCTCACCTGATGGCCCCCCTGTGCCTGTCTTAGGTTGTTCCTCCCTTGAGGAATCTTACCCGTCTCTGGCTAACCAGTCATCTTCCGGGGCCATACAGGGAAATGTAAAGTTGGTAAGTGAGAGAGAAGCCATATTGTTTGAAAAGGTTAGCTTTTTACTTCTTTGCAGATTTATGCCCTGTGGCTTCTATGCCCAGCACTTGTCTCAAGGTATCTTTACCACCTGGAGGAATTATGATACTTGGTAAATTCGATATGAGGCACGAATTCTATTTAAGGGTTGTAATTAGGAAGGAAGAAGAAAAGCTACAGATGTAGCATATGGAAGGAAACATGGGAGGATTGATTATTTCTTTGACATGTCTTCTTGTAGAGTACCTTAAGTATGTATAGGTTTTAAACTACTAACTAATTTGCACACACATATTAACATAATAGGAATACAGTGACATAAACAAAGTAAATCTATAATTACCATCCATCTCCAGTGAAGCCAAGAAAACCATTTAGGCACCCTAGGCATTTGTGAAAATTTGTCTATGATATGATGGATATTGTCCAACTGTACTTGAACAGTCTGAGAGAAATCAGACAAATTAAAGCAGCCCATTTCTGGGATCTGTTCACATCCCATATGTTAACCATAGAGAGTCTATAGTCATAAGATTTTGGAGTGCTACACCTTGCACCCCTCCCAACTCCTGGTTGAGTTCCAACAGTACAGATTCGGTCAAATTCGTTGTCTCACTGTATGCACATGCCAGCCTAGACATCTCCCTCCTCATTCCTATGGCAAGTCCAGGAGACAGTGGGCTGGATGCAGCCACAACCGCAGCATCGTCCGGATCCCTGTGGAGGCTTTTTGATGATCATCCCCTGGCACAAGTCCTCCAGAGAGTGCTGATGCCAGAAGCTCCTCTTCATATCGTATCTTAGTTCATTTTCTGGGTATCCAAGCTAGGCCTTGATCTTCTGCATAGAAACAAACAGACCCTTTGCCCACACTTTGACATGCCCTCTATACCACTGTGCAGAACTCATTGGAGGTCAGCACACAGTAACTGCTTTTTTTTTTTTATTAAGAGAAAGGAATATTATCAGAAAAGAGTACCTCCATAGCTGATCATCTGACACCCTTTAAGTGATCAACATTAAGGATTTTTAAAGCATGCGTTGATCTTTGATTTACCAATAGTTTTATCCTATCAAGGAGTAATCCCCCTTTTCTTTCTTTCTTTCTTTTTTTTTTTTTTAATTTTTAATCTATACTTACATTAAGAGTACTATGTTTACTATGCTCTCCCCTATATCAGGTCCCCCCTAACAACCACATCACGGTTACTGTCCATCAGCTTAGCAAAATGTTGTAGAGTCACTACTTGTCCTCTCTGTGTTGTGCAGCCCACCCTCCCCTTTCTCCCTCTCCCCCATGCATGCTAATCTTAATACCCCCCTTCTTCTACCCCCCCTTATCCCTTCCTGCCCACCCATCCTCCCCTACTTAGGGGTTTTTATATTTCTCTAATTAATGCTTCTTAATTTTTGGTGTACAGTTCATAAATATATTATGAAGTTTAATTCTAAGTATTTTTGATGCTTATATGAATTGTATTATTTTAATCTAGTTTTCAACTCTTATGAAATAGAGAAATTGACTTGATTTTTAAACAGTGATCTCATAGCCTGAAATCTTGCTAATTTATTAGTTCTAACAATTTTTTATAGGTTCCTTAGAATTTTTTCTATATGCAATTTTTGTCATCTGTGAATAAAAGCAATTCTTTTTCTTTTCTAATTTATGTCTCTTCTTTCTTCTTGTGTTTTTTTCACTAACTAGGACCTTTAGTACAATGCTGAATAAAAGTAGTGAAGCATGTGGTATTCATTATCATGTAGGGTGAAGTGTAAATAATTTTCTATAAATGTTCTTAATCAGGTTGAAAAAGCTTGTACTATTCCTATTTTGCTGAGAGTTATTTTAAACATCAATTGGTATTGAATTTTGGCCAATGCTTTGCATTTATTGAGGTGATTATATAAATGTTTCCCCTTTCTTTGTTAATATAGTGAATTACACTATTTGATTTGTGAATGTTAAACCATTCTTGCTTTCCTGGAAAATAAACTTACTTGGACATTATGTATTGTCCTTTTTCTGTGGCACTGGATCAAATATGCTATTATGTTGTTGGAGACTTTTGTGCCTATGTACATGATAGACATTGGATTGTAGGGTTTTTTTTAATTTTTTCCCTGTAATGTTTATGTCTTCTTGGACATCAGGATAATGACTCAGATAATTAATTGGAAAGTATCTATTCCTACTTTATTATCTGAAAGAGTCTTTATAATATTGCTCTTTTACCATATTAAAATATTTGATATCAGTCACCACTAAAGTCATCTAGACCAGCAGTTTTCTTCGTGGGAAGAAACTTTGTTTCATTATATTTTCCATTGTGTTATTACTGAATATGCTGGTTGGTTTGTCAACCTGGCATTACTGCCCTGAAATAAAACTGGGAAATACATTGCCCAGACCTCTTTCTTATATTATTCTAAGTAGAATTTTCCAAGAACAAGGTCATGCATGAGATTTGGAAGTAGAAGCAATGCATTGGCCATTATTCAAAGACAGATTATGGCTGACAAATCCAGTAATGACTGTTCCCCAAGGTATAGCTTGTCCTTGCTTTCTTCACTACTCATTTTTCAAACTGCTTGCCTGGCCAACCACCCACTGCCCTGTGTTTACCTTGAGACACAAGCCCACAAAGAGAGATTCCGTGAAGAAGCAGCAGTGTGTCCATGCCTTCAAGGCAGGCAGCAGTTTCAAGACCTGTCCAAAAGCTCCCCCCATGGCCAAACCACTCTGGTGGCCAGTCACACACAACTTCTCAGATTTTCCCTACATACTACATACTCATTCATCCACACTAGTACTGAAAGGGGGTTGTGATTAGGTGCTATTCCTCTTATTTCTCACCTCCTCCCTCCACATTCTTCTATAACTTCTCCTCTACAATGACTTTTCTTCAGCTTCTCCAAGACTATATAAACTTTAATTCCTTAAAGAAATATTGTATTCCTATAATTGTAGTGGCTCTATTTCCTGACAGAATTCTCACTGATATGTGGCTACATGGAAATATAATTTTTTTAATTTTGCCTTTTTATTTCCTAATTTCTTAAACATTTTTTACTGTTCTAACTTCTCAGTTAATTTTCTATGGCAATATATCATTACCAGCTTTGATACTTCAGTCCCTCCTTTCCAAAGTATGTACCTGTTATGTTACTCTCATATCATTTCAATGGATTTTAAGGATAAGAATAATGTTAGTTCTTAAGTCTTTAGTGATTATGGTACAGATGTCTGTGGTGTTTTTCTATAAAGTAGTTTATAATCTTTTTCATACTGAAGTCATACCCTTCTCTTCCTAGTTTGTATGGATATTAAAATATCTTTGTATTTTGGAAACGTGATCTTACCACACTTGACTTTTGCAATACTTGATCAAGTCATAATTATTCATTAATAATAGCTGAATCATATTTACTTAAGAATTTTTCCTTTATATTCATAAATAGGATTGCTTTGTCAATTAGTGCCCTTAGTTGCAAAATATTAAGTTCTTTCACAATCAGGTCTACACTGGTCTAACTGGATTGGTAGAACTGACTCACTAGCTAAAAGAAAGACTTTACACTCTACCCTTGTGAGAAACAAACAAAAAGAAAAAGGAAATACAAATATGAACATGAATGATAAATGTCCACTGTGGTCCATACATTTTCAAGGTGAGCTTGACCAGATTTTGTTTTTGGAGTTACAACCTTTTATGACAAAAATTCCTTAGTCCTCTCTATGCTCTTCTCTTTAATGAGTGACAGAGTAAATATTTTAGGACTACAGGTCATGTTTTCTATGTATGTTTGTTTGCCAGGTCATTATTTATCCTATTACTTTTAGCCTTATTAAGCTACTTTGTTTTGTTTTGTTTTTTTTGCTACAGTCTCCTGTAGAAAATATATATTTGGATTTAGTTTTTAATCAATTTTCAAATTTTGGGTTTCCTTTTGCTGTGTCAAAGCACTAGAAATTTATATAATCCTTTGAAAACTACGTATTTTAAATGTGGAACATGAATGAGTGTGGACATCCGGAATGAATATCAATAAACCAATCAATTTACCAGTATTATAAAGACAGTTACTACAATTGTTTCTAAGAATTAAGCTAGAAATAGATTTAAAAGAAGCAGTACAAATAGCATATGCACAAATTAATAATCACACTTTTCCATGAAAAATAAAAACAATGATTTTCTGTTAATAGATGTGTCAAATGTAAAGCTAACAAATATTTAGAGTAATTAGCAAATTTAGGATAGTAACTGTATTTTTAACAGATGAAAATTTTCCTCTCACCTTTTCTTATATTGTGTATTATTAATTTAAATTTTTCTTTACAAATAATGTACCAATGTTACTTGCTTATGGATAATAGCATGCTCTACATAGCACATATTTAAGTATCTGGAGACCAAGCCTTTTCATTCATCTCCAGTAAAAAGATCAGATTTCTAAAACTAAGAATTAAATTACAGTTCTAAATTCACAATGCACTACTTGTGTCATCTTTAACAAAAACCTAATTTTCTGGGCCTCAGTTACCTTTTCCTATAAAATGGAAGAAGGAAGGTTTTCCTTCCTCACATCATAGGATTTTATGAAAATCAGAGGACATACTTTGTTAATTCAGTTTCAAACTATAAACTGTTATACAAATTTAAGATTTTGTAGAACTGTATTCTCAATAACATGTAGTTGTTATTATCATTTAGGACATTAACCCCTGTTGTAATTATCTTTTTTCTCCTTAACATCTTTGAAGATCAACATGATACCAAGATGCCCATTTCTAATTAATGGCAGAGATGTACTAGAAAAATTAAAGAATAAGCAGGAAATATTTTTATTTATTTTTTGGTATCATTAATATACACTTACATGAACAACACTGTGGTTACTAGATTCCCCCCATCATCAAGTCCCCACCACATACCCCATTACAGTTACTGTCCATCAGTGTAGTAAGATTAAGCAGGAAATCTTATGATAATAATCAATTTGAAATAACTTAGACCACCTTGATTACTTTAACAAAGTATAGAAAACATTTGTGAAATAGGAAATATGCCATACATTTTTTTTTAAATCCTATACTGATACTCTATAAAGATAACTTCTTTAAGTAGAAAATTTATTTAATTACAAAAATTTAATGTGTAGTTTCTTTAAAGAAAAAACTCTTTCAATGCATTCAAATCTGATCGATTTTATTCAATTGCATATATTTTAAATTAAAAAAATGTGTATGATAATAACTTTATTTCCAAAAGTAACTTGGAAAAAAACTGCACTGAGATTTTGCATGTGCCGTTTTGCTTTCTCCTTGCTGTGTTTCTACTCCTCTTACTTCTCAGGTGTCCAATGTCTTTATGGTACTTTCTTAGAATAGCACAAAGCCTCTCATGGAGACTCCACTACTTAAACTACCCACTACTTAAACTACCCCTCCTCCCAAAATAGTTGAACCTTCAAAATGACCTCTGTCTTCCCCATGAAATCCCAGTCTCTTTATACAGTTGGATTTAAGAAGGCATCCGGATTAAAATAATTCAATCAACCTAACTCATAATAATAAATGACAGACTTTTAATGCTTCCTATGATGTCTGCATTTTTAAACTGGAACCAAACAATACTGATGAATTTTTTGGCAAATATTTTTTAAGAGGCTATGTCACACTGAAGAACTGCATTTCCAACTGAGATTAAGACTTTGGGGTCAGAGATGCACTTAGGAGTGCTTTTAAATTGTGAACAGAAAGTCCTTCATCTTGGTGATCCTGCCCCGTGCATAAATGACTACATTACATCTGACATTCAAATATAATCACCTTATTATGCATGGCAACGGTCATTTGTCTCCCCAAATTAATTTGGTATGGTAATGGCAGTGCTGCATGTACACGTAAAATTTGGGGACAGGTTTTGACTTCAAAGAACAGAGGCAGGAGTAACAGAATCATGTTCAGTTCTAGCCCTACACACAGACATCTCCCTGCAGTCCATGAAAACATTTTTTCTATTTAGTACTGAGGAGCAACTGCACTCTGGAACATTTAGGTCATCTGGGAGCAGTTAGTCAGGACAAACAGTACTGCATATCTTAATAGCTCTTGGGGGCATCTTTCTAATACAGTTGAGTATACTAACCAGTGTTCATTACGATGAGTGTGAGTCATCAGGAAAAAGGTAAATTATGCTCAGCATGCTCTGCTATTGAGGACTGCCCTACTAAAAAGAAGATGGAAAAATCCTGCTTAAAGCAGAGAATCTTACCATGGGAACAGTAAGACCGAAAGTCACTTGCCTTCCTTCATTCTTCTCAACAATCTTTTCAAGTTCTTTCAGGATAGAATTTGATTTAGGGACAAATCTAAAGGTTAGTGTGAGATTCTTCCATATACACAAATTAGCATTTTCCAAGACAGGATACAACCAACAGCGTTTTCATCTTTTAAGGACTACAAAAAGCTCCGTGAGTCAGTTGTAACAGCTTATATGGTTTCAGAGAACACATTTCTTTTTAACCTATCTTTAACCCAGTTCAAGGAGGAGATGCAGGGAACTGGGAGGCCAAGGCAAAGGAAAAGAAAGGTGCCCACGCCGCACCCACTGCCTCGCCTCGTGCTCAGTGACTGTGGATGGCCAGGAAAGCAAACGGTCAGACTGAGTAAGAACATACTTTAAACTCAATACAAATATGTCCACATTCTACTGGTTTTTTTAAACAATTATGATGTACAATAAAATCCCCTTTGCATTTCATCTTCTTGTATAGTAATTTGATTCATTTAAAAATGAGTTTTAAATAAAGGCATTCAAACACCCAGAGGAATTACTAAAAAATGTGGGAAAAACCCATGTGTGTGTTTCCTCTGAGAATTACCTCTCTGTTATCTTTAAGAATTTTAACTGAACTTTGAATCTGTGTTTTTCATTCTTTAGTCAAACAATGGGATTCATATATTTCAATAGTGAAGTTACTTCTGGGAAGTATATATTAAAATATTAGGGAAAATAGTCTATGTCAAAAAATATTAGGAATGAAAAAAAATTTTCAAAATCTTTAAAGCATCCTTGTATCTTATAAAAATTTATCACTAGACAAAATCGACATAAACTTCAAAAGACTCATTAGAATTTATGCAAGATTAGAAATATGAAAGTATGAATTTAATATGTGTAATGAGTTCAGTGTTAAAGTAATAAAGTTTAAAAAATGTTAAGACTTAAAGCACAGTGAAATTAAAAGTAATTTTCTCCAATAAAAAAATGGAGTATTACTGAAAACATATAAAACAGAAGTTTATTGCATCAAAATCGATTAGTCTGAAAATCTATAGGAAGGAAATGGTAGCTTCCCTAGAGCCTACACTCAAATTGAAGATGATACTGCAAGTAGGTTTGCTTTTGTTCCATGAATTCACCCATGAACCAGAATCACTGATACATTTCCATACTATCAGTTTACTCTCCCACTTACTCCTTTTTCCTTAATATAGTGGTAGACCCAAAACAAATGGCCAAGTCCAATTCCTATTTCTATTATCTTTTCTAGCACTTCAACCTTAGTAAAAATAATTAGATTAACTGTCCCTGTTTCTGGATCTGTAAAATAATACACAACTCCTAATCAGTGAAAATATAGTTGTCCAACAAAGTATATATATAATTCGTTCTGGGCTATAAAATATACAATGTGTACATGTTAAAATATTTTGTAAGAAAAATGAGCTGTAAATATACCTCTCAGCCTACATGTAATTTTCTATTTCATTGATTATTTTCATTATTTTTGCTTTGCTATTCTATTACTAGTTTAGAGGTCAAGAAATGCCAAGTCTGCATGGAATCTGTTGTGTGGGGTAATAACGTTAAGACACCCTGCCACTGCGTTGTTCCTCTAATCCTGAGGGTCCCAATCCAGTTTATCAGCTTCCTACAACCTTTCAGAATTGCCTTGATTGATCTTAGCGGGGCAATTCTGAACAGTTGTGCTTAGCGGAGAGGAGCAGGGAAAAGTAGGTCTATGCTACTTTGTCCTCAATTTTTTTAAGAAGCAAAATAGTAGAAAGTCTTCCCTCAATTTCCTTTTAAACTGGATTACTCTCCTAGCATCATGGCAACCCACATATCAAAATGGTCAAGCAGGCTTCTAATACTATCTTTCAAGGAGATCTCTTGCCAAAGGTATTCCAAGAATTGGAGCATCTCAGAAAAAGTTCAACATTTGCTTGTATAAAAGATTACCTAAAATTTAGATCTTAACTGACCTAGTTTTCCCTGGAGAATTGGGTGGGAATGGAGAAGATGTAGGAAATACTGCATTCCCCAATGCCTACCCTTGTTAAAATTAATTAGATCAACTATGCCTGTTGGTTATGATAATATCTAATTCAAAGGGTTTGGAGAATATTAAATAGGCAAACATTTAGTACATATAAACCAGTGTATGGCACAAACACTTGACATAGCCATTACTCTTTTCCCTATATAAAAATAAAAGTAATGCTTACACATAAAATAGTCATTTATCACTAAAATCAAAGTATGTTACTGAAACTTATTTCATGATTACTGAGGTTTAGACTATTTTACTAATGCTTTCTACAAATTTCTCTTTTATAAAGCTTGTGCTTTTCATTCTTTTCATGCCCTTTCTCATTTTGTTTCCAAACATCTTAAAACAGACTGTGATATTTTCTTGTTTTATATTAGTGCAATCCTGCATGTCATTTAAGAGGAAACAAAACATATATCCTAAAATGAACATGAAATAGTACTAATTATATACAATGTTTGGATATGTATGATGTTGATTTAGTGTCAGAAACTGTACTGTCATAAACAAGTCTTGTAAAAATAAAAATGAAAAGGTAGCAAGTAGAAGAGATTTAGTTGGTGCATATTTTAAAAATTACAACATTCTAATAAAGTAGGAAGTAAAAAGTATATTAGCAGTATGGAGAAAGACTACTAAAAGAATATAAAGAAAAATGAATCAAATAGAAAGATAAATAACATAATGAGTGTACTTTATATATCATAACTATCAAAATGGGTGGTACTTCAGTTCTACTTAACCCCCGCTACCAAATGCTCAGTGTACTGAGTATTGCATTTTTACCTTGCCTACCATGCAAGATTCAGTAGAGGAAGCAGGTTAACACAGATGAAACTTTTCCAAAAAATCATTCTACCATCTTAATGGAGGTTTTCCTTATCTTTCTACTATTGCAGGTTGAATTGTTGAAAATTACTTTGTAGATATTTTACTGGTTTCAAGCTTACTGTTCCACTTGAGATAACTAAAATAAGTGAAAGATGTAACAATCTCACATTTAACTGAAAATTCTGCAACATCTCAAATCAAAATCATTTGCCTTTAGAGTAATACACAAGGCTTTAATAGTACCATTTAACTTTTTCTCTTATGAACAGTATTATGAAATACTTTAACCATATAGAAAGTCTCAAAGAATAACATAATGAAAATGCTTGTTTATCACCCAGAGTTAAAATATTTAGCATCTCTCCATATTTTACCAGAACATTTTATTTTCAGAAATGTTACTAGAAAGTCAAAGCCTACCTTCCCAGTCCCTCCTAAATCTTTTTCTTTATCTTTCTTGCTCAGAATAACTATTCTTAAAGTCAGGTGTCTGTGAGCAAGAGTAATAGCATCTAGACAAATCCACCATGATGACAGCTGATTCACCTTACCCGCTTCCCACATTCTGCACATACTGCAAACGGAGCATTCCCTAGATAAGATTTCACTTGGAACTAACAACACTGGTAATATATTAACCCCTGCTTTGACTAAACACACGGATGACCCCTGCGTGTAGACCCTTTCTCCTAGCCTTTATAAATTAGCCTCCCTAAAGTCCAAGCAGGGTGGTGATCTAAGCATCCAATGGCTGCCCAGGACAAGTGCCTGTAGGGAAGTCCCCTCAGTAAATCTCTGTGGTACACAAGCTGAGCTTGCCAGCCTTTTTCTTTGGTCTCACAGCCCCTTCAGCCTCTGCGGATCAGTTTGCTTAACCTCCCCCATAATGCAACATCAGGTCTTATCCTTCCCAAGATATGTTTACCTTTCTATACAGATACATGTATCTGTAAAACATACAGTTCTACTTTCCTGTTTTTAAAGTTTATATAAATACTACTACACATACTCTGCAGTTTGAATTTTAATTCAAAACATGTAGACATTTATCCTTATTGATATATGTAGCTATAATTTATATATCCTTAATTTCTGTGTAGTATTCCATTGACTAGACACCACCATGTATTAATTTACCCATTCTCCATTGATGGGCATGTTTCCAACTTTCAATGATGAAAACCAAGGCTGCAATTAATCTGCAGACAAATGTCTACTGGAATGATAAAGCCAGAGTTTCTCTGGGATATTTCCTTCTGAATGAAACCTCTAGGTCAAATACTCTGACTTCATAGACTTCAAACTTCAACTCATCAGAAATTGCTGACTTTCTCTTCAAAGTGCCTGTGACTTCTGTAACACCATCAGTAATGATGAGAATTTCCATTTCTCCACATCCTTACTTGACAATCACTCTCAAATTGGTCAACTTTGTGTTTATGAAATGACATTTAAGTTTTCATTTAGTTTTAATGTACTATTCTATTAACACAAGGGCGCTTCATGATTATATCTATTGCTCTGGTTTATGTAAGATTTTTAATTTTCCTTAAAATTTTAAACTAAAAAAACAAATAATTAAACAGTTCACCCATTTCTCTCACTCCCCCCCACCCACCTACCCTGCCTCTGGCAACCACCAATCTGTTCTCTGTATCCATAAGCTAACTTTATATATATACACACACACACACACATACTTGCATATTTTATATGGTATTTCTCTGTCTTATTTTATTTAGTACAATGCCCTCTTTCTCTTATGGATTTGTGGAGATCATTATGTTTTTAGATATTAAACAAATTTGCATCTCCTTTTGCCTAAAACATACATTGTAATCTTTTTCCAGTTTGCAGCTTAAATCTGAGATTTGAATCATTGTTTTCCCATAAAAGTTTGCATGCCTTTCATATTTAAGCCTTAGAAATGCAGTCTACTTTTATAAATATTGTAAAGTAGGAGTTATATTTCTTTTATCAAATGGATAGCCATTTGTCCCAGAAAATTCACTGATTAATCAATCCTTTCACCATCTCATTGTAATGATATATTCTGGGTTCACCTTTCTGTCCCATTAGTACAATCATTTATGCTTGTACCATACTACACTATTGAACTCACTGTAATTTTTTAAGTATTAATATCTACTGTGACAACTTCCCCTAATTAACTATTTCATATAGTTTCCTATTTTACATTAATTTCAAAATTAGCTTACAAAGAATTTTACTAGAATTGAAATGATACAATGGATAAATTTGGGTGAAAGTAATAGCTCTTCATATTGACACCTTTCTCCATTATTTATTTATGACTCTCACAAGTAATTGTAATTTTTCCATAAAGATCTTATAAATTTGGTTTTATTCTTACATACTTTAGGCTAGAGACATTAGAAAGATTAGAGATATATGGAACTATTATCAATTAGTTTTTAATACTTTTTAATATTTTATGGTCACTGGAAAAAATTATTAATGAATATTACATGGTGACTATACAGTTACCTATCTGGACTCCCTTAAAACTTATCTATACATATTGTTTTGAATTTCATTTGCTCAGTTCAGGACTTGCTGTATTTCCTGAATTTAGGAATTCTTATCTTTCACAAGTTCAGAAAACTCTCTTTTGCTATTTCAACCGTGTTTAATATGAGGTTTAAGGCATCACCTCCTTCAGTCGACTAAATGGAGGTGTAACACACTTGGGTTAGTCTGTGCTAATTGGTCATTCCTATGTCATCTTTCGTCAGTTCAAAACCTTTGCCAGGTTTTTAACCAGGTTGTTTGTCTCCTTATTCTAGAATTGCAAGACTACTTTAAATATAAGACATATTTATTCCAAAACTTTGCCCCATGTTCGCAATTTGCCATTTCACTTTCAACAGTGTTTTTTTTTTTAATGAGATTAGATTTGCCTTTTCAAATTTTATGGTTAAATTTTGTCATGTCTAGGAAATCTTTGCCTAAAATCACACAGGATTTTTTCAACTATGTTGTTTTAACATTTTTTGCTTTTACAGTTAAGCTTATGATCCATTTCCAATTTTTTGTCTGTGTGCACAGTGTTATGTGGAGTGCAAGGTCCTTTATGTTTTCCCTTATGGATTCACTTGACCCAGCAATCCTTTCCTCATAGAATTATTTTGACACCTTTGCTGATTATCAGTTTCTCTGTCTTGGCTTTCTATCCTATTTCACTGAGACATGTGTTGACCTTGGACCAGTACAACACCATGTTATTATCGCAGCCTAAGAGTAAGACATGAAATCAGGCAGTACACTCTCCAAGTTCGTTTTCTCTCTATAGAACTGTGTTGGCTGTTCTGAGTCCTTTTGTATTTCCATACAAATTTTAGAATAAGTTTGTCAATTTATACAGTAAACTTTAATTAGATTTTGATTGGGATTATAGTAAACATATTGACTAATCTGTGAACAGTTGTCTTTTAACAATATTAAATATTGTGATGAATGAACGTGCTTTGTATCTCTAAGTCTAATTTTTTTCCACATTGTTAGGCAGATTGTCATATATAGGTCTGACATTTTATTATACTTATTCCTGGTTATTTCATGAATATGAATGATATTGTAAAAGTATCATTGTTTTATTTCAAGTTTCAATTTTTACTGCTAATACATAAAATTACAACTGATTTTATATATTAATGTCACATAAGGAAATTAAATGGGTAAAGAAACCGTATATCTTGATTGTGCTATTGATTATGCAAATCTACACATGCAGTAAAATCACTAACACTCTATACCAAATAAATGCCAATTTCACTGTGTGATGATTTTAAAGTAAATTTTTTAAATAGTTGCTTATAAATTTGCTGGGCCAAGTATCTTCTTTTGAAAATATTTTTTACTAAAATTTGTTTCCTTAATAGTTCCTTTACTTAATCATTCATTTCTTGCATTGTTACTTTTTTCAAGGCATAGATATGTTATTAATTTATTCACAAAAAGTTATTCTAGTATTTCATCTATGGGTTTGTCCCCTTCATCATTCATATTTTTTTAATCTATACTTCGTCTATTTTCTGAACTTCATCAAAGAATACACTTTTGCTGAGCTTTCCCAGTTTATTTTAATACAATCTTTTCCTCATTAGTTCCTTACTTACACTTACCTTGCTTTTTCTTTTCCTATCTTCTTCAATTCATATGTTTATTTTTCACTAACATTGCCTTCAATAAATGAGTTTGTCTCTAAATGTTCTTTCAAAAACACTAAGTCTGACAAGTTTTATTAAGTAGGAATTTGCTGTTTATTAAAATATTTAGAAATACTGACTTCCTCATCATTCCATGAGCTACTTAAAAGTACTTTAGCAAATGTCTAAATATACTGGTTATTAACGTTTTAATTGTTGATTTCTGATTTAAATTCACTATGATCAGAGAATGTGGTCTGTATAATTCTTTGAAATTAGCTGAGACTTCTCTTGAAAAATAAATTGTGAAAGTGAATGTAAATTATGAGTTACTTGAATTATTCATTTTCTCTCTTTTAACATCAAGCTGTCCCTTGAGAGCATTCTGTATATTTCATACTTCACACAATATATACAGAACTATACATTCTGTATGTTTCATTCAGGCTCAGAACCTTGAATATAGTAGTAATTATATAGAGGTACAGAGCTCAAGTTAACAATGATACCTAAAATACATTCAAACATCAGAAATTCTAAGTAAGTTGCACAAGACAAGGGAATATTATTTGTCAGTAGTACTGTAGAGCACATGGGAAAAATAGTGAAGGACACTTTCAAGGAAAACTAAAGATACTAGGTTTAAGACTTTCAAATTAGTTGAACTGATAAAGGCTATTAGAACTAGCAACTGAGTAAAACGGTAATCTGGAAAGATGCAGAAATTGCCTGGGATTGAGGAGACCGAGCAGACAGGGGCTCTTAAGCAAACTTCAAGACTGGTGAGAAATCTTCAGAGAATTATACTGGGCAATATGACTCAAATAACACTTCGGCCAAGGCTTCTAGTATTTGATTTAATTTCTTCAAAGTATGATTCAAATGTAAAGAATCTGCCTAAGATTGAGAATCAAAAGCACTTTAACTATTTAAACATCAGGATTTTGAACCTGGCTAAGCAGAAAAAAATCCACCCGCTTTAGATATAAGAGGGAAGACGGCCTGTGAAAAGTCTATAGCAACACCAGCAGTTATGGTCAGGAGAACAGCCATAACGGCAGCGGACTGGCAGCCACGGAAGTCAAGGACACTGGGATTAACCTTCAAAATCCAGGAGCAATGTTGCAGTAGTAGTAGAGCAAGAGAGAAACCTGAACACTTGTCAGAAGCTCCTGTGTCATTCTTTCTTTTCTGATCAAGTATTTTGCTATAGCAGTAATTTCAAGAACCACAGCAACTAAAATTGAGTCTGGAAATTTCTACTTGACCAAATTCCTGAAGTGTTAACCAATCTATTTTTGATAGGAAAGATATTATCTAACCACTTAACAAAAAAATAAAGAATATATGACATATTTATTGCCATAAATGAGAGGAAATCATCTCTCAAGCATTCATTATCATCTTCTGAGAAAAGTAGAGAGGGGACTAATATAGTATTAATTTTAAATCTTCTATTTTAATCCCAAATATTACTATTCACAAAGACAAAGAATTTTTTTAATGTTTTATTCTTTGCTTTTATCAATGACAAGTCTCACCCTTAGGAAAAACTGCTAGTGTGATTTCACTTTTGATACAATTATAAGTGATTACTCTATTACTGTTCTCTATGTGGTTTTACTAATTTACGGTATTTAATTTTAAAGTTCAATGCTACTGTTTTCTCAAATACATTAAACCCTTGTAAAGTTTACTGATGGTCTAAAATTTGAGTTTGCATGGGAAAGAATTAAATATAAACATAAAATGAGACTTTTCTAAACATTCCCATCCCCAAATGTAAGATTCATTACTTATTATTTACAATAAGTGGAAGCCAATATATAATTGAAAAGAGAAAGAAAGAAAGAAATGAGCACTATTTTTGGTAGGTTTCTGAGAACAGAAACAATTCTCTTGACAATAGAATACTGTGCATGTACTTCAAAAGGTACATGCACAGTGTATTAAGAGCATAATGATAAGGAAGAAGGAAATCAAAGATATCTGTGCTATTTAAAGTGAATTATGTATGCGCCATCTTCTTATCAAGCTCACCATGGGATACAACCCAAATCTGCTGAAATTGTAAGGAAGAATGATGACAATTTATTTAAGTACCATTTTTAACAATGGTTGCTGTGTTATGATGTCAGATATATTTCATCTATTGAAAAGTACAAAACTTTGTAGCTTCTAGTCCCAAAGCAGCCACTGTGGTGCACAGCAGTATGAGCAAGAACAGCCACTGAAAATGGAAAATCTTTAATCTCCCCTACATAGCCCCATGAGAATTTTCCCTTCACGGCAAATGGATTCTTAACTAACATTAAAAATATTTTCCTTCTTGGAACTGAGGTGTATATTAGGTTACTTTTACTTTTGCTTTACAATGAGGAAAATACAAATACACAATGTTCAGTTTAAACACCATGGAAGTATTTTACTACCAACTTCTATCATCCTTCAAGCAATCAGGAGAAAAAAATGAACATCACTGTCCAGAAGGGATACTTCCAATCTTGCACCTCTAAGAGTTCACACATACTAATGGAGAAAAAGGGGGCAGAAGATGCTCAACTCAACATATCCTACATTTCTGTGAGGATGGGTCTTTCCTCTTTACTTCAGATGAGAAGCATCCCTACCAGCAGTACTTGAGTGTGCAACATAACCAAGAGGACCAAGAGACATGCTCCTTCTGCATCAAGACCATCCACAGAGGCGGTACCATGATTTATGAGGCCTTTGGTGTCACCCTGACTCTCAGCAGTCATGGCCAGTTGCGGTGTTTGTGTCCTGCTGATGTGTGCCCCAGTACATCCCAAAGAAACAGACTTACTCAGAGTCAAAACTGGCAAGGTATCATCAGAATAAACTTGTTTATAATTTAGGCCTGTAGGCTTTTATTAATTACTGATTTTGTGAAAACCTAAAGTGATATTTTTCTGAATTCTGATCACATATTAGAATAACTTGGGACACTTCTTAAAAGAATATTGATTCCCTGATCCCACTATCAGACATCCCTGAGGTGTGGCTCAGGCATATCCATCTTTCTGAAAAGCAATCCAGTTAAATGAATTTTCAACCATGCTTGAGAATCACTGATCAAAGTAGACTTCTATAAACAGTTTACTAGGCCAGAGAAAACTAGATCCAAAGAGTTTATTTGTAGGACTTTCTCTAGCTATGGGAAAATTACCTTTTGTGGTTAAATAAGCTGCCATTTTCTAGGAGAGAATAGACTGAACTTGGTTCATACTTCTTCTCTCACACTCTTAGCTGTGTGAACTTGGGCAACTATATAACTTCTTTGAATCTTAGATTTCTCATGTGAAAAATTAGAACTTCTTTGAATCTTAGATTTCTCATGTGAAAAATTAGAACAACAGAACCTACTTTACAGGATAGTTTAAGAAGGATTAAATGAAAGGCCTAATATATTGCAGGAATTCAATGTCAATTCCTTCTTCCAACACTACATTAATCATTTGAAGAAAACTGTAATCAAACCATAGTTGTTCATTTGCTCATTTATTATCTACAATACACAATGTTCCCTACTCCCCAAGAAGAATGTCCTTGACTTTCTCAAATAATTATTCATATGTATGGTTTCTACTGTCTAATATTCTATTTACTCTTCCAACTCATTCAATGCCTCCCCTTCCTCTCTGTTATCAAAATGAATCACTCAAGTTCACCAATGCTGCTAAATTCAATGGAAAAATTTCCTCCTCTTTTCAACTCTTTTGAATTTCTTTTAATAGCTCATCTTCTTAAACTCAGCCTTTACAAATTTAACATTTTTAAAATCTGACCTTAGCATCCTCTTTCCACTCTATTCTTCCTTTATGGTCATTCTAACCCATACATTTTATCCCCAGCCTGGCACTGTTTCCTGAGTACCAACTCATCTATCAAACTTCCACAGCCCTGGAATATCTCAAATCAATCTCAAACTCCAGATATTCAAAATTGTATTCACATTCATTTCTTCTAAATTCATCTTCTCAAGCCAGAAACTAGGGAGTCATCCTTTGACACATTCTTCTTACTTCACCTTCTATTCAAAGTCAACCACTAAATCTTATCAATTCTGTTTCCTAAATGATCACTTGGGGAAACATCTGCCTTCAGAAAAGAACCACTAACCCCTTGCAGTGTTTCATCAAAAGGGGGATCCAAGATCAGATATATACAGGAAACTTACATGTAAACTCTTCAAGGCTTTAAGAGGGACTGTGTGAAGAGACTTGTTAACAAAGCTTATTAGGTAACAAAACATGTATGCAAAACATATTTGTGATTTATTGTCCAGTTACATGGTGGTGAACAAAACAGATATACATGGTCCCTGCTCTTCATATTCTAAAAGTGAGAAAGATAATATATAGTGAAATATATAAACGACCATAATTCTAACTTGTGAGAGACGCTATGAAGCAAAATCCCAGAGCACCATGATGGAAGCTAACTGAAGGGAGAAAGCAACCTATTATTGATTGGGTGGGTGGATATACAATCAAACCCAAGTCTGAGGAGAAAGGACGATGTGACAGAAATAAGGAACAAGTTAAAGGTATGAAATAGTCCTTTAGGAGAAAAAGACAGGGAGCAGGTTAGAATAAAATTGGTTTTATTCTCTGGCAATATGAAAGGCTGATTTGAAGTCTGTGTTCATTAATTTAACATGAGATTAGACAGTATTATTATGGGGATTTTCTCCAGCCATACTCAGCAACAAGTTTTTTGAAGCTTGGAATAAGCAGGTGGTTGGACTAATTTGGTTTATGTCAAGAAACAGAAGAAAAGTGGGGCAACAAAACTGATGGGTAGATTGAGCAATGGAGGGTTCTAATGATTGATATGGGATCCAGGCTGATCATCACAGAAATCTTTGCCTCATTTAGTGCTTCTGCCCTTAAATGCCACTTTATAGAAAGGCCATATTGCCACTGACATTTCTGCCCACTGACTAACCTGGCATTTGTGCTTATCCTTGTACCTCAAACAATTCAGAATTACTTGCTTTTATTCACTCTCTCACACACAAATTGCAGATTTAGAGCAGTAGTAAACGATGTGGGTTCAAATCCAGAAATCTTACTCCATCTAAAAGCAGTATTTTCAGGTATTGGGCTGTTTCCCTTTCACAGATGAAATAAGTATCCTCTCACCTATCATTTATAATATAAATTAGAGATTATTTAAATTCTTTCTATTACTTACATAACTGTTGTGTTGTGACAAATTACAACCCTGACTTTGGTTTCATTTTTTGAAACTCGTATGTATGGAAATTTCCTCAGTTTGCTACAAGCACAGGGTCCTGCTTAGGATGTCAAGATCATTCTTTTAGGAAATGTTCGTGCTCGGTCGACTCAGATTTAAGAAGAAAAGTTTTTTGTTTTTCATAACTTTAACCTGCAAGGTAACAGGTCCAGTTGCCATGGTAACAATAAGAATCAAAACACAACTGCTATGCTAAACAATTTTCTGAATGTTAACTGGGATAAACTCTTCTGAAGCAGCACATCCACCTACCTCAGAAGCCTTTCGGAGCACTGTCTTCACTTTACTCAGCACATCCTCCCTGACAAATGTAAACTAGAAGTGCCACTCTCCCAGAAATTTCATTCCTTATGCCAAGCATAGCAGTAGTGTACTTTTCCAAAGTATTTGCAAGATCAACATTTGCTCATATTAATTGTCTGTGTTCTATCTTTGTCTTCAGTTCCTGTTATTTTGAGCTTCCTTGCTTAAGTTTCCAGTTCTGACACTGTTTTTGTTTTCCTTTGTTTTCTATTACCATAAGGGTTAGCTATTTCAAAAACGGAGGGAAAGGATATAGTTAAGTGCATGGACTGAAAGATTCATAGTAAGTGAGAAGTAGATTAAAGAAAAACAGAAAAAAGTCAATGAACTGTGCACCAATTAGCCCAAATGATTTGGAAGGTGGACGAGCCATTGACAGAAAGTTGATAGGTGTGATATTTGGTGGAAGATATTTAATTCTGTTTTGGTTAATGCCAGTCCTTTATAGAAAGTTTGTCTCTGCAATCAATACAATGCAGTCTATATATAACAGGTATCTCTTCATGGAGGGAGCACTGTATTCAATCATGCAGCCATACTAATAAAATGGCTGTGCCTCTGGGGAAAAAAAAAACAATGTAACAACTCTATGAGAACTGTACTTAAAAGTTGGTGATATGTTTGCAAAGAAATTACCTAGAAGTCTAAAGACAAGAGAGAAAGTAGCCATCAGAATCTAGGAGAAGTAACATTTATGCACTTCACAGTTCTAGGTCTGCCTTTAAGCTACTAAAATGTGCTTTGTGCAATAGTGTTTAAACACATTACACACTTTTAATGAATCACATTTTTTAAAGTTTGTACATTTCAAAGAAAATGCTACTCTTTGCAAAGGAGACAGCTACAAAATTCATGCAATCAATTTCTGAAGTCTTCATTGATATTTTAGTCTTAGTTTCAAATTTTGTGATAGATTTTCTAAGCTATTTGGAAATACACACTTTTCAAGAACTGAGAAAATTCAACTATAGAAACTTCTAGAGAATTTTGGACCAGTATCAAAACATAGGTATTAATAGAAATATTGACTTTGTATTTTGTTAGACATCTAGATTTATTGTCCCTCAAGGCAAATATTGACCTTATCTTCCAGGTCAATAAATTTCTATGTTCAGTGAAACAAAAGGCAATATCTGCATTATAACCATTTTCTCAGAAAATAACTACTCCTATTCATGCTGAAATGAATAGGTATTTAAAAACTAATGCTTATTAAAAGGAAAGAACACATGAATAAAAACATGTTAATTTATTTAAAAAGCCTTAGACTTTGTTGACTACAAATCAGTATTCCTAAAATGAACTTAGGATACCTAAGTTTTTATAGCAAGAATTTGGATTTATACATATTTTTGCCATGGAAAGAAAAAACTGTTATGATCAGTAAATAGAATGGAAAAGGAAAGAATTAGTCATGTGTCAAGAGTTTAAGTTATTCCACAGTATTGCTGCCTCGCATACATTAGTTTGGCCAAGAGACTTGCCAGGTTCTCAGACTAACATTAGCCCTTCATGCAAGTGCATGCCCTAAACGACAGCTCTGAGTCACAAGTAAATCTAAGTTCCTGATATGACTTCCCCAGTAGCCTTTGTGATAAACATTGTCTCCACCTCCCAAGGCCTCTCCATGATGGTCCCCTTCAATAAGTCCCTCATGGAGTTTACCAAAACCCTTTTTGGTTTGAGTTGAGCAATCCTGCCTTAGCTCAGGAACCCCAAAGCACTTCAGTCATAGACACTAACAAAGGTATGTGTCCCAGGTCCTGCAGTTCTCTCTGCCTGTCCCCTGCCTTGACCTCCTAGTGTGGCCCCTCAATATGTACCGTGTGCTTTCTCCAGGACTTGTGAGTAAAAACTTCTCTATTTCAGTTCCCTTGTGGTCTTTGGACACCAGGAGGTCTACTTTAATAATATTAATAAAGTTACAACAGCAAATAATCTTGTTTCACAAATTTCTATTAGCTTTTTCTTCTCCTAAATAAATGTCTTTAGGTTTTTCTAAGCTGCATATTTTAGGATTAAACTTTTACTGTCTTAAGCTGTTGAGAATTTTTGGGTGAGAACTTTACCATAACCTTGCCTATGATATTGATATGGTATCTAGAAGAATAATGGAGGATTTATTAATTGCAAGTAATTCTTTAAATTATAATCATCTTTTGTTTAGTTTTCTATATCCAAGATAGTGAACCCTTTGGTGATTTTCTATAACTTACTTTGAACTTTTTCTGATTACAGACAATTGAAAACAGGTAGCTTATATTAAATCCTGTGGGAATTCAGAGTTCCTTTTTATCCTACATAGATATCTGGGGGATGAATGGAGAACTTGGGGGTTGTGCTCTTTTTTCAAGGAAGATGATTGAAATGGCCAGTGTGAGCAAACATCATCTCCTTTGTAAGGAGATGGCTAACACTATCCTACAAATGTCTGTTGTGAGTTTTAAAACTATTCTCTAATACCCAGTTCTCAGTCTCTATATCCATGTAACAAAGGTTGTCCTTCCTCTCCTCTAAGGTATCAGATGTGGAAATATGACTCACCAGGAAATATAAGCATATGTGTGGCGCATGTCATTTGCAAGCGGAAATGCTCACCTGGCCTTGCATCAGATGGTGGATCCAAAACAGTGAAATAGCCTGCATCACTGAGTACAGAAGAAACCTGGCTTAGAGGGTTACCCAAATCCCATGGTGGATTTGCACCAATAAGAGGGAAATATGTTTCATTAAGCCATTGATACGGGGTGGGGTGGGGTGGAACAGACAGTAATTGCTTATTACTTCAATATAACCTAAGCTATTGACACCTCTATACTGTCTAGTGAAATGTTCAAGGAATCGAGCACCGGGCATAATTCTTAGCTTGTTTTGCACTTACAGAGTTAATGTAATTATCAAGGGGCCTTTGCTACTACTGACCCAAAATAAGGGAAGAAGGAAGAAGGAAGAACACAGCCTACTTCCTTTAGAAATATGAGTCAATTTTCACCCTTTCAATTTCTTCTACCTCATTACTAAAGTCTTCTGCATTCATGTCTAAAAATCATTTTTCAAGTTTTGTCTCTACCTAGTTTGGACAAAGACCAAAAGTTTTCAATTGTGGTTCTCATTAAAATTCCAAACATGACTTCTTCTACTGTCATCTAATTAAACAAGTTCCTTTTTTTGTGTATATTCAGCAATAATGCTGTCACTTTTCTATATAATCTACTGACTATAATTAATTATTACTTTTTCTAGAACTTAGTGGACTATAAATATTCAAGTCAATTTGATAAGAATTACGGTCTTGACAGAAACCTAATCTTGAAGAGATTACCCTGCACCATCATTATGAGTCTCTCTATGACAGTATATAATCCTATCACTGAATGACAATGCCCATGGATCTTGGCACTCAGCTACATAAGTTAGTGGCAACAATATTGGAAATGGCAGCCCATTTACCTTCCAGGGTGACAGCGCTAATGTAGCTGCTTCTCTTCATTTGGGCTCTAAAGGCTGACTCAGGAGACGGTATGATGGAAAATCTTGGAAAAGCTTATCACTGTGTAAAGAAAGGAAAGGCCCCCAGAACAATGCGTTTTCTCTCCCTACCAAACACTGTATCTTTTGTCTTCTTCACAGAAGCTTCCTATTTGATTTTAGAGCACTGGATATAGGAAGGGGGGACTCTGTGATCTTTATTATTATCCACTTGCCCTTATCATTTGTTCTTGAAAATTATATTATTAAAGTCTTTTAAGTTTTGAAATTATTTTCTGGTATTTTTGTCACATTTAATATAATTTTCTATGCTTGTTTCCTAGGCTTCTTTTATAACATTTCTCATAAAGAAATAGAGTAATTAAACAGCATCAAATTAATAAACTCATTTCTCAAAAGACTTAACTCCCCACCCAAACAATATAAACTGAGCTATAATTCTTAAGGGAAAAAATAACAAAAAACAAAATAAACTATTGTTTCTCAAGCAGCTACTGCCTCAAAGGCATGTGTGAGAATGTTTGTGAGTGTATGACATGTATACATGCTACTTTATAAATACAAACATTTAAATACCAAAGCCAGTTCAGGACCTAGTGTCCTGTGTAATGGATAAAATTGCTATATCATGTTATTTTATTCTACTATTGTCCCCTGTGTAATTTTAGTCCCCACAACTAAATTGTAAAAGGAATTCTAACAGACCAAAAATTACCTAGCAAGGAGATGATCATTTTTAAAGGAAATTAATAGTTTCTATATAACAAATTGTTTAATCATTAGCAAATAGAAATTTGTAATGGTCTCAGATCTTTTTCAAAGTATATAGACAGTGAGATTAAGTTTATTCCATTCTGTTGGTTTGGTTTGTTTTTCTCTTCCAGTGTTTTCATGTAAGGTTTAAACACAGAAAGTGCATGGAGAAGATTTATGAGAACCCTTTTGGGTACCCTGACCCTGTACATTTCCTCTAGCCACAGCTGGAGATACTTGATCCCACTCAGCCATTCCTGCCCCAGGCTTTAGATTTAGTATGTCTTGAAAAAGATAATTTAGTTTAGTAGATGATTCATCATTAAATCAACCACTGTTTCCAGTTCTATTTTGACCTCACATTATAAGAATATATCTCAGCTCCAATTCAGGTCCCATCTTACTGCCCCAGAGTCCCTCTCTTAACAGCTGCCCAGTATTCTACTTCTTGCCGTAACAGGATCCTGCCTTGCTATTGCAGAAGCTTTAAAAGTAAGTACAACTCCTGAGTTCCAGGTTAGCAGCAGAAAGGTCTGTAGACAGCAACCACCCTTCTGGCTGTGTCACTTCATACTGAAAACTCCTGGGATGTGCTTCCCTCATGTGCCTACATGCCAGCTCTCTCTTAGCCTTCCTGTATCATCCTTGACACCAAACAAAGACCTTATCTGAGGCCTCACACTCCACGAACCATTCTTCAGCCAGAGCATTAGGCTTCCTCCCTATACCTACATCCAACATTAGCCACCACTTCCTACTTCCAAGTACCAACTCCACACTAATGAGGACATGTCTCTATGTTCATATTTTATCTGAACTACTACCAGTAAAATGCTATGTATCTTTCTTACAGGCCTTTACCACTGGTCTTTTTTTTCCCTAAAGCTTTATTTCTTCTCCAAAGATTGAGGTATATTTAATCTATTTATGGCATATAAAAATATGGTATTTTAGTGTAATGTGAGACCACTTATACAAATATTATTTGAGTACCAAAAATATTTCATAATCCTGACCTAGCTTTCTTATTTTATATAAGTATTTTTCCAGAAAGTATTGTTTTATTTGTATTTCTGACCTCAAAATATTTCAGCTTTTATCTCCATAATTGTGTAGTATTTTGTATAAAAGTCCAGGTAATGATGATAATCATCAAATACAAAATAAACCTTAATACGATTTTTTCTTTATGACTTTAACAAGAAATAACTTTTCAGTATTTAGTATTTATATTATTTTGAAAAATGATAAAGACCTAGAAAACAACAAGAATATTATTCTCTGTAATGTCCTCTAAAACAAGAGGAAAAGTGTTTTTTTTTGTCTTGTGTTCCCTTCATGAAATAGTTTCTCATTTTCTTTCAAGTGCATGTGCAACTTTAATAAGCAAGCACCTGGTAATGCTGTAGGCTCATATTTTTCATAAAATCATTAGAAGTTATCTCAGATTTTCAACAAATGCTGATTCTCACCTTGAAAGCTAAGGTGAATATGAGACAATTGTAATATCCATATATCAGTTTACGATTTTCTTAAAAGTCACGATGTTATTCAGAGCATGAAAAATAGAAAATCTTTGAATAGTCTGTTATATTTTAAAAGTTATAAAGAGAAAAGAGCAAACTGTATTCAAATACCTATAGACCTCAAAATGTGAAAAAGGATGCTAGGCTTGAATAAAAAAAAAATTTCATAGATTTCATCCTTTTCACTGTCTTCAAGTATAACAGTTGATAATGATATGTACTTCCTATCTTAATTACATACCACCACTAATATTTGGTCTCCTAAAACTGGCGACTAAACAGTGCCACAAGTCTCTGCTGGCAAGACTTCCATGAAAAACTAACATTTTCCTAGTGTTTACTAAGACATATCACCTTTGGAAAAGAATCCACAAGACTCACATGAAAACAGAAACTGACAGATTGATTGGGCTGTTACATGAAGATACAGGAGAAAGAAGAAAAAGAGAATGAAATGTATTTTCATTACAAATAGATATGGTCAGCTGGCAGCTTTGAATTTTGATCTGAGGCATGGTGAAGACAGCAAGATAAGAAAGATGATACCAGGAGTCATCTCGGCAGCAATGACAGCTAAAAACTTTGGAAAGGATAGGTACATCACGGCTTAGAAACTGAAAAGACACACTGAGCTATGTATAGACCTACAAGAATAGAGTTCAGGATCCAAGAAAACACAGCATTTGAACATACCAGTGGCCGGAAAGCTTATGGAAAATATTTACTCAGAATAAACCAGTGCCTTTGGTGATTAGATTACACGGACATTTAAAATAGCTGTTTCAATAGAGTAATCTGATGGCATCCTATACATCTCTCTACTGTAACAGTACTTATATTTACAAAAATTTTATTTTAACATCTTATACCCACCTACATGTTACCTCCCATGTATCTGTATTTCCATATGTATATTGTAATACAAAAAGTGAACACAGCACAGGCTTACCTATCGATGAATTTTCACAAAGTGACAACACCCATGTAGCTAGCACTCTGGTCAAGAAAATGAATATTACCTGCCACCCATAAGCCTCACCCACTTACTCTCTTCCAGTGACTACCTTGCATGCAAGGGCAATCAGTCATGTATTATTTCAATCCCAGAGCAGTTCACATTTCTTGGATCTAAATACATGCATTCTGAGTGCATGAATTTTTATTACAAAAGATAGGAAGGGAAATAAAAGGGTGAGTAAAGAAAGTGAGTGTACACTGTAGTATCATGACCCAATTACTCAATACTTATGGCTTCTATGTCATGTTGAACATGAAAATAAGCTCCAGGAGGAGATGCCAGAGAAAAGGAAAATATAATCCCTTTCTCAGTGACAGTTTTATAACCTTGAACCATCTCGTTCCTAGTTCTCTGTGAGAGTAACACCAAAGATACGTAACCAGTATCTATGAAAAGACCAAAATATCAGTTAATTACTTGAAATACTTCTTTAAAGTAGATATGTTCAGATAGAGACTCTCATAGTATATGCTGACAGATACATGCTGAAAAAGAAAATTAAATTGGATATCCACACTTGCCACCTCACAGCTTGCCAACACTATTGTGATATTAACTGTAAAATGCCCTCAAACCTCCAGCCCACCATACATACTACCAACAATTGTCATTCCTAGCAAACAAGCTTGTCTCTCATGGAATGAAGTAGAAACCATGAGGTGACATCTCCCTTTACAGCCTGCTTCAAATCCACAGCCCTTATTACATCTGCGTGCATCTTCTATCACGTCTCTCCCTGTGAAGAACCCTGTGAAAGGCTCTGGTAATGGGCAGTTACTCCACTCCTACTTAGAAGCGCACACCTGCCCCATCAGGAGCTTTACCCTGCCAGATAACCTTTCTTCCTTATGCATATTCAACTCCTGTTTCTCATTTTGTTACTCCTAATGATATTTATACACACTATGTTTCTCACATTTAAATTTTAAAAGCATTCCCTTGATTCCTGCACCTTCTCCCAGTTATTTTTATCTTCTTTACAAAACAATTAATTTAGGATACACTTTCTACACTTATGTCCGTTTTCTCATCTATCACTTACCACTCAACTTATTTCAGTTTGGCTTCAGCCCTCATCACTCCACATAGTTTTATTAGCAAATCTATCAGTGGCAGTGATGTTGCTGAAACTGGAAAAAAAAAAAGATGGAAAAAAAGGACAAATAGAAAGTCTATAATCAAGTAGTGAATATAAATTCAAATATATCAGTAATCAAAGTGAATACAAATGGCTAAAAAACTTTCATAAAAGATTATTAGACTCTTTGGTTTTTAAAGAGAGGAAATTCAGGGATATACTAAGCATAAGGGAAACACCTAAAACAGATGGACTTTGGAAGGATTAAAGTCACTGGAAGAAAAAAAAAAAAATATATATATATATATATATATACACACATATATATGAGAAAAATTCTAATCAAACTGAAGTAAATTACTCTAGTTCACCATGTTAATATTTGACAAAATAGACTGAAGACCAACAGACACCAGTAAGTAATTATTGTTATAATTCTAACTTTGTATGTATATAAAAATCATGATAAAAAAAGAAGAAAAATTGATAAATGTGCCATCATAATGGAAAAGTCTAGCAATCTCTCTCAATAATTGACAGACCTCAACACAAGTCAGAAAAAACTAAGGAAGTCTGAATTGCCTAAAATGCAAGATCTGATTCAATAAATCAGATCTTTTTAATCAAAATTTGAATATATACATTATTTTAAATCATTTTTAAAAATCTGCTATATAACTCTCTGGAAGACTCATGCCAGAAGATGATCATCAAAAAACACCAACAAATATTCACGCACTGCTACAGGTGTAGATGCACTCATCCCACCGGTTCCTGGACTTGCCATGGGAATGAAGAAGGAGATATCTAAGCTGGCCTGTGCATACAGTAAAACAACAAATTTGACTGGATCTATACTGTTGGAACTCAACCAAGAATTAGGAGAAGTGCAAATTGTAGCACTCCAAAATCTTTCAACTACAGACTATTTACTGTTAAAAGAACATATGGGATGTGAACAGTCCCCAGGAATGGGCTGTTTTAATTTGTCTGATTTCTCTGACTGTTCAAGTTCAGTTGGACAATATCCACCATATCATAGATAAGTTTTCACAAATGCCTAAGGTGCCTAACTGGTTTTCGTGGTTTCACTGGAGATGGCTGGTAATTATAGGTCTGCTTTGGTTATGTAACTGTACTCCTATTATGTTAATGTGTGTGCACAATTTAATTAGTAGTTTAAAACCTATACATGCTTATGTTACTCTACAAGAAGATATGTCAAAGAAATTTTTTTAAAAAATCTGCTATATATGCTACACTATAATGAAAGCCTTAACAATTTAAAAAATTAATGTAAGAAAGGCCACATTTTAGAACCAGATATCAAGATTTGTTTTGAACCTAAAGCAGTTTAAAATAGTGTAATATTGGTACTACTGCAGAACTAAGTGACAGAGAGAGTAGTGAGCTCAGAAACAAATCCAGACCTACAAGAACCTGATATATGATGGGGAGAACATATGATGGACTACTAGGATAAGAGCCCGCTTCCTCCTATCACACCACAAAATCATCCCCAGGTATACTGAAAACTTAAATATGAAAGACTAAACCAAATATACTTAGGAAAAACATTTGAAAAATATCTTTGAGACTGGGTAGAGAAAGCAGTCTTAAGCAAGAAAAGGTATGAACCACACATTATTAATAACTAACTACAATAAAATTAGAGACCTCTGTTCATCTACAAGGACCATAAAGACAGTCACAAACATGGGGGACATATTTGCAAGACATGTGCCTATAAAACTATAGTATCTGAAATATAAAACAAATTCTTTTTTAGATTTAACAAGCCTCTCAAAGAAAAGGATGCATAAATAGCACATATAAACATATGGAAAAAAATGCACAACCTTGCAAATAATTAGAGGACTGCAAGTGACTATTACAATGAGATAACATGTTATATCCACCACAAGAGTAAGTATGTATTTAATTGGACTTTTTACTAGAAACAACAAAATTTATTGATTGTTTAGAACAAAGGGCAATGGGAGTATCCACAGTCTGTTCTAAGCATAAACTGATACAACCAACTTGGAGAAGAATTTAGCATTACACTGGAAAACAGGACATATTCTACAACTTAGTAATTCCACACCTAGATACATACTCCAAAGAAACTCTGGCTACTATGTACCAGCAGGCATGGGCATACACATCTGTAGAAATACTGTTTATAAGTACATACGTTGCAACTACCTCACAGACAATTAGTAGCAAAGTGGTTATACAAATTGTATATTGTACAAAAGAAAACCAGTCATTAGCAAAGTGAATAAACCATAGCTATATGTTCCATCATGGATGGATCTCAAAATTTAAATTACATGAAAGCAGCAGGTGACAGAAGAGTATTTGTGTGTGTGTGTTAGTTTTCAGGGAAAACTAAATGGTATGGGATTTGGGGGGATACCATATCAGTGGCAATACCACAAAGAAATTAAGAAAGTTATTAATATAAAACCCATGACATTTATTACCTCTGGGTAAGAAGTGGCAACAAATAATTGAGCTGAGGCACCTAAAACAGTAGTTCTCAAAGTGAATCTGGGGATCTGGGGCCCCCCTTGGAGATCTAGAAATATTTTCAGGCAGTCTGTGAAATCAAACTATGTTCTTAATAAAATGTTACTTGCATTTTTTTTCTACTCCTATTCTTCATATATTTCAACCAATGAAACATATTACAACAGATTGAACAGGAGCAGATAGAAAAATTTGCCTGTTTCATTTAAACCAGACATTAAAAATGTTTGCAAAAACATAAAACATGTCACTCTTCTGATTTTTTTTTTGTTTTTAGAAGTGGTAGATACTTTCAAAGATGTGTCACTTTATACTAACATGTATGTGTTTATGTTTAAATGAATGAATGTATTTTTTAAAACATCTCAATTTTAATTTCTCACATAGTAAATATAAATAGATATAACCCACCTAAACAGAAGCCTTTTTGACTTCAGTGATTTTTAAGAGTGTGAGAGTTAATATTGGAGAACCACTGCATGAGGTAAATCAAAATAACATTTTTAAAGTTTTTATAAACCATCTATTGCTCTTCACACACTGAATTTTGAAAGTACCGTGGTATCATGTTTTCCTAACCATAAGATGGCTGGACTGAGAAGACATACAACAAGTATATATACACACAGATGCACATAAACACATAAATGTAACTCAATGCTAAAAAAAAAATCCCTGAACCTATAAACAATATTGACACTAAATGTACAAACAATTTTTGCTGATCACAACATTGTCTGTTTCATGTTTCAATATCCTATATGAGAATAAATTTTGCCTACTTAATAATTTACCCTAGTAAATTAATATATTTCTAGGTAATAGTGTATACTTTTTCAGTGATTTTACGGGAGCATTTCTGATTACTAATTGATAGTAAATCTTTAAAGGACAAAATTCATGCTAATCTCTTCTTTTGTATCTACCCATAGCAACTGTATCATTCTTGGGACACCAATGATACAAAAAATTATCTAAACTAATGAATTTTTAAAGTCTCAATATAAACACACTTTAATTGTTGTACACTTTTGATGTAACACTTACATGAAGTAAACACCTAAATGTAAACAGCTAAATGATCGTTTGGGGAAGCATATGCTTTCAGAAAAGAAAATGTGCAAGCTAAGAAACACTAACCATCAAAAGGAGGATCCAAGATCAATAAACATAGGAAACCTACATGTAAACTCTTCAAGGCTCTAAGAGGATGTGTGTGAAGAGATTTGTTTACAAAACTGATTAGGTAAAATGTATTCAAAACATATTTGTGATTCATTGTACAGTTACATAGTGGTGAACAAACCAGACATATACGGTCCCAGCTCTTCAGATGCTAAAAGTGAGTGAGGTCATGAAATATATTAACAACCATAATTCTAACTTGTGAGAGAGGCTATGAAGGAACAATCCCAGAGGGCCATGATGGAAGCTAACTGGAGGGAGAAAGCAACCTGTTATTAATTGGGTGGGCGGGCATACAATCAAACCCAAGGCGCCTCTGAGGAGGTACTGTTAAACTGAAATCCAAAGATGAGAAGAACCCTGTCATGTGGATACTAAGAAAAGTACATTGTCAGAGAACATTATGTGGACAGATCCTAAGATAGGAGAGAGCCAGTGGGATAGAGGAACTGAAAGGAGGCTGGCACGGTTGGAGCCTCATGAATGAATGCCATGAGATCCCAACTTGAGAATTAGTCTGTTCTTGACTACACCATACAGAACCATGATAAGGAGGTTGAATTTTATTCTAAATGTAGTGGAAAGTTCTTCAAGGACTTTGAAGTTGTGACATACCATGCCATGATATGTTTTACGTTTTTCTCAAAGAGTACTATGTTTTATTTGTGAATGGATTGGACAGGATCAAGTATGAAAGAGGTCAGGTGAGCAACAATAGCAAAACAGAAGAGACAGTGTAAAATCTAATAATGGTTTTAACTATTATTTGTGAAATAGATATTTGAAAATGCTATGTCAGCTATTTCCAATCTCTAATGTGTACCTATACATTCAAGTTAATGACCTCTATTAAAATGAATGCCCTATAAAATAAGCGTCATCCATTAGACTACCCAGCAAAGGGATCTGTGAACACAGTGACAAATTGGCCAACTGGCTATCAAAGAGAACAATTCTGGAACTGTTCAAAAGAGATACCATAAGTTTAATTTACCACTCAGATCAGCTAATTAGCTAAAATATCAGAATCCAAAGAAACATTTCATTCTTCCTCTGGATGCACAAAGGAGCCCAGTAAACTTTTCAAACTCCTTTGCCTAGGCACCACCACCATGATTTCTTTAGTCCTCTTATCTACTTTAATGAAGGTATGAGTAGTTAAATGATTTTCTCCTACAAAGAATCATATAGAATACTTCTTGACTGACAAAATATTTCAGGCCATCTCAGAGAGGATATCAAGTCTTCCTAAGTCAAGGCAATGCGACCCATAGTCAATGCCATTAATGTTCATTTCTTAGATAATCACCAGGAAAAATCCTAAATCTGATTCATGCTACTCTAAATACCAGTAACATGTTATTCTTCAGTTCCAAATAAAAGGGACTCAAGACTCCTTTATGTCATATTGTAACTGAAGCCTGACAAAGAACTATTTTTCCTTACCAGGAAATGGCTTTTAAGACAAGATTTCTTTTATTTATTTTTCTATCTTTTCCACCTTTTTAGTTAAGATGAAAGTTGGCCAGACTTCGCTAAGTTTGCAGAACAATTATGTTCCAATCAAGCATAGGAACTTAAAAGCAAGTAGGTCTAAGTGGAGTTATGAAAATCAATGCTATTCAACTTTTAGTATTCAATTATTTTTAAAACAAGAATAATTGTCATTGAAATCTATTTTAGAAACATTTATGTTAAAAATATTTGATTGTGGTTTATAAGTGGAAGAAAAAACCTAATTACTTAATGCATTATTTATAAACAACACCCATAATGTTTAACAACAAAAATAAAAATGACAAAATTTGATTATGATTTTCTACAAGGCCCAACATTCATAGTATGTGCAAACTGCATTAAGAAAAAGAAAAAAATAGATGAATATTCCTTAAAGAATATCCTATGTGTATCGGAAAGAATAAGACTAGTTTGCTTGCTTATATTTATATTAAATTTGTGTTAAATTCATTGATACACTTTTCCCATTTTAAATGGAAAACAAGGAACACCATAGACTAAAAGAGAAAAATCTACAAATAGGTAAACAAAAATAACAATGTAATTAATCAACATTCATTGACTATGAAATCACACATAGAAATCAGGTTTTAATTTCCACTTGACATATGTTTGCTTATTAGGATTTATGAGTTATGGAAAAGCTGTAAAACTAGCATTATTAAAATTTAAAACACAAAACTCAAATAAACTGCATAGTTTATGTATTCCACTCAGAAAGTACAGGTGACCTTAATACTCTAGACAAACTGAGAAAATAATTTGTATAAATAGTACATTCTAGTTCATAGCATTAAAAATGAAGGGAAGGTTAAAACAGGTAAATTATGAAAATATTACAGAGCTAAAAAAATTGTCAAATCCAATTAAAGTGCAGAAATTTCATTAGTAAGATTAATGAAGATTTACTAAAATCATTAAACCTCAAAATTTTTTAGTAGAAGCCTTTCCCACTGTGGAGCCATTTTCCTGAGAATATTTTTGGTCATTGCCTGAAATAAAAAAAAACTAAAAAAGTCTAGAAGAACAATGTCATTTCTACCTCTAATTCATGTGGTTTAATTTTATTTTCCTTTACTGTATATTAATTCAGTGGTTACAATCTAATTAACATTAGCAGACAGCAGCAGACAGGTAAAGAAAAAAGCCCGAAGCAAAGGTCTCTATAATTCAGAGACAGTTTTAAAAGCATTAGGTAATTAGTTAAATTTACTCATGAAATTGTGAAAAGTAACTTAATGCCTGTCAGATTACAGGAACAAACTTATTTTGTTCCACACAATTAGTGCTGTATAAAAAAAGAAAGACAAATACTTTTACAAAAGGAAAACTTTTCTTAGTACAACAGGCAGGTATTATTTCATTTTTCTTATGGGAAAAATACATAATAAAACATCTTTATCTGTTACATTATATAGTTTTTGCTTTTAAGAACCAACTTAAATGCGCTCAGAATATATGAAAAATAAAATCTGTCAACACTGAAGCACAAATAGCCTTAGTACAAGCAAATAGCATGGACATCTATTGTAGGCATCTGCCTTTCTGCCTCTCTCTCCAGCTTACCACCCTCTCAAACACACACACACACACACACCTTATTTAAATTCCTCTTCCTCTAGGGAATTTTCACCTATTGATAAGGTGTACATGAGCTGAGCTTGCTCTTCCCACCCAGACTACAGAAAGGAGAAAGAGCAAAGCCTGTTAATCACATGGACTCCAGCCGACCCAGCCAGAGACTGCCTAGGACATTCTTCTAGTTCCTTCTGTGGGAATTTCTAGGCAGGCCGGATGTGCATATGGACTGCTGACAGTCATCTTATCACCAAGTATATAAAGAACATGTTTGATTTCCTGGTAACAAAGTAAGAAACTATACTAAGAGCACAGGTCTTCGATGTAGTTCTATATGCACCTATGGCTTATGAAAGTCAGTTTTGTCGTTATATAGGATACCTATTCTGGAACATTAGAATGTGGTTTTTTTGAAGGATAAGAGCTTTGTAAGCTACCATTTGGGGCTTCTCACAACCTGGCAGGACCTCAGCCTGCCCAGGCAGAATAACAATGCAACCACTTGAGCATATCTCCTGTGCAAAAAAGAGGCTTGAGAAGCTACTCCTACTTATCGCACCCCCAGCAGACTGTCCTGAGAGCATTCTTGATAAAGGTATCCCTGGAGCTCAGCACTCTAAGATTTAGGTATTAAAATGCTTGCCTTGTGTTACTCTGGGGGAGGACATCCCAGGGCACAATACCTTTAAAACCAAAATCAGTCAAAGGGAGAAATCAAGTTTAAAATCCATTGATTGCTTACAAGCTAGTGGTCCCCCATCTCTCTCTCCTGCTGCGGCAGAAGCAAGCATAAAACCTCTTCCCCAACCTCTCACGTCCAGATAAACCCTAGCTTGCCCATGTAATTACCCATTCATATGGAGATGGACTACTTCTCTCCACCCCCTTGGAAACACCTGTGGATATGGACATGCACTAAAGCCAGGCGAGAGATTCTAGAAATATTGCAATTTTACCCACACCTGGTCAAGCCTCAAACATGGCCCTGTGCAGAGAAAAGAAAATTTCTTTCCAAAGGGAAAGGAATTGCAATTAAAGACTATTTGCATTGAAGGGGTTCAGAACAAATCTCCCCAAAATGTGCCACTTGCATATGGACTATTTGAGCTGAGATCAGTAGAGATCCTGGGGCTCAAGAAAAACTTTCATTCCTCCCTTAACTACCTAAAGAATCTATGTTGAGGTCTTTCCCAGAGTAAGAGTTACTACCAGAGGTCAATTTTATCTGACTGATGCACCTGCAAGGCAGAGCAAACATCTAATTATCACACATCTGCTTTTCTCATTACTGTCCTGTGAATCGCTCCCCTCCCCTTTGAAGCCCAGGCCCCTATCCTATTGCTTAGTCCAGGATGGCATACATGCCTCATTTTACCTTTCTGTGTTGGTATTCGAGGGTCTTGTACACACAAAATTATATTTCATTTTTCTCTTGTTAAACTGTCTCATGTCAGTCTGATTCTTAGACTAGCAACAAGAACCTCAAAAAAAGGGTTAAAGAAAATTCCCATCCCCACCCCCAACTGATTTAAGACTAGTAGTAGTAATTTTTGTAGGTGTTTTGTAGCCTTTTGGGAATGAAGTCAACCCTGTCTCTGCCATTGCCAGTGAGCTAATACTATCTCCTGACATTTGGTTATATTACTCTTTCCTGACCAGTCAGAGAATTTTTTACATCTTTATTTTTACACATACAATTTGCTTTCCAGAAGAATCCTTATTTTTATGCTGCCTTTTTTTTTTTTCACCTGGAAGCTTTATATTTCATTACCTCTCCTATACCCATCTTCCCAGTCTTCCAAGGCAAAATCTGTTGCTTTATTTTGTGTACCTACAGCATTCTCATCATATTTTTGACTTATTGCTTTACTTTGCACATTGTAACTTACCTGATTTCATGTCTGTCTCCCCTGCTGTTAACTTCTTGAAAGTTTTCTCTTCTATACTTATGTTCCTCTAATTCTTGCACAGTATTGTTAAATAATGTGCACTCTATTTTATTTGTTGAATGAATGAGTTATTTTTTTATGTTTTTGAAATGTGAAATAGTAATATAATATGAAAATCAGTAGGCCATATAAAGAATAAAGAAATGTATATATGCCATAGAGAATCTGGAAAAAAAATCCTTAGCTTAAACTTGTTATAGAATTAGATTTCATATAATTTTAGTCTCAGAGCATATTATAGAGCTTTTGCTCTTCAAGATGTTTAAGATGCCCTGAGAACTCTATAGTTACTAAATATTATCCTGCTAATTATTAGGCATGTATAATAACAACATAAGATACAACAGTTCACAACAAAGACTCTTTAACAATTACAGTCAATAACCAAGAAACCAGTAAGACATAAAAAAGAACAGTGAGTAATCTCTGACTTCGGTCTCCGTTTCTATTATTTGGACTTTCTAAACATCTGCCTCCTGGCTTCAATGAGCTTTATAACTGCTGAGTTTAACTACTCTTGTCACTTCTCCACACCATAATCTGTCACATGTCAAATCAAACAGTGCTGTTCTACTGGTCAGATTAGTAAATAATCCATTTCTTAAATCTAGACTGTGATTTGCCTTTGTATCACACTAATGTATAGTATGTGAATAAACGGTGGAACTTTGAGTTCTTTGATCCCAACTATAGCTAGAAAATCAAGGTAGAAAAATATTAGGTGAAATATAAATGGACATTTAAAAACTAAAATACCTGTGTATTCTAAATATTGAGTATGAATCAATAAATCCACTTGGCTAGATGACTTTATGGAGCCTGACAATTTAAGAACTGATTTATAGATTCGTGGATGTCTTCATAATTTATTATATATAGTATATACCTAAGGTGAATATCATCTAAGATAATCATCTTAACAAATTTTATGCACCAAAACACTCGCAGCTCTAGAGTTCTATAGTGATTGTCTGTACCGGAGTCAGTAATGAAGATCTATAACCTTTCGTTGCAATCCTGCAGTGCTGAGAATCTTTGCATCAGTATCCTTGGTGACAGCGGAACAATGAAACAAACACCAAGAATTGTATTTTAGTTTCTGAAAGCAGGAAACAGAATAGATGAGGTGATTAGAGCATGAGAACGCATTGGCCAGCATAACTTGACATTCATTTGAAAGGTAATGATTGCAGTTCTGAGGAATCTATTGCCATGTTAATCTCTCTGGGAAAGTGCAGCTTTGTGTGTAACATTTTTAGAGCTTTGAATTTCTTATTTAAAAGCAGAGAGTAACAAAAAGAAATACTTTGATACCAGAATTGGCCATTGTTTGAATGGATTTCAACAACAAAGCAACTCCCCAAAGTAACAGACCAGACTTGCAGCCTGGGGAAAACAATGGCTTTAACTGGCATCCTAGTGGCCTTGCCATAACCAAATGAAAATCAAACATTTGCTCATAAGAGTCACTGAAGTTTCAATGTTAATCAGTCTTCTATAGAGAGAAAAGGGATAGTTAAAAAATAGTAAAACAGCTGATTTCACAAAAAGGCTTTGCAACTACAATTTCTTGATCATTCACAGACAACTGGGAGTTGTAAGGAATAAAGAGAAAGAACAAATAGTCTGGGTCATTTTATGACTCTTGCTGGATGCAGATTAAATATGATCACACATCTGATAATGTAAAAAATACAGTTATCTTGACTCCCTATTATGTGGAAGCTACAGAGGTGAAAAAAATATGGCTGATCTAAGATCTGCATATTTAAGAGAACAAAAAGAAGACTCTACAAAGCAAACAACACCTAGACATAACTCCAGAAAAGACAACCAATCTGAATCCTTACCCCTCTTCTACACAGTAGATTCATTAGATTGTTTTAGAGATGTTACTGAGTGATGGAGAAACAGGACCTCAGCATCCCCTGAAAAACTTCAGCTTTGTTTCTACTTCTCTATATTTTACAAATGATATACTCCTTTATAAATATAAACATGTGTTTTTCTTAATGCAAAATCTGAGCTGAGATTTGAATTTATCCCTTCCCCCTCTCCCTCTGACTCCACAAGACTTCCATGACTCTCATTGGCCTAAGAAATCTCCACCGAGGAACTCTTTCAACACTAGGTTCCCAATAGATATACCACCTGCATGTTCACTTGGATTTTTTCCTCTCCGGATGTTAAAGTAGTTATCTTTCTTCCTAGGATTCTCTCTGTATGAGAAATCCTTCTCACTATTCTCCTTACATCATCATCTTGATTTCACTAAGGATTATTGATATTTTAGCCTCTCTTTAACAGAAACTTCCCATAACATTTGAATGTTAAAATACCTCCTATCTTAAAAGAAAATAATTTTCCCTATCCCCACTTCTTACTCTAAATGCCACCCTAACACTTCTCCCTTTGCAACAATGTCCTCAAAAGGTCATTCTATAGTAGCAGTCTTAGCCCATTCCAGATATAATTAATTCTGTCTAGGGGTAGAGTTTGGAAGTCTTAGTGAATTAAGTCTTGAAGAATGAGTAAAAAGGTCCAGGCAGCCAAGGTGAGAAAGGCAGTTAAACATGGATGGAAGTCCACATGCCAAAGTACAAATGCATAACAGACAGAGCCAGTCTGAGAAACTGGCCTCAGAACCTCTCTGGTATAAGATGAAGGTGTGTGTGTTTTTGTGTCAGAAACATGCTGGGTAAGGACTGGAACTGTAGGTTATGGCAAGTTGTAAACAGCATTTTAAGTCAGATGTAGACTGGCATCACTTACCAATAAAACATGGATGGTGAATAACATTGCTAGATTTGCATTTTAGAATGTTAACTCCTCACAGTGGATTGTCTCAAGGGCACTGAAATAGGACAGTCTAGGTTCAAATTCTGACTATGGCACACTCTGCATGACCATGGGTAACTTATTTAATATCTCTGCACCTCAGTTCTCTAAAATGTTAAATAGTACTTACCTCAATTCAAAGTATAGCTCCAGAAGCAAGGAGGTTCCCTGCCTGGTGCAAGTTCCCTCTGAATGAGCTTAAACTGAAGGAGGACAAGGGGAAAAGCAGGTTGGGAGAAAGGGCTTTTATTGCTCACAGCTTTCTGGGGTTCACTAGCCAGCCCCCATTCCATCATCCCTCCACCACCACCATGGTAGCTGGCTCTCCCCTACTCTCTTCCTCTGGAAGGAACTCCATGGGCGGGTCCCTGGTGACTGGCAGGCACCAGACCAATTACATACCAAGAACAGAGGGAAGGAGAGAATGGCTGTTTCTCTTCACCTATTGCCACTGCAGTGGCCTCTCCGTGGCTCACTGATATGTAAATGGACCCTTATCCACAAACCACTATGGAGGCCAGGAGGAAATTCTGGGTGGCAACTTCCATTTACCCCACACAAGGATTAAAACAGGTCTGTTTCAAGCCCCAGCACAGAGCTTTGTATATAGTAAGAACCAATAAATATTAGCTGTTGTACACTGTCATTGTATTTCTCAATATTTACTCCAAGTCAATATTATGTAAAGAGAATTATGTGTAATCCCCTTGTGTGTGAATAGTTTTTGGTAGCACCACTTAAAAAAGAAGATGGAAAGATACAGTTAATTTTTTTTAATTTTGCTTTGTTCCATTTGTTATCAAAACATACAAAAATGTCTGCCAAATTTGGAAAGTATATTTAGAATGATCTGACAACATACAGTCTATACAGCGTACATAAAATTCCCTTTGAGAGGCAAGGCAGGATGGTGTAACCACTGACAAACAGGAGATATTCTCTCCAGGCCAACCAAGGTGAACACCTGAGCCCCAGAAGAAAGAAGCATTCATCCTCCAGGACGGCTGAAACTGACGTATAATGAGAGACCCCAACAACTGTGTGTGGGGAGAGGTGGGCTCTTTCATGGGCAATTGAAAACCATAATGTCTCTGAAGAGATATCTGTCTTGTAATTGTGCAAGATCCCAAACCTAGAAGGAGGTATTTTGTGTTGAGAGAGGCCAGTGCCTTCTAATATGAGTTCAAGTAAGGTTGTGCTGAAAAATCAAACATAGGCTCAATGGAAATGAATCTTAAGTATCTCTGATATAATTTAAGATCATATTAGAATTAATTACTATATAACACCCTAAATCATATAACAACAAATATGGTATAAAGATTCTTTGTGAAAAAATTGAAAATAATTACAGCTCTGTATTAGTTATATTGAATTACTAAAGCTCCAACATTAGTGTCCTTATTATATCTCTTAAACAATATTTAGCAATCATTAAAGATTTCTCTGAGCAGTTCAAGTATATCTCATTAATATATTAAATTGAGTTCATCTATATAACAAAGTAATGCTATGTCAATTAAAACAAATGTGTAACTCATTGAGTTAGTTCTAGCTGGTAGGAAGCAAGTAAATGTAACTATATTCTTTCAATTTCCTGTTTTCCTTGTGCTCCAATAAGATTGCCATCTGCACACCTGACAGATCACGAATTAATTTCATCAATGTTAGGTATTAGCAAGCAATCTCATTTTAGGTACCAAGTCCATTCAAGCCTCATATAAAGCTTTGATATGATTCAATCCACAGCTTATCTCCTTCCCCATCCTGCCACAAGTTGGGAAACATGCACTGGGGAAGGCATGTCTATCAAATATTATTAGGTTCAAATATGCTTGAGCAAATCCCCAGGGTATTAAAAGAGAAGTTTCTTTCCATTCTATGTAAAGAAGTCCAGATGAACAATCCACATCTCATAGGGTGGTACCACACAGTCAACAGGGACCCAGGTTCCTTCTCCTAACTTGTCAGTCTTTCTCAGCGTATAACTTACACCTCAACTTTGGATGCCTGAAAGAACTCAGACCATCAGTCTGTGTCTCCCTAGCATGAGGAAAGAGATGGAGAAAAGTAAGCTCTTTTACTTATTTACACTTCTCAGAAGCCACAGATGTGTTTTCTGCTTGCATCCCATTGGCCAAACTTGATCGTATGCCACTCTTGGTTGCAGGGAGACCATGAAATACTGGGGGGTAACCATGTGCCTACTTGAGAATTAAGGAATTTGTTACAAAGAAAGGAAAGAACAGATTTGAGGACCAACTAGCATCAGTGGACACAGGACACAAAGTTGGCTTTTTCATCAGTTTCCTTCTCCTTCCCCACTCACCACACTGCCACTGTTTCTTCTAGGTTATGGTGGGTAAAGAGAAAGAAGAAAGAGGCATAAAATGCACAGTCAACTGATACAGGTGTCATCTGATCTTGGTGCCATAATAAAGTAAATGTCTAGTGTTGACTTTTCCTCCTCAATGAGCTTTTGCAGGTTCCACAGTGATCAGTAATCCCCACAGTAAAATTCTTTGATTTTAGCTTGCTAGAATGGTTGTTGCCTTCTCCAGTTGGCTGTGAATAACCTTCCTTCACTTCTGAACTGTGGCATCCACCTCCAGCAGAGTATATCTATTGGGATCACATCATCCAGCAGGTGATATGTGCAATCAGAATTCCTCTCAGCACAACTCATTGCCAGATGCTTTCTGTCTTGTCCACATCTGTGCAATAGAACAGGCATATGTCCTGGCATTTCTGGTATGCAGCTCACACACACTACGGCCTTCTTCCCTTGCTCTGCTGTCAGACAACTGGCCAGTCTCTCAGATTCAGGCTTTTCTAATATATGATTCAAGTAGTAGTCTCTGTCTGCCCAATCTCCAGAGCTCATAGGCCACATCTTTAGTGGGCTTTTTCCTAAAAGGCCCTTATTGATCACTGGTTTAAAGTGATCTTCAAGTATCCCCCTACCATACAGGATGGAAAAAAACATAACAGAGCTAAGAGCTCTCTATTTTTCTAAATAAATCCCTCATTTATCAGCCTCTCCTGATCAAACTTCAAGCCTCCCCTAGTATACTCTCAAAGTAGACAATGGGAAGGGGCCAGTCAGGTTTAGGTCAGTCCTAAAGCAGTTCAGTATAAATGGTTTGACACCTCTCTTTGAAATGTGGGGTAAGTTTTAGTTTTAACCCACAGAGCCTCAACTAATACAAAAGCAATAGGAGAATTCCCATTTTTAAAAAAATTTTACAAGGTTTTTTGAGATATAACAAACTGCGCATAAAATATATGACAAGAGCTAACATATATGCATACCACAGAACCATCACCGCAGTCAAGTTCACCAACATCCACAACACCCCACAGTTCCTTGGGCCCCTTTGGTTGCCAACCACTACTCCTGTCCCCAGGCAACTGCTCATCAATTTCATCATTTCAGGGCCACCTACCTTGAATTTAATATAAGTGAGATCATATAGTATCTACTCATTTCAGTCTGACTTCTTTCACTCACCATAATGCTTTTTGTGGTTCACCTATATGTACTATATGATACTATTTCTTTTTATGGCTAAATAAGTTCACTGTATAAATATGCCACATTTTGTCTGAACATTTACCAGGGGATAGACAATTGAAATGTTTCCAGTTTTGAATATGAAAAAAGCTGCTGTGAGGATTTGTGTACAAGTCTTTGTACGGGCGTGCTACCATTTCACTTATTACTTACAAAACTGCCAGTGTTTTCCAAGCACAGCTGGAGGTTTGTTCCTCCACTTCCTTACCAAAACTTAGTATGACCAGTATTCTTAATTTTAGCCATTCTAAAATTTAGTGTAATGGTATCTCATTGTGGTTTTTAATTTGCATTTGCCTGGTGATTAATGATAATGAACAACTCTGTGCACTTACTTCTGGCTGTATTAGTTTTCTATTGCTTCTTTAACAAATTATCACAAATCAGTGGCTTTAAACAACAACAAATTGATTATATTCCTTGAGGTCTGAAGCCTAAAATGGGTTTGACTGGGTTAAAATCAAAACGTTAGCAGGGCTATATTCCTTTCTGGAGAGGAGTAAATCTGTTTTCTTGTTTTTTCCAGCCTTTTGAGACTGCACACCTGCCTTCACCCACAGCCCCTTTCTCCACCTTCAAAGCCAGTAATGGCCAGATGTCTTACCCACATTGCACTTGCTGACACCCACTTTCCTGCCTCTGTTAAACATTTATGGATCTTGTAATTCTATGGAGCCACCTGGATAATCCAGGCTAATCTCTCTGAATTTCAGATGACTAGCAACCTTAATTACATATGCTACCTTAATTCCCCTTTGCCATATAAGTGACATATTCAACATATTCACAGGTTCTGGGGGTTAGGACATATACATCCTAAAGGACCATTGTTCTACCCACCACACATTTCCTATATCATCTTTTATAAAGTGTTAAATTCAAACATTTTACCCATTTTTATTGAGGTATTTGTTTTATTCTTAAGTGTGAAGAATTATTTGTATATTTTGAGTACACGCTCTCTCAAATATGGATGAGCAGTCTGTGGCTTGTTTTTTCATTCTTGTATAAATACTTTTCAAAGAGCAGAAGTTTCAAGTTTTGATGAAGCATAATTTATCAACTTGCTCTTTAATAGGTAATGATTTTGGTGTTCTAAGATATATTTGCATAATAAAACTGAAAGACTTCTCTAGGTTTTCTTCTGAAATATCTGCCCTTTTACAATTTAAATTTAGTTCCATATATGGTGAGAGATATGGATTGAAGTTCATGTTTTTGCATATAAATATCTAATTGTTTTGACACAAGTCATTGAAAGGACTATCCTTTATCCACTAAATTGTATTTGCTTGTCAAAATTCAACATATGGTTCTAATTCTCTTCTCTCTCTCTTCTGTTTGACTTATCTATTTGTCTATTCTCAGGCAAATACCAATCTGTCTTGATTACTGTAGCTTTAACTAAGTCTTGAAATAGGTAATGTAAATCTTCAACTTTCTTTTTCTCTGTCAAAGTTTGGCTACTGTAGACACCTTGAATTTCCATAAAAGTAGCTTGTCAATTTCTATGGAAAAGCTTTAATAGGATTTTAATTGAGATTACATTGAATATATATACACCACTTTATAGGGAGAATATAAGGAAAATTAGATGTTAATATTAGGTGTTTGAATTCAGGTCTTTCTGTTAGATCTTTCAGCAAGGTTTTGAACTTTTCAATGTACAAGTTTTACACATCTTTTGAGAGATTTATCCCTAAGCATTTAGTATTTATATTGCACAATAGCATTTTTTGAAATTTCAATTTCTGCTTGTGTGTTACTAACATATAGAAATTAAATGAAATTTTGTCCTATGCTCACTGATGTGCTATTTTTCTGTCAGTCTTTTTCTTTGCTTTTCATTTTTGGATAGTTTCTATTGCTGTGCCTACAAGTTCACTAATCTTTTCTTCTGCAGTATAATTTGTTATTAATCCCATTCAGTGTATTTTTCATCTTAGACATTATCATTTTTATCTCTGGAAATTCAATTTCATCTCTGGTAATTCGATTTTGGTCTTTTTTATATTTTCCATGTCTCTCCATAACCTTTTCTCTTCATTCTTGAACATATGGAATATAGCTACAATAATTGCTTTCATGTCCTCATCTATTAATTCTGTCATCTGAACCATTGCTAGGTCTTATTTCTATTGGTGGATTTTATTTTATCATTCTGAGTCATATTTTTCTGATTCCTTCCATGCCATCAAATTTTTAATGGATTATGATTTTTGACCATAATGGGTGCTGGCATTTTTGAACTCAAATATTCTTGAGTTTTTTTCTGGGCTGCAATTAATTTTCTTGGAACAGCTTGATTCTTTCATGCTTTTAAGTTTTATAAGAAATAATTTAGTGTAGGGCTAATATTAACCCACTACTGAGGCAACATATGTCAGCATACTCTACCCAATAGCCCATGAATTATGACATTTCCCATAGTATCTGGTAGGAATAGGAATTATTTCCAGCCTTATGTAAATCCTGGAGATTATTCCTTTAATTCATTCAATCCTTTTGAATGTTTCTGTCTCTGACCATGGCTAAATTCCACACCTGCATACTGCCTGTCAGCACTCAGTTCAAGACAAGAAGGGAACTCAAATTTCTCTATTACTCTCTCTTCTTCCTTGGCCTCAGAGACTCTCTGTTACATTTCCTCAGTTTAGAGAAACTGCTAGGAAACTTGTAGTCCCCAGAAGATTCCCAGGCCCAGGGGTACACATGCCTTTTCCCAGTTATGCAATCAAACACTAATCTAATCTAAATATTGCTGTGAAGGGATTTGCTAATACAATTAAAATCCCAAATCAGTTGATGTTAAGGTAGAGGATTGTTTGGGTGATAATCACATAGAACACATAAAAGAAAACCTTTTCCTCCAGCTAGTTGCAGAAGAGGAATTCATAGATATCCAAAGCATGAGAAGGATTCATACCATTGCTGACTTTAAAGATGGAAGGTGCCACACTGCAAAGAATATGGGCAAGCCCTTAGGAGCTGAGAGCTGTTCCCAATCCACAGGCAGCAATAAAACAGGTACTGCAGTCCTACAGTAGCATGGAAATTAATTCTGCGAACAAGAGGTGAGCTTGTAAGAGGGCCCCAACCCCACTGATGCAGCCAATACTTTTATTCTGGCCTAGTGAGACATTAATTAGAGAGTCCAGCTATGTAGCTATGCTGTGCCTATAGTTCTGACTTACATAACTGTGAGATAACAAATTGGTGCTCCTCTAAGCAACTAAGTGTGTGACAATCTTTATGCAGCTGTAGAAAACTAGAACGAAGGTAAGTTCCAACCCTGTTACTCCATGTTTAAGTAAATTTTACTCCTTAAAAAAATATATCATTTTGCATACTTTGTTGCAAATGTCTATAAGAATATTTGGCGTAAGAAAAAGTTCCTTATATAATATTAGTTGGGAAAGCTCGCTATTAATAGTATGTCACATGTATTGGTTTCTTGTGACTACTGTAACAAATTGTCACAAATTGGATGCCTTAAAACAACAAGAATTTTTTCTTTCACCATTCTGGAGGCTAAACATCTGAAATCAAGTGGTCAGTAGGGTTGCAGTCCCTACAAAAGTTTCAGGGGAGAATTCTTTGCCTCTTCCAACTTCGGGAGGGCATCAGCATTCTTTGGCTCGCTCGCCTGTGGCCGCAGAACCCTGATCTCTAACTCCATCGTCACATCACCTTCTCCTGTGTGTACATGTCTTCTGTTCTCATAAGGATGCTTCTCAGTGGATTTAGGACACTACATAGATTATCCAGGATTATCTCATCATCTCAAAACCCTTTATTAATTACCTCTGCGAAGATCCTTTTTTCCAAATAAGGTAACATTCACAGGTTCTAGGAATTAGGAATCTAGGCCTTTTTTGGAAGCCACCATACAACACACTCCATTATGTGATAAAAGTCTCAAATAAATGCTCCCTCTTCAATTAATACCCTATACTAGTTTTTTAAAAAATATTAATTGAAATTGTGAAACATTTTATATATAAACATAAGCTGGTCACTGTTAACCAATGACTGCATATTTACACATTTTGTGTGTGAAAAGAAACCAGTACAGAAAAATTTGAGTATTTTAAACTATATATGAGACATTTTCTAATGAAGCCTAAAGGATAGAAAGGTCCCAAGGATAGTTGTTTATGCTTTTTAATTAAAAGAATCAGAGGGTTTACAAGCTGAGAGACCTGGAACCTTCCCCGTTTCTGATATCAAGTAAAGAAGAATCAAAAGCACCAAGCAATAATGTTGTCAGGTGGGCAATGCTATTGCTAAGAGGGGCTTCCAACCTTTCCAAATGCACTCTGCTATACACTGAATCCCTAAGATAAATAATCAAGGATATTCTGTGTGGCCTGGTGGTTACATTTAGATGAAAATAAGAAATGCAGGAAACCATGGAGCCCTGTGTGTAGAAGTTCTCCACCCTAGAAAAGATAGGTTAAAGGGAATGAAAAGGAAAGAGCCCTGAAGTAATTTTTTTCCCAGATTTACTGAGATATAATCGACTTACAATATTAAGTTTAAGATGTACAATGTGATGATTTGACTCAAATATATATTGTGAAAAGTTTACCACAATAAGGTTAGTTAACACACCCTATACTTCACATAATTACCATTTTGCTGCTATTCTGGTTATGGTTAGAACACTAACACAGCACCCTCAGAGCAACTTCCAGCTACTCGACATGGTATTGTTAACTATAGTCACCCTGCTATACACTGTAATCTCAGAATTTAGTCATCTTATAACTTATACTATTTGATCATTCCCTATTTCTTCTGCCCCTAAGTCCCTGGCAACCACCATTCCACTCTTTATTTCCATTAGTTGAATGTTCCTAGACTCCACATATAAGTGAGATCAAACAGTATTTGTCTCTCTCTGTCTTATTTCATTAGCATAACACCTTCAAATTCCATCCATGTTGTCTCAAACGACAGGATTTCCTTCTTATGGCTGAAATGGTATTCTGTTGTCTATGTCTGTATCTCTCACATTGTCCCCACTCATTCATCCATCGATGGACACTTAGGTTGCTTCCACGTTTCTGCCATTAGAAGAGCCACAGTGAACCTGGGGTGCCGATCTCTCTTCAGCACAGTGATTTCATCTCCTTCAGGCATATCTCCAAAAGTGGGGCCGCCAGATCATATGGTAGTTCTGTATTCAACTTTCTGAGGAATTTCCATACTGATTTCCATACTGACTTATGAATTTATATTTCCCCCAATAGTGCACAGGATTCCCTTTTCTCACATCCTTGCCTCCATATGTTATTTTTTTTATATAATGGCCATACTAGCAGATGTGAGTTAATATCTCATGGTTTTGATTAGCATTTCCCTCATGATTAGTAACATTGAGCATTTTCATGTATCTGTTGGCCACTTGAAAAGACATTTTTCCAAAGAAGACATCAAAATCCTCTGCCCATTTTTAAATCAGATTTGTTTGGGAATATTTTACTATTGAGTTGTGTAAGTTATTTATATATTTTGCATATTAACCCTTTATCAGATACATGGTTTGAAATATTCTCTCCCATTCTGTAGGTTGCCTTTTCATTTTGTTGATTGTTTCTTTTGTTGTGCAGAGGTTTTTAGTTTGATACAGTCCCACTCATTTATTTCTGCTTTTATTGTGATATACAAAAATCATTGCCAAGAGTGACATCAAGATTTTTTTCCCTATGTTTTCTTTAAGGAGTTATACAGTTTCAAGTCTTAGGTTTAAGTCTTTAATCCACTTTGAGTTAATTTTTGTAATGGTGTAAGAAATCAGTCCAATTTCATTCTTTTGTATATAGATATACAGTTTCCCCAACACTGTTTATTGAAAAACTACCCTTTTCCTTGCTGAGTATATGTTTCGCCCTTGTCAAATATTAGCTGACTACATTTTTCTTTCTCAAGATTTCTTTGGCTATTTGGAGTTCAAAGAATTCCTTTTTGTGACAGGCATGATACCCAAATGGACCTCTGTTTTAAGAGGCATGAGGTCAAGAGTTATTTATTTTATCAAACATATTAGAAATGAAATTAGAAATTCTAGCAACTGATGGAATCTGTAATCCTTCTTACCCTGGACTTGAATATAAGTATGTCAGTACATATGATTTCCCCACCACCAAAAAAAAATTCTCATATAAAAAAATACATGCATAGAAGATAACAGTATCTTTAGGTAGAGACATGAGGACATTTTAACTTTTTCTTTGTATTCTGTTTTGCCCCCACAAATTCACAACTTTAAACATGGATATTTTTTAATTAAAAAATATAAATATTATTTTATTTGAAAAAATTATTGTATCTATATGAAGGATGGACTGCAGAAAAAAGACACAGGAGGTAACGGAAATGGCTAAAAGCCTCTTGCAATTACCCAGTTCCAAGAGAACCTGAACTGAACGACAGCTGCAATGTACAGAGAGGAAGACAGCATCCAAGAGAGAGAAATACCAGGATCTGGTGACCAACTGGAATTGAGGATGAAAGAAAGCTGGAGATATTTAATTGTGGGCATCAGAATGCCTAGTGATATTACTAATCCAAAAATGATACCCCGGAAAATGCCACAGGTTTTAAAGTGCTAATGAATCCTACTTTGGATGTGTCTAGTTTAAGGCACATTAGGATTAACTTTTGTTTATCACAATTACACACTGATTGGTTTCACTGGCTGGCCAGACACTATATGATGAATGCCTTATGTGCTTTTTCTTTGAATCTTCACAGGTGCAGTGGGAATTAAACAGTTCTAGTCTCATTTTATAAATGAGGATTCTAAACTCAGAGGCTAATTAAAGAAGGCTAATTAGCGAAGGCAAGACTCCTAGGAACAGAGACCTAGACTTGGTCTGTGCTGAGACCATATGGAAATCCCATGGCCACCAGGAGCAGGGTCAGTATAATGTGGATCTTCTGTGAAGAAAGAATGCTGGGTTGACAATTTTTCTCAGCCATTTATTTTACTCCTCAAATGTTTTAGGGTGGAAAAATGTGTCCATCAGTGAGATGTTGAGATCATAAAATAATAGTACCTATAATAAACTAGATGGAGAAAGGTCTTAATCTGTTATGAAGCCTTGTAACATGCTTGGATGAATGACATGACTGCCATTATATGAAAAGAAAAATGGTTAAAAAAATTATAATCAGACCAGACCTTGACCAATGCATTCTCCCCTCATTTTAATCCTCTCAACTTATACCTGTTTTTCTATACTTGTTATTAATTGATCCCCTTTTATCCTCAAAAGTAACCAAATTGGACAATTATATGGTCATCCTAACTATCACCACTAGAAAAGCTGCATGGTTGTATTAGTTAGACTGAAGATTAAGCTACTGTAGCCAAGAGACTAAAAAATGCATCAGTCAAAAACCACAGTGTCTTGTCAATGGGTTTCAGCCCTGGACAAGTTCACTATGGATTCAATGAGACCAAAGAAATGACAGTGGAACATTCTTGGGGTGACAGGTAAATCACTACAATCCTGTCCAGTCAGAGCGAGTCTGCATGCAAGCTAGCTGGTCTCTTCCTCTGGGCCTCTCTGCCTGCACAGTCATCTCAATCTCTGTCCTCGGTGCTGCCACCACTCAAGCCTCTTCTCTGCTCTCCTGCAGCCTTGCAGCAGTGCCACAGTGCCACCCAGAGCACCGGACAGGGCTCTTTATGCAGAGTCAATAACGATGTATTGCCCACACGTGTGTAGTGAGCTAGCCAATCAGAGCCAGGTGAGAATACTGGCCACAGGAACTTCCATTTTATCCACACACAGAAATGTATTTTCTTTCCTCAAATAATAGTGTGAGTCAGATAGATGAGCCCGGATAGGCAGTCATCTCAGGATCCAGGCCAGTTTTATTATTAACATGCCACTTTCCAGATTTTTCCAGTTGTTGCCATTTCAATCATCAAGATGGGAAAGGGAGAGTGAGTCCAGAGTAGGCATCTTGATTAGCTGAACCAAAGGTCAGACACATCACTCCACTCACACGCCATAAGTGAGAATTGGGTCACAGGACCACACCCTCAAGAAAGGATGAAGGTCTTGGGGCTTAAGCTAGTAGATCTTGCCACAGTGGTATAACTTCACTCTCTCTCACATTTCCTCTTTGATCACCCCAACCCTATGTTGCAACAAGGTGACAATAAAATTTGTATTTAATATGAACTAGTGGTGCCACTGTACAAGAGATTTTTGTTTAGGTATATGGGTACCTTATCAAAATTAAGATCAAACATCCTCCCTAAAACAGAAGATCAAGAGTCATGCACTACGTATATTATACAGTCTCTGTAGCTTTGCAAGAAAACATCAAATTCATTTTTATATGCCTTTGCTTCAGTATTCACTGTACTGATTGAACAATTGGACGGGATAAATGTATTATTGATTTACTACTTATTTATCAGTAAGACAGACTTACAGACTTTAATATAGACTCATAAACTTCAAGTAAAATAATAAACTCAAGGGTGTTTTTTCTAAAAAAAAAAAGGGAAAACTATCACAATAAGTCATCCAAAGAAATATATGAGGTCAAATTTGACTTTTTTAATATTGCCAAAACAAAAAAATCCTAGGAATTAAATTGATTCTAGATGTAAACAAAATTGGTTCACTTAATTGTGAAATTGAATTATCACTAAGATGAATATTTTATAATTGTAATTGAATATAAAATTATGATGGTAAAGTTTATATGCATAACATATTACACAATTATAAAAAGCTGGGAAATCAGGTTATAATATTATAGCTACATCAATATCTGAAACTTCTGAGTTTAATAATGAAGCATGTCCATGGGACAGATATCAATGTACAGAATGACCTTAATGTGTGGATTCTGGATTCTCTGTCCTGAATGTTGGCCGTGTGCCCTGCTAACTCTTCAGGAACGGTGTCTTGCCCCTCCCTGCTCCTCCTCCAGCTTTCTGTGAGCCAGGACACACCTTCCTGATTAGACGAGTATAATGAGCTTTACTTATTTGGAAATTATCAAAAGCAGTAATCTATACAATCAGGTATTTACTCATTGACACTACCTTATTCTTGATGTAAAGAAAATAATTTAAAATGGTTTGAAGATAAAATAATCTGGACAGGGACTTTCTATTTATTCAACAATACATCATAAATTCATTGTATTTGATTCATGTATTATTATCTTTGTGTAGATCCCTAAAATAAATGCCACAGGACTAAGAAGGTTATATAGGACAGCACCTCATTTTGCTAATATACATTAAAATAAAATAACAATCATAACTTCTATTTCTTCACTCCCTTTATACTCTCAGTTCATAATTGTAATTAGGCTATGACATGGCACAGAGGAATATGCTTTATCTGTTTTTTGTAAGTTTTAGCTTATTTTATATTGTTTTCTTTATCACCACACTGAACAATAACTTTGCATTCTTAACTCAGCCTGGTCACACAAACAGTCCCTTAAATTCCACCACTCTTTTTTTTGTATCCTAACTACCCTTTCTAATTAACTCATTCCAAACATACTTCCTGTTTCCAACAAACATGGTGTGTAACCTAGACAGTGTTTCTCAAGGTGGAAATCTTGCTAAAAGTCCAAGGATCTGCATTTTTATAAGCTTACAGCTGCTGGTGATACTGCTGGCCCTTGGACCCTGGCTGGAGTAGCTCAGGCACTTTATCCTCACCAACATAACAAACATCTCCAGTGTGAAAAACAAGAAAAAAATTAACTTTTAGAAAGCCCTTCAACCTTACAATCTCTTCTAGGAAAGTCCCTAATTATGTCTTAAAGGAGGAAAGTATGGAAAGTGCCCAATACTTTCAATAATAATACAGGAGAGATCTTAGTAGAGAAATGTCTTGCCTGAGGATTTCAGCCTTGGGCAAGCTCAGTATGGATTCAGTGACACTGAGGAAGGACAATGAAACATTCTTAGGCAAAGGGTTTATACTCACAGCAGAAGGTCGAACACTAGAATCACATCTGCATCCAGCAGTCTGCAGGTCTGTAATCCTCCTTCCTCTCTGCCTCTGCCCAGACCACTGGACAGAGCTCTTTATATAGTGACTCAGTCAGTAATAGCTTATTGCCTATGGGTGTGGAAGTAATAGCCTAGCAGCAGGCCAGTAACATCACAAAGTAGTTTAGATTCAGGTGAGGATCCTGGCCATGGGAACTTCAGTTTTCCCCACAAGAAGTTTTCAGTTTTAACACTGGTAAGCATTTCATGCAACAGATAGCCTGTTAAATTCCTTCATTACTTTGGAGCTGAAACTGTGGTGGTCAGTAACTCATAAATCCCCTTTTTCTGCTTTATTCCTTGAATAGTTATTTGATTGGCACTGAATGGTGCTGCACTATTATAGATTGAAATTTACTCCTAACCCTACTGAGAGCAATTATCATAAATTAGGGAAGGTCCCACCAAGCCCACTCTCATCTCAAAAATGGAGAATAAAGAGGTTTATCCTGCTACTTGCTGTTTCACATGGGTTTGGGTTCTGAATTATTGTTAAAACTGAATAATTTTCAAATCACAAATTATTCTTTGCACATATGTAAGGTCTTCCAAGCCCATGAATAGTGTTTGTTTAAAATGAATGAAAGGTGTTTAAATAGATAAAAGAGTTTCATGCTGGAGCATAAAAATAAATAACAATTAATTTACATGTTTAAAGACTTTTCCCACAAGTTCTCTTTTGAGTATAATATTATTACTAAAAAGCACAAATATACTATAAGACATAATATTACAAATTATAGCTGCAGGCAAAGACAAATACTGATTTGCCTACCACAGGTGTTTTGTCAAAGAATATCAAATGGGAACATTTTTGCACTGTGCCTCCTGTTTGGATAAAAACAAATATTTTGTACATGTTTGCCAAGTTATCTTCTATGATTTTCCTATTTGTAGTATGCAGGTTTCCATATATATATGAACATAGTTTCCTGTTTTGTACCCATTTTGCTCTGAAGTGTTTTCCTATGCACTATCTTTATAAGTAAGCATTTAACTGCAATGTGACCATGAGCACACAACAGTTGAAAATTTGCTAAAGAAACTACTGCAAATATAAAGGAGAAAGTGAATAAATTATTACATCAAACTTTCTGACTGAACTATTTACTTCCAAATTGATTCTTATTTTTCTTATGTAAATTTGGTTTGCTTTTTTTTTTCAGTTGAAATATTTTTCTATTTGTGAAAAATTTACTAATATCTTAGGTTGGGATACTGTGGGGAAAATGGAAGCTCCTATGGCCAGGATCCTCACCTGAACATAAACTACTTGATGAGGTAACTGGCCTGCTGCTAGGTTACTGCTTCCACACCCATTGGCAATAAGCTGTTATTGATGAGTCAACTATATAAAGAGTTGTGCCCAGTGTTCTGGGTGGGGGCAGAGATGGAGGAGGATCACAGGCCTGCAGACTGCTGGATGCAGATGTGACTCTAGTGCTTGACTTGTTGCTGATAAGAACAAAGTTGGGTATAAACCCTTTCCTCCCAAGAACATTCCATTGTCATTTTTCTGTTTGACCAAATCAAGACTGAACTTGGCCAGGGCTGAAACCTCCAGACAAGACAGATACAATATATAGTTTTTCCATTAAAATTAATGGAAATATTTTTGCTCAATTAATAGCTTTTCACTTTAGTGGCAGGGGAAATCAGGAATAAAAAGGTTTTATGTGAGAGAGAGGTAAAAAAATATAAATATATATGCCATACACATAGGTACTGTGTACATATATCTGTAGGTATCCATTCTATATATAAGCAAATATTTAGTAGTATAATCAATCCTTTATTTTTCTCATACCTAAGAAACTTTTTCCAACAGAAAAATTTCTCCTCAAACTATCAAATATCAAAATTATAATTCTCTGCTTGAAAAAAGTATTACTGACATTATTATTCTTATGATTAGAAATCAACCACATATAATCAAAATAAAACACACTATCAGACAAATGAAATGTTTTTGAATGGATAATAACACAGGTTGTCAAAATATATTTATAATAATGGGAATATAGACTCAAAGAGATATTATGACACAATCAGGAAGTATTTAAAGATGGCATGGAACAAGTAATCAAACAATAATGATGATGATGATACTCTATGGAGAGCTGCATTAGAGAATACTGAGGTCACTATAATTGAGCTATTAGCCCTGAATAATATAATATACAGAAAGTGGGTTGTGAGAGTAGGGAACAAGTAAGTCCATGAAGATGGATAAGTCATATCATCAGCATAGCCTTGATTAATATGAAAATATTACATGAATGCAGATGAAGTTTTCCTATAATTAGACAGCCATTATTTGGCTCTGTCAGTTCTAGAATAAGATCATTTTTAAAGTATAATCCCAGGCATAAAATATACCAGTATGGTAATGAAATATATTGATCCTAGACAAGATAGTATACATAAAATTTACAGAAATCAATAATCTACCGCCATCTTAAAACAGTACAATAATTCACTGCATCTTGATATTTATTAATAAATGAATCACTGAGTTTAGGAGTTTGAAAATACATAATGCATCTCCTACACTAATCAATTAAACATGTGCTCAATGTTTCCTATGGGCTGCTCTGCTTGGGGACATGAGATGCATAGAACATAGCATTATCCTTACTCTCAGGAAGCACAGACTGTGTGTGGAGATGTTCCCTCAGCTACATGTGATGAGGGCTATGAAGGAAGGATGCGTACAGTTCTTCGAGGGCATAGGGAGTGGTGTACAGCTACCAGAGAGACTGTGGCAGAAGTTGAGGTGGCCCTTGAAGGAACTGGACTTTACCTGCTAAATAATCAGGACCTTGTGCCTATGGCCATGTATGCAATAAATGCTTCCATATGTTCTGGCATAGAGCACATGGAGGAAGTGGCAGAAGTGTCAGAGATCAGAATAGGAAGGACTCTAACTGCCTTGCTAAGGATGTCACTGTTTTCCTTTGGACAATAGAATATAATTAAGGAAGAAGCATTCGATTTTGTTTGATGTGATTTTCTAGCTTGGATACATTTGATAGAAATCTCTATGAATATGGCCCCCACAGTTTTTATTAATAGTATATCAAGACAATACAGTTTTGGTTAAGAAACTTTAAATCAGAGACCCTCCAAATATTTAAGAACATTACATTCCATCTAGCTTTTCCTTAGCTAATAGTGTATAATAACCAAGATATAATTTCCAATGATTCTTAAAGCTCAATATATATTAATTATATTTAGCTTCAGTTACACTTTCTAATAAATTCAAGTCCACTGCAATGAGGACCATCTAAAATCAATTTTATAGAGGTTGTGGCAAAAAGATGAAAATAACCTATCACTCTGTCAATTCATGTGTGCTGGATAAATAAATGACTATTTACTAAACATCATTAACAGGACACAGCCCACAAACAGGCCTCCTTTGGCCTGGAGACCATACATAGAAGTGATTAAATCTAAAGGGTGGAGTGACCAACAGTGCTTATCAGAGGAGGGGCATGTATTTTAGAAGGAGAACCTGTCAACTCAGTAAGATAATGTATGTGTATGTTATACACCTAAACCTAATATAATACTGTATGTCAACTGTTCTTCACTGAGAAAGAGAACTTTTAGAAAAGAACATATTAATATAGGAAGAAAGTGGAGTTCTGACAACTAATAGGGGACTATTGAAGTAGTAAAGCTTGATAAAATCTGAAGTTGGATGGTGGGGTTAGAAAAGAAGGGACAGATATTAAAATCATTCAGGAGGCGAAGCTGATAGTGTTTTTTAAGTACTTGGAGAATTAAGAAGATGGAGGGGTCAAAGTTACCTCACTAGTTTTTTTAGCTCAGGTATGTATGTGACCTAAAATGTATTCCTTTACCCACCAAGGAACTACCAAATGGCACCTACTGACGTCACCTACTGACCAAAATCTGAACCTACAGGTCACAATCACCTCCTCTCTGGGCTCTCTCAAAAAAATCAGTACACAAGATGTTTTTATTCCCCTATTTGTCCAAATTAAATTAATTCTGTCATATGCATTAGCTTTAACATTTATATGCACTATAGGTACAATGTATTTTCCTTGCTTCTCTATTTGCTCCAGTTCTGTCCTATATATATCAGGAATATTCATTTAGTTTTATCTTATGGAACACTACCACCCCACAAAGAAAAACAACTAAAATGATTAAGAGCAGTGCTCACTATATACACGCATACCAATGAAGATGCATTTGACCCAAATTAGTCATCTATTTCATTAACCACCTGTGCACTGAAAACTACCCAAATCCTTTCAGAATCTAGTCATATTATTTTCATTTAAGCAAACTGCATATACCAATATTCAAGACCAATATACCACTATCTGATTCATTCTATCTTTGTAATTACTTAACTGTAAGTATGAGGTCAATATTATTCTATTTATCATTGTAAATACATAGTGTACCAGCTGTGTTATTAAACTGTCTCTTGCGGACAGATATCCATCACATTGTTATCATGTGAAAAATGTACCCAGATCTTTTAATTTTATAGTAAATTAATCTTTAGACTAAAACATGTGAAATTTAAATCACAAAATAAGTATTTATTAACTTAAAAAATCTATCTCATAAAATGAATCATTAACCTGAAATTAGGGTTATTTAATATTCCTGGATACTGCCTAGGAAGTTTTTAAATTTTTTTATTGAAGTACAGTTGACATATAATAGTTTCAGGTGTGTAACACAGCCATGATATTTATATACATTACAAAATGTTCACCACAGTAAGTATAGTTACCATCTGTCATCATGCAAAGTTATTACAATATTATTTACTATATACCCTATGCCATCCTTTTCATCCCTGTGACTTATTTTAAAACTGGAAGCTTGTCCCTCTTGATGTCTCTCACTTATTATACCCATCCCTACCGTCCCTCTCCCCTCTGGCAACTACCAGTTTGTTGTATTTATGAGTTTGTTTCTCGGTTTTTGTTTATCCATTTGTTTTGTTTTTTTTTTTATATTCCGCATGTAAGTGAAATAGCATGGTATTTGTCTTTCTCTGTCTCACTTCACTTAGCACAATACCCTCTGGGTCCTTCTATGTTGTCGCAAACGGCAGGATTTCCTTCTTTTTTATGGATGAGTAATACTGTTAGGAAGTTTTAAAGACCATGATTTCATACAAATAAATGTAAGTGTAGTAAAGAACTTGTTGAAATTATGCTTATTGTTTATTTTTCTCTGCATAAAGGAGATTTTGAAACAGTATTCACCTAAAAGACTTCTATAGGGGTGCAAAAGAAAAATAAAAATAGATGATACTTTCTAGGGGTCTGTTTTAATGTAATTAAACAGTCTGTCTCTGAAGGTGATCCTTAGCCCCACTGACTTTAAAATTTATTTCCTTATATTCAGTCTTTCCATCCATGCTTGAGATGCATCTGTCCCTCAAAGAAATCTGAGACAACAATATTTGATATACAGTGTCTCATGACCCTCCCCAAAGCACAGAGGTAATCAGTATAGAAAAAAATTACTATCAAACTGCCTATGTTTTTCAATAGTTTGGCAGTTAAAATGCCAAAGATATGCTTAAAATATGTCTTTATTTCCAGGCAAAAGATTCTTGATAGTTGTAGAACAAAGAAGAACCTAAAAAATTTCTGAAAAAGATGTTTTTAAAAACTGCAGTCATGATACTTTTGGATAGCAGGAAGGAAATTGCCATTCTGATCAGGAAAATATATTAAAGGATCTCTGGTAATATAAGGAAAGGTAAATAAGCATGCTAGTTCACACATGCACACACACACACACACAACTTAGATTAAAATTGAGAGGTAAAGACAAAACAGTGCCCAATTACTGTAAGTACTGATATAAAAGGGTGTCTTCAGTGAATGATTGATTGTAAGTTTAGTTTTCCAATTGTGGTTTCTCTTAACATGGAAAGGCATGCAGGAGAGAGAAGACTGGGGCCCTGGGTCTGGGGAAGGAGGAGATTAAATTAAAAAGCAGGCAAAAGTCAAAGGAGAGAAGAGTTTTGGAATGCCAATAAGTGGCTTTAGGAATGTCTGAAACTGAGGGGGAACAGTCTTTTCCTGAGCTGTGATGACTGTGTTATGCCCACCACAGCAAGTCGGCTGCATAAAACCATCTGGGTGGGCCTCGGGGAATGACGAGAGGAGCCTTTGTCCACCCTGGGAGCAGAAGGAGGTAGGAAACAATTTCTAGCTTCAAAGAAGGGACAAGCAGATGATGTTTAATGAGTGGAAGCCAGGAGCAGTAATTCAGAACAAGATATAAAATGTCTCCTCTGATAGAATGTAGGCAGTCTGTTGAGAAACTTCAGAAACAGTGGTAACAGCCCTGGACTTTTTTAGTCCACAAAGAATGGAGCTTCCAGTCACTTCCTTTGAATATTAAGAACTAGGCTGTCCTGAAGCAGCTTGAGAATGTGGGGGCCCTATCATTACTCATGCATTATCTTGCTCCACCCATATTAAATAAATCTGATATACTAACAGGCTTATGTAATGTCAAGTGTGTAACTCAGAGACTTCGGTGCCCAGAAGTGAGATGGGACCTGCCACCAGCCAGGGAGGAGTGCTCTGGAAAAGGGGGGAACACGAGTGCATGTCCTGGGTTTATTTCCATGGCATCATGTGTGGGTGAAAAAGTGAGGTCAGAAGGTAATGGTGGCCTTGAAATCAGAATTCCCATTCCTGTGTAGAGAAATGAGCAAATGGACTCACCTAGTACTATTAGTGTAGTTTAAAAAATGTAATCGAAGAATAAAATTTCCAAAACACATATGTGCATAAAACTAGCATATGCAATGTCCTTTACAGAGGGTCAGACCAGTATACTCTTATTTATTAAAAAAAAAACACTGTTTCAAAATTACTTTCCCCAAACACTCTAGTTGAAAAGCAAGAAGCTAAGAGACAGACAGGCAGGTAGTTGTTTTGGTAAGAGTGGGGAAAAACATGCCTGAAAGAGATGTTGGAGTTTGAACAGGAGGGCAAGGTTGCTAGTTAGGGCACAGAAACACAACCACCAGCTGCTTGTCAGCTTATTGGAATCACAGACAAAGGGGTACTAAGTATTCAAAAAAATCATCAATTTCTAATTGATTTCGTATTTTAGAATTATCCATGCTTTTGAAGCTATTTACATTACTGCATCTATCTATAGATAAACGGCATAATGAGGTCCTATTGTGCATCTTTTCCGAGCTCTACTCAGTGGTAACAGGTTGGTAGTTTATTTAATTGAAAGTTTTTATAATTTAATGTTAAATAATGTCTGTGTTTAGCAAATGGCTCACAACGTTCAAAAATTTCATCAGCAGCACTGTGAGCTAGTACTAGCAGTGTCCAGCATCTCACTGGATGCACACATTTTGCTGCATCCTCTTCACTGAAGATAGGCACAAGCAAAAACTGCAATACCTGATAATGTTGAGGAGTAAAATTCAGGCTGCAGCAGGAGAAGGTGGCAGCTGTACTGCTGAGCTTGGTAAAGCAGCGGCATCCATTATGAGAGAATGGCAGAGCAGATCGGAAACTAATTCAGTAGGAGAGAGTGATACCACCTGCTCTGGCCAGGGTGGCTGCTATGGAAGAGGGCTTACCACCAAGAATTTCTGGGATACTCTAGAGATTACCAGAAATATAAAGTCAGAGAAAACTGAAGACAACTAGGGATCCTATGAGCACAGGTGAGGCATGGATGTGTGGGCCATTTTTACTATAATATAAAATATATTCACAAGCTGTTAATGCTTGGACAATATTCAGATTCTATCTTCTGCCAGATTCAGGGGACTGCCTTGCTCAAAATCCATTCTAGAGGTGCCTTTACTATTCCCAGATTGCAGCAATAGCATTCAGATCCTTGACTTAAGCAGAGAAGTTGAGATTTCCTTGAAAGGTTAACAGAGTTACTGATAGCAGGATTCTTCCTGAAGACTCAACAGAAACTGTTCTACAGTCCTCTGCTGACTTTATAAGCACCTAATTTCTTGTATTAAATATACTTTGCTTAAACTAGTTACAACAGTTTCTGTATTCTACATCTAGAAGCTGGATAACCCTCTCTTATTTTGGTGAATTGTGAATCCAAGAAGAAAAAACATAAAGAAAGCTTTAAAATAAAAAATATAAATAACTTATAACCAAACCAATTTAAAAATTTTTTATTTACTCAAGTTGCATTTTCATTAACCACCTAAAAATATTCTAGATTGGGTTTATTGTTTAAAAAAAACTTGATTCATAACAGTGGAGGAGAATCCTTGACTGTGCTGATTCTCACAGAGATTAGTACAAGATTTGTATTATCTTATAAAGTATTCAATCTTAAATATTTGGAAATAGATTATTATAATAGAAAATTCAAGAGAAAGCCTATTATTTTCTCTTAATAAGGTTCTTACAAATATTACTAGTCAGGAGAATTATTCTAAGTGATAGTATTAGCTCAGTCAGAAATCTATCACCTCATTAAATATCCTCAGCAGAAATATAAGCAACAGAAAAAAATTAATTGGTTTACTGTAATCTGTAACATTTATAAGTGCTGATTTACCAAGAATTCCTCAACAATTCTTAAACCACTGTCATATGCTAATAAGCATCACCCTTCTTAAATGGGTAAGTTTTATTTCCTAGTCTGTTTTTATCAGCCATTACAAGGTAAGTCACTATGAGTTCTGTAAAGACTGAATCATTTCATTTGCAATTCCCACAAACACCTTATACAATTCATCTTTATCTGTGCTACAAAATGCCAACTACAAAGTCTCAGCTCAAAACAACTAATGACAAGAGAGGCCAAGCTTTCTCCACACCCTGTTTCTTTCACATCCATTGCCCAAAGCAAAACATAAGCAATAAGCATGCCTGGATCAAACCAGTGTTCCTTCCCTGGGGCTCAAGTACTGTGGGCTGAAGGCAATGTCTGCCTTTTACTTTTTGAAGACGAAAATTCTACTGAAGAAGTGTACCAAGAATTTAAAAATAGAAACATCCAGGTTTGATCAAAACAGCTTTCTCTTTTTAAAGATTTACTCATCCAGAGAGATTTTTTTAGACAGTAATTTGTAATGTTGTGGTCATGCCCTTAGTTATTTCAACTACTCATACAGTATTTCTTTTAAGTGAAAAAAATTTTGTCATTATTTAAACATAATGTATTTTCATATGCTGATGATATTCAAATACATGACAATTTAAATAAAGATCATGCCAGTGGGTTTCAGAATAAAATGAATTGATGTGAAAATCTCAGACAAACTTCTCATCTAGATTCTTCCCTAAACCCATTTCCTAAACCCTAATTGCCATATCCTTCATACTAACCTTTTGTATTATGTTTATTAATTCATATTGACTGTATTTTATCTTACTAGTGGTGAAATCTGATGAAGTAGTGAAGACTTTGATTTATATTGATGACTCAAGAAAGGCCACTCCTATTTATTAATCTACCTCTCCAGTTATTTCAAATAACCAGTGATTATTACTCTTTCCAATTTGTATCATTCTGATAAAAAGATATTCCAGACCAGACTTGTGGCCATTGCCACAAAGAGTATTATGTTTGATTTGTGCTATCTAAACCCAGAGAAAATTCCCAGGAATGAAGGACAGTTAGATAGGAATTTTATATACAACAAGACCAGCAATCCCACTCCGAGTATTTATCCATGAATCGAAAACAAATTTATATAAAAATCTGTACATGAATGTTTATAGCAGTTCTACTCATAATTGCTGAAGTCAAAATAACCCAGATGTTCTTGAGTAGGATAACAGATCAACAAACTGGTCTATCAATATAATACTTAACAGCAATAAAAATCAGCAAACTATATGTTTCATAAAATAAGATCTATCTTAAATTTCAAATTAAAAGAAATCATATCTAAAAAACTGCATATTGTATCATTCCACACATACCACATTCTGAAAAAGAACAAATTATAAAGATAGAAAATAGATCAATGGTTGTCAGAAAGCTGCGGGGAGGCATTGAATTTAAAGAATCAGAAAAGAAAGACTGGAACCATGGAACTGGTCTGATTGGTTCTGTGGTGTTGGATATGTGACTATACATTTGGCCACAGAACAGTCCACCACAAAATGTGACCTTTAATATGATCAAATAAAAAATCAGGTGTTAGATACAATAAAACTGTAACAAATTAATCTTTATTATAAGTGTCAGGCATAGTCGCATTGAAGGGAATAAAGAAGAACTGATATAAGTAACTTTGCCAGACAGTGTTTTGATAAATTTGCTAAGGTAACTGTACACAAACACTATACACTCGTAGATTACTTTGTTTCTCAATGCGGTGAATAGTTTCTGCCCAAAATTCATGTATCCTTAGAACCTATAAATGTGACATTATTAGGAAATCAGGTCTTTGCAGATGTAGTCAAGTAACGTTGATGTAGTAGTGGATTAAAGCAGTCCCTATACCCAATGACTGATGTATTAATAGGAAGAGGGACATTTGGACAGAAAGATACTTCTCCTTCCAGCAGGTGGATATTAATTTTTCTCACCTGGAGAATGAGCTCAAGTTAGTGTCTCAGTTCTAACAATGAGGAAAGAGAGAGAAGAGAACTTTAAATGGCAGAAAAACTTAACTAAGTGTATTAGTTTTCTAGGGCTACTGTAACAAACAGACAGCCTAAATAATGGAAATTTATTTCCTCATTGTTTTTGAAAGTGGAAGTCCAAAATCAAAGCATCACTAGGGTTGGTTTTTCTGAGGGCTATGATAAAGAATATGTTGCATGGCTCTCTTCTACCTTCTGGTGGCTTGCTGTATAGGTTTGGCATTCTTTGGCTCACAGGATGACTACCTTGATATCTGTCTACATCTTCACAAGACACTCTACATGTCTGTCATCACATTTCCCCTTAATATGAGGACACCAGTCATATTGGATTGAGGATCCACCCAATCCTGTATGACTTTATCTTAACTAATGACACCTGTAACAATTCAATTTCCAAGTAAGCTCACATTTTGAGGTACTGGGGTTTATGATCACAACATATGACATTTTGGAGGAACACAGTTCAACCCTAGGAATCAAGTTATAGAAGTTAACATCACCAATGGTAAATTACGTTTGTATCAGGTACTTTAATATTATGCAATGAGAAGGGCACATCACCTTGTGGTATTCTTCCCCAAACCCAAAACCTAAGACAAATCATGAGAAAACACAGGTCAAACCCAAATTGATGGACATTCTACAAACTACATAATCAGTCTTTTCAATTGTGTTAAAACATTGAAAGACAAAGGAATACTAAAGAATTGTCAGACTGTAGAAGACAAAAGAGATAATAACTAAATGCAAAGTGAGTATTCTGATTTGGATCCCAGAATAGAATAAGGACTTTAATGCAAAAACTGGAGAAACTGAATAAAGTCTGTAATTTAATTAATAGCATTATACCAATATTAATATCTTAGTTTTAATAACTGAAGTATGGTGTATAAGATGTTAAAATTAGAGGAAGTTGGGTGATAGATATAAAGGAAATCTCTGTACAGTTTTTTTGCAAATCTCGTATAAGACAATCTTTTTCAAAATAGAAAGTTTAAAAAAGGAAGGGGCAGATAAATTTGGGGTAGTACAGAGTCCTTTATTGACAGTGCACCAGTCCTAGACAGAGATGAGAGGTAAATGCTAGTGACAACACTTTTAAATAGTTAATTGTCCATACTGTGGACATAAAATCACTGGAATCCATATTAAGGATTTGATAGGTTTAGCTAACAGATTTCACTGAAATCATTAACACATAACACAAAAATTTATATTACTCCAGGAGGATTAACAAGTTCAAAAGAAGTAATATTCTTACCAGCATCTTTATAAGGACCAACTGGAAGTTCTTATAATCAAGAGATTATGAGTTATTTTTAAAATACATGCATGAAAAATATTATTGTTACTATAGGAAGCACTCTTACAAATCATAAAATGTGATCATTTCTAATAGATATGTGGTAAAGGACATGAATTGGCAAGTAAGAAAGATGAACTTCAACTAGTTGCCCCAATGAAAAAAAAAAGGAAATTAAGATAAATGCTCTTTAATACAAATTAGCAAGTGTTTAGAATAAATTAATTCCCAACAATGGCATACATAAACAACACATTCATGCATTAATGATGGAATGTAAATTGATACAATATTTTTTTTGCTAATTCTTACTGACAGTTTAAAAATACTCAAATCCTTGATTTAGTAATTTCAGTTCTAGCAATTAAACTGAAAGAATAAAGTACTAGAGTTACTTAACAATCTAGGAGCAGCCTAAATGTGCAATGATAGAAATATAATTGAAAACTACTGAAATCCATAAAAATATTTAAACATTTAAGATCATTCCATATATAATATAGTCACAGAAAGATTCCAGTGATACCTTAATGCTGTTAAGTAGAGCAAGTTAAAAAAATCATAGAATACCATATATAAATATACTTGGTTGTGTTCACACATGTTGAGAAGGAAGGAGTTATGACAGGGAGGCAAGAGAAAAAAATGAGAAGATAGCAACAAAAATCTCTTCCACTGGGTAGTTGTGAATGTTCACTGGTGGAGCTATTGGATCAAAGGATCCTGCTCCAATGACAGCAGTATCCTCATGAGAGGGCAAAAAATAAACCTTTACTATGTTAAGCAAATGAGATGTACAGGTTTTCATAACAACACTGAGCACGTTATGGCTTTGTAATGTACTGACATGGCTAAGCTACATTTTCCAATGTTTCTGTTTCCAGCTGGATGCTGAGTGAGAGAGATTGAGGGTGATAGAGAGCCTCCAATATGGTCCAATGATGCCTGCCTTATGATAGTAAATACATTATGAAGTCTATTTGTTTGAGTAACTAGACTACAGCACTGTTGAAGGGATGGAACTTTTGTAATTAGGTTAGAGAAGTTTGTGACTTCCATTCTGTTGGCGGTCTCCACTGCTTTTAGCTTGCACACGTTGATGAAGCATGGGAAAGCATGCCACTGGGGAAAGGACCACGTGGCAAGGATATGAGGGTAGCCTCCAGCCAAGAGCCTGTTGGGAACTGAATGTTGCCAACATCCACTGAGTAAGATTCTTCCCCAGGAAAGCCTTCAGGTAAGAATCAAGACCTGCACCTATACCTTAACCGCAGCCATGTGAGAACAACAAAGCAGAGAACTCAGCTAAGCCACTGAAACACTGAGAAAATGTGTGTTGTTTAAAGATGCTAAATTTTAGGGTATTTTGTTACCCAAAATAGGTAGCTAATGAAGTCTCCTTTGACTAATACCTACTGGGATTGTTTTTTTTTTTGCTTGTCTGTGTTTTCTAAAATTTCCTCAATAACTTTATAATTTAAAAAACCAACATTAGTTTCTCTTTTAGGATAGCTACGATGCCCTAAGAATCCTGAGTACTTCCTTATAATATGATGTCCTTGTAATATGATGCTGTCATACCATTCAAGAGGCACACCAGGATTGCCACCATCTCTGGATAAAAATGCTATATATATTCTTGTGGCTGACATTTTCGATTTCTATATGAACATTTGGAATATGGAAATTTTGTAGTTATACTCTTTCTTAACTCTATTACTTACACCACAGAGTAATGTGTCTGTTTATAGACACATTAGATCTCTTTCTCTAGAGCTGATTAGATTCATTTTCTTTGTACTAAAATGTCACTTCTAAAATGTTTTCATTAGGGCACTCTGACTCCTACAGAAACTTCCAGCTTTTATGTGGAGACCACAGCCACAGAGCAGAACAAAAACAATTGCTTGATCTTTCTTTTCTAATGATATTCATTATCATTTTCTCCATTCATGCAGAGCTCATTAGAATTATAGATACCTCTAGTTTGAGTTAGAAAATGTTTCAGATAGAATTTCCTATGCTTCAAAATCTTAGTCAATGGATTTCATCATTTTGCTTCCCTTATATAAAATAAACATTATAAGTGATAAATAATGTGTCTTCCTCTTCCACTCCTGAAAAATATTACTGTGTATGCTTGTTTACTTAGTAGACTGAGACATAACTCTGAGTATATTTGGTAAGTAAAGAAAAATGTATGAAAATTCAAGTTATCATTTTTTGACATATTTCCACATAATCTTCTTGCTAGAAAATCAGCCTTGTCTATAACCACATTGATGCCTTTGTATTGTGTCACCTTAGCTAAGCTGGAATTCTTGTTTCTCAGATTTCCCATCCCTGTGTGGTTGGGAGGCAGAAGTGAAGGACAGCAGCCATGTCTTCTTGCAGAGGTCCAGTGCAGAGCCTTGATTTGTTGCAGCTCACTCAAGTCGTCACTGACCTGCTCGCTTGCTTGGTTGGTTTGAACTTAACAGCTGGCCCAGCAGCAACCTCCTCCAGCTCCTTTTAGATCTCCTTCAGCTTCTCCCAATCCTGCCCACATGAACCTGCAACTTCAGAACCAACTGTTCCAGCTTCTTCTAGAGATCACTGCCATTACTGAAACTGGAGACTTGGAGATGATACGAGATAAATGCAGCTACCAGTTTATCATAATGGAATCCAGCTCATCCTCATGAGTTCCAGTTAATTTTTGTTCAACCACATTTCATCTTCCATTCCCAAGGACTGCTGATTTCACAACCAACACCAGATACAGAAATGATAGCTTTACTTGGAGTTTTTGACCGGCTCCCACAGTTGTAAAAGGTCAATTACAATAAATCCTTTATTTATCATACATGATAGATTTACTTCTCTCTTTAAAACCAACAATTTTAGCTTTGTGACTAGTAATAGTACTGTACAAAGAACAGAGTATAATAAAGCTTTGGGCCTCTGAAGCCCAACTCTTAACATACATTTCCCTTATAAACTAACCAGGAATTGACTTTACACTAGGAAAACACTTTTGTGAAATTACTAGGAGAATTAGAAATAATGCATATAAAGTTCCTGTATATAGTATGCTCCAAATAAATGGCAGTTATTATTACTAGTATAAATAATTTATACAATTTTAAGTCATCACTTCAAACTGAATATCATGAGAAATGGAAAGTTATATATACTATATCAATGAATAATTACTGAAAAGTTAAAATTTTTATTAAGATACATGTCATGGATATGATTAATTAGTGAAAAGCAAAAAGTGAAATATTAAAATACTCAATTCAGATTCTATAAAATTCAATAGCAGAAAACACTAAGTTAATGAACATAAGCTCTAAGGAAGAAGACAGATTAGGGATACTGAGGACTGGAGCAATTCTACAGACTCATAAACAAAAATGTTCACTACTGACCATATAAGGGTCTTGTTAAACATTTTAAATGAGCAATAAGATGGAATGTACACTTATTTTCTTTTAAGGCAAGATTTCTCAGTGGAAACTTATTAATATACCTCTTTACTCCAAAATTCAGGAAACCTGTGCTTATGCAATTGTACCACTTTGCTATAAACAACAGGTATAATTAACAGGTATTTGTGCTCTGCCTGAATGCATAAATCTTTCTGATTTTATAAAAGAGGTTATCTCCCCTCTGTAGGTTCTTGTTCCATCAATATGCACACCCTGTTCCATCGCCACTCTAGGAGGCAATGTGAGTGTGGTTCTTAGACAACAGTTTAATGTCCTCCATATTTCTCTTTTTTTTATCAAGGCCTTGTAACAAGTCTACTCTGTGTCTGATATCTGTTGAGTACAATTTTCAACAACTAATTTTTAATAATTTCTTTTTCTTATATTCCCAGAAGGACTGACTGAAAATTTGTCCCATTCAACATATATATGTAGGGACCAAATTGTTGTGGTTGCTGAATAGTTTATTTTTCAATTCTTTATACTTCAGATTTATATCTCCTCTTGTTATTTCCAAGAATTCAAAGTTGTGTACTTATCCAATGGCACAATATACAACGGGAAGTGTATAGTGGGTCCAATCTTACTATAAACAGAAAATTGACTTGCTTTCCAATTTTGTCAAATGGCGAAGAGATTGCATCCTTTTCTGAAGATGATCATGTTCCTGAGGAGCAAACTGTAAGACGGAGAAAAATCATGTGTTTATTGTTGAACATTTGTTAAAGTTTGCCATGATTTTTAAAGGGTATACTGGCTATTATGGTCCTGGCATTTTTTATTCGACACAAGCCAATTATGTGTTATGTGCACTGTTCTGCACATGGCAAGACATATAGTCCTTGGTCCACATGGCACATAGCACCCCTCTTCTTCAATCACTGTAACAACAGAAACACTGTGCCTCTTTATACCCTACATTCAAAATGCCTCCTTCAGTCCAAATATTGTAATTGAGCACTTGGATTAACAAATCACATGAATGAATTTAAATAGTATTATGTTTGGACAATGAAATAATTTAGTCTTGTTTGATAGCAGTTATCCATATCAGTGAATATTTTTCATCAATCAATGCAACTTATAAGCATCTCATATATATGTATACATATATGTTCCTTGAAGATTCTGTATATTATTCCACCACAGCTAATGTTCATTTACTCTGACAAATGTTCCACCTCACTCCTAAAGCCTTGTCTTTCCTAAAATGTTTTTAGGCATTCCCAGTTCTATTTTCCACTCTCACATCACCTTTTTCCCATGCATTTCTGGCTCTGAAGGGTCCTTTAGTCCTGACTAAATGCTCCATCAGACCTGCTCATTACTTGAAAGCTTTATGCAACAGAAAGTTGGATTTCTTAACAATTGATCATTTCCAGAGATTGATTTTAAAAGCCTTCCTTCTTACTAGAACATTTATATATAGACAAAATTTTTCAACAAATTTAGCATTGCTTCATAATATTCCCTAAGAACATTCCTACCTTTTCTATCTAGTCCTACAATAACACATGAACAAGTGCTAGTATGAGAATAATCTTGACTGCTTAGTTACAAAGGATATAGATTTTACACAATGCTTCTACATCTTAGCTGTCTCAGACAGCATTATGTAACAAGGATAAGTGGCTATCAGTTATGTGATCTTTCACAGTGGTTAAAATGTCCATTTTATTTTTAGGTGTATTTTGAAAAGTTTGAACCAATTCTCTAAAGACTTCTACTCAAGAATTTGTGTAAACAAACCTGAATTCAAAACTGTTTCATGCTCATCTATTTCTGTTAATAATATTCTTAACAGTCCTTTCACTCAACTCTAACATTTATAATGCCATAGAGACTACTGCCATTCAAAACCATGACTAACAATATTCCCAGATAACACTGTCATTCAAGTGTGCTATTTACAATGTTCCTGAGATCATTACTGTGTGATTACACTTTTACAGAGCTACTGATACTATTTACTTGACCAATTCTCCCATTAGCTTTGGCGACACTGTTACTTTGCTAAAGTTAATAACAGCATGATACATTATTATTTTCTTACTTGCCAGTCCTTGTTTCTAGATCTGTTGCCAACATTTGATAAGTAGTACAGTCTTAAATTCTTATTCAATCACTCACCTAGTCAAACTAAAAATGCCACTCTATGACTCAAAGAAAAAAAACATTTTACTAATAAAAAGAGCTTTGATGTCTAAAACATTATACTCCTCCTTCACTCCCTGCCCATTCATTCTTTCGCTCTATCATCAGAGAATCACAAAGCTATAAACAAGTTCTTGAAATTAAACTAGTCTTCTGTTTCCCAAAGTGATACAGGCATATTATTAAAGGTCATTGAAGTCTGTGAGAACATTTATTTCAACCTAACCTTAGCAGAATTTAATGATAATGGTGATCTAAGGATATCCATAACAGAAATTAAAGCTAAATTCAGTGCAATTTCTGAGCAGATTGACTCAACCTCCATAGTAAAGGCAAGCAGAAAGAAAGGTATATCATTTCCAGTAATAGAAAGAGTTTATGTCAGGCTCTACTTTAGTTCTACAAGTGTAAAGTATGAAAAACATGTTAGAACAAAAAGAAAGCACAAATTAATAAACTAAGCATTCAAAACCTGTGGGACAAAAATTGCATGGCTTGACATATGCGTAACTGGAGGCTCAGAAGGAGAAAGCGAAACAAAGGAAATATTTTAGTAAATGATAGTCAAGAGTTTTCTAAAATGACAGATAGCAAACCAAAGATCCAAGAAATTCAGAAAACAAAGAGCAGGATAGAACATACCCAAATATATCATTTTCAATGGTTGAAAACCAAAAACAGAAGGAAAAGAAATCTACCTTACACATCAACGTATAGATACATCATTCAAAGAGTGAAAAACATCCAAATAAGTAAAAACTGAAAAGATGGAAAACATGAACACAGAAAAAGAAGATGTCTAAGCAAGCATATAATGAAGAAGAGGAATATTGCACAACAATGAAAGGACTGATTATCCAAGAGACATCACCACCCTAAATGTGTATTCATCTAACAGAGCTTCAAAATGCGTTCAGCAAAATGCATAAAACTGAAAGGAGAAATGGACAAACTCACAATTCTATCTGGGCACTTCAACATTCCTTTGTCAGTAATAGATAAGACAAATAATAAATAAGTGTTTTTTTTATTAAAAAAAAAAAGCAGTAAGACTGTAGGAGATGAACAATATAGTTAACTAATTTGACCCAATTGACATTTATAGAACACTTGCTCCAACAGAAAACACACTTTTAAAACTCTACTTTCACCATGATATATAATACTCTGCATCATAAAAAGGTTTTGTAAAATTTAAAATAATTTAATTTATATAAAATATATTATCTGGTCATAATAGAATTAAACTAGGAATCAAAACAGAAGGATGCCTCAAAAAATGCACAACTATTTGAAAATTAAGCAATTCAATTTGAAATACCCCATGGAACAAATAGGAAACCACAAGGGAAATAAGAAAGTTTTCACCTGAATTAAAATGACATATATCAATATTTGCATGATGCAGTTAAAGATGTCCTTAGTGGAAAATGTATAACATTGAATGATTACATGGGAAAGATGGAAAAGTTTCAAATCACGAATTTTTTTCTACCTTAACTAAAAAATAGCAAACTGAACACAACATATGCAAAGAGGAAGAAATAAAGAACAGAAAGCAATTGAGTTGAGAACAGAAAAACAGAGAGAATCAAGGAAACCAAAATGTAGTTCTTTGATAAGGTGAATACAATTAATAAACCTCTTACCACACTTATCAGGAGAAAAAAAGAAATAAACACACTACCAATATTAGGAATGAGAGAAATGGCATGACTAGGAACTCTACAAACTTTAAAATAATAAGAAAATATTTTGACAACTTTTTATCAATACATTTAACAAATTTTATGAAATGACAAAATCCACAAAACACAAAAAACTACCAACATTTGCTCATGAAGAATTAGATAAACTAAATAGTCAGTCCCGTATTTATTGAGGAAATTGAATTTGTAGGTTAAACACTTAATTCACTCATGATTTTTTTTAAATCTCTACAAATTTGAACGGAGGAATATTCCTCAACCTCTAAGGAGCATTGGCAAATCCTATAGGTCACATCACTCTTAAAATGAAAGACTGCTTTCCCAAGACCAGGAAGGAAGAAGAAGTCAGGTTCTAGAATTCTTAATGCTACTGCAAACCATGACAGAAATTCAGTCTTGTCTGTTGAAAGAAAATTTTCTTTGATATGAATCTCATAATCTAAGATTTGTCAGCTCAACTGGATTTAGTTTCTCAAGGAGGAACTTGATTTTGGCACTGTAGTTAGGATTTTGTGACCCCTTTTCCTCTGAGTCCTGTGTCCCTGGCCTTGAATACCATCCTGAATGTCAGCTTGCACATTCGTGACTCACACTCTCGTGAGCTGACCTTCAGTCTGAGCCCAGCAGCTGGTTATACCACTTCTTGCTTTACAATGACTTGAGTATAAGTATTTTGCCTCCCAAGGAAAATTTCTCCACATATACAATTAATCTAATACCAGTTTGAGAACCGATTGGAGGACAGAGGTAGGGAGACTTTTATACTTAATGTACAAAACACATGAATCCAAGTTTAGCCCCAGTTTAGCTGCCATACAGATAGCTCCCTGGATCTGAGTACAGTATGGACAACAGAACAAGTGTTGCCTATACAGATCTGATGGTACTGTTTTAACCAATAGCGTTTTTAATATCTTGTAACAGACTCCCAACTCAGTTTTTTGTTGTTTCATAAGAGACAATACTTTTCAGTTAACCAATGCCTCACTGAATCATTGCTCCAGAAAAGCCGCAGCAGTGTAGTTAAGTCTTAGCAGTGCTCACCCTGAGGTTGTCTGCCGGCTGCAATTTAATCTTTGCATCTCTAAGGCCTCTGTGTCTCCCCTTGAGTTACTTTCACAGCCTCTTACTTTTCTCTAACTATACCAGTTACTCAGCAACCTTACGGCTGTGGGGAAAATGGATATTTCTGACCAGGATTCCCTCCTCGCCTTAACGGCACCTACTGTCCATATATATATATATGAGCCTGTTTGTACATTTATGAATGTTTATGGGCAGAGCAGGCAGATGAGTTAGTTACAGGACTGAGGAACCAGGGTAGGGGTGGAGAAGCAACACCCATTCTGTCCTCGCCTCTGTTCCTACTACGTAATTGGTCAGACATCCACCAGTCACCAGGGACGCACCCACTGAGTTCCTACCAGTGTCAGGGGCAGGGGGGAGGAGACAGTGCCTTGCAGGATGGAGTTCCCAGGAGTATAGGAGAGAGCCAGGCACCTGGTGTTCAGAGCAGGAGCCACAAGAACTGAGAAGGAGCTGAGAAAGCCGCTGGTACAACTGAAGAGAGTCTGAGCTGTGAGAATAAACCCCTTTAATTCCCAACTTCTTGCCCTTGCCTTTATTTTGTCTCACCAAATTCATAGGGAACTTGTTCTGGGCAGGGAACTCTCCTTCCAGAGCTACATGGCCTTCGTGGACTTCTCCCCAACCATATAGAAATAGCCCCCTCAGCCACAGACCACACAACCAGAAGCTGTAGTTACTCACGCAGGACAAGCCGTCACTGCAGCTGGATTAAAACCTTTGTCCAGGCCACAGCAGAAAAAAGTTAATGGACACTTTTTCTCCAAGGACCTAATAGAAGCTTCTATAAAACAGCAATGTCAAAATGTCCTGTCCCCACAACAAAGCCCAAAGTCTCAAACCTCAAGCCAAGAGTCACCATATTTATATTTTACTAAAAAATTCTACTTTTATTTCTCCATACTCCTGGTCCCTGCACTAAATGCTAATATCCATTAGAACACTTAAGAGCATGCAACACAGGTTCTCAAAAATTTGAGGAGGAAAAGAAACTTGGCCTCAATCTGCTCTCCTTATCTTTTTTATTATTGGCACAGGATGACTAGATCTGTTAGTGCCAGATATGGGAGGATTTATACCATTTCCCCCAGACTCATGGTATGCTGGACATCAGTCATTGCAGCAAGGCCATTGCTGGAGAAGAAAATCTGCTTCCCAAATGAACCTTGTTCCAAAGACAAGGAGGACAGCTGGGCTATGCATGCTTAGTTTATTCTTCCTAATTTTATTAGTCAAATTAGTCACCTTCCCTTCCTAGGATGGAGTGAATTACAGGGGGAGGAATGTGTAGAGAAACCAGGCATCTCCCATCAACAGAGCTGCCTCTATCTGTAAGGAGAAATCAAAGTGAACATAAGCATCATTCCCTAACATGCAAAACCTTAAACAGGAACACAGGAACTGAGCTGTGAGAATAAACCCACAGATAAACATAGATCATGAGGAAGTGTCTGCTTTGGGAAGGTGAAGAGAAGTTAAAATTAGGTTGCTGAGCTGTTGACGTAAAGTGCAAAAAGCCAAAATCAATGAAAACAAATGAAAATGAATTTAAGATAAAATATCTATTCAGGAGGAAAGAAAGAACTTTTTAATACTAAATCAAAGCATTATATTTTAATAACTGATAATCTCCATAAAATACTTTAGCAAAATATTTGCAGTGGCAAAGCAATTAGGTTGCTCCTGCTTTGTGCAGTAACAGCCCAAAGTGTTTGATGTCCCCGAGTTTTGTCCTTAAGAGTCACTTCTGAGAAGCCCTCTGCAGATATGTGGCTTTTTCCCCTGCATTCTCTTTTACTGCAGATTCTCACCTATAAATTGTAGGTCAGTTTTGTTTTTGCTCTCATTAGTTTTCTTTTGGTTTTCCTGCCAAATGACTCCACACACTCTTACCCTCTGCTTAGAATACAGTTTAATTGTCAGACTTTGACTAGACACTGAA